>NC_065584.1:12006106-12313606 GCF_024542745.1 Macaca thibetana thibetana
ACTGAACAACTGTGAAGTTCTCCTTGAGATCTGAAATATTATGATACCTATGTGAGACTCTGACTGCACCCTAACACCCTCAAGTTCAGGGCAACGGGTGAGGGGTATCTGACACCCAGCTCAAGTCTCAGCCTCTGCCCAGCCTGGGTCCGGAGCCAGAAGAGGTCCCCACAGACTCGGGCTCAGCACGGCCTCCCCAGGAAGGTTTCTTCATCGGTGGTGGTGATGATCAAAGCTGATAGCTTGCTCAGTAATCGGGAAATACTTTCCACATTTGCTCACCAAATTTCCTAGGAACCGGAGAACATTTCTACCTCCTCCTTCTGGCAAAATGAATCCCTGTGAAAATGGCTAATGAGGTACAGTAGAACCCAGTGCCACAATCCTTGCTACTGCTAAATTAGAATTCACTCAAGGTTAAACTGCGTTCTTTGAAGCATAACTCAACACAGTAACTGTCTAACATATCCGTTCAGAAAAGACCCTCCACTTTGGTATGAAATAGAAGCAGTCTTTTTAAAAATAAAACTCGGTGGCAGTAAGTCAAACTGTAATCGTAGGAAAGATACTTTACAGGGAATTCTTTCAGGCTGAAGGCCCTGCCGTCCCCTAGGGCTGCTGGGCAGTCCGCTGACAGATGATCACAAGGATTAGATCTTGTCCTTTGCGTTCAACAATGAGTCTCTATGTTCCCGAGGCAACCAAACATGGACAATGTTCTGTTCATCAGCCTGTCCTTCTCTACTCCCTTAAACCCTCCAAACGGTGGTGGATACCACAGCACGGTACGAAGTCCAGGTGTAATCCAACATTAACTGTCAGGGTCAACTTACAGGAGAGCTCATTATGAGCCATGTTCTCGATAAGGTGCTGTCATCTAAGCTTGTAACACGCCTGAGGTCGGTGGCATCTGCTATTTGCCCACTTAAGCAGGAAGGGAGGTACCTAAGTCGTCTGAGGTCAGTAGCACACCCGGCAAGGACTGGCATGCAAATCCGGGGAGGGTGACTTAAGTCCCGGCTCTTAGCTACTACTGTGTTGCGAACCTGTAACCTGTAACGGTGTGACTTGAGTCCCAGCCCTTAGCTCCTGTGGTGTTGTGAGGCTGTAACCTTTAACAGCCTAACATTTCTTGTGACTAATCCAAAAGGAATGAAAAAAGGAAATTCTTCGCTCTTTTCTAAATATATTTTTCCGGGCACTCTGTATGCTGGCCAGAGGGGATTTGAATAAAGCCAAGTAAAAGGTAGTTAGGTCCTGCGGTGATGAGCAAAGAACAGGGCTGTAGAGTGGATTAAGGGGTCTGTTCCGTCTAGGGTCAGGGAAGGCTTTCTGGGGCAGCAGAGACTTCACTGTGACACATCCAGGCGCCCCGGGAGGTTCACAAGGAAGGGAATAACATGGCTATTCTGGCCAATCTGGCATAGGGATCTTTGAGGTGAGGTGCACCTTCAGTGGCATCTATTGGCTTAGACTCCGCCCTCAGCTCAACTGCACTGGGCTCCCAGGGCAACTGCCAAGAAAACAATGCTCCCCTTACGCAAAATGCCCACATAGCCTTCAGACCTACAGTGATGCTACTCTCAGGAAATAAGACAGGAATGTGGCTTTACACGAGTCCTCCTGGGTCACCCCATGCGTCTCCGTAAGCCCCTGGACCTTAAAATGCCTTTTCTCTTCACCGTTCCTCTGCTCTGCTTCACAGTAGCTATTATATGCTTCTCAGGCACAATTTAAAGCTGTTTTCTAGATTTACTAAACAGTTCTTAAGTGGAATGTTAAATTTTTAAAACAATCAGTCTTCTGTGTGGCCATCCCCTAATATATATCTTTTCCTGTCGGTGACTCTCAGGAACCAACATGAAAGCTTTCTCACCTCACATTTCAATTTGTTTCTGCCGGGCACAGTGGCTCATGCCTGTAATCTTAACACTTTGGGAGGCCAGAGTGGGAGGATCACTTGAGCCAGGAGTTCAAGACCAGCTTGGGCAACATAGGGAGACCCTGTCTCTAAAAAAAAATAATAATAATAAATTAAGCAGGTGTTGTGGTGCACATCTGAAGTCTCAGCTATTCAGGAGGCTGTGTGGGAAGGATCGCTTGAGCCCAGGAGGTCAAGGCTGCAGTGAGCCATAATCAGGCCACCGCACTCCAGCATGGGCAACAGGGCAAGACCCTTTTTCAATCAATCAATCAGTTTGCACCAATAAAACCTTGCCAACCCAAGTCACTCCTCTGCCCTTAGTACAGTCCCTCCTGTCACAAACAAGGGACCTGATTTCTCAAAATATAATTTATGTCAAAATATCTAAGTAAACCTAACTAATGTAACAAGAATTCTCTATTAAGCTGGCAGCTATGGCTTGTAAAAAAGAAACTCATCTTAAAAGTTATCTTCTGTCCTAAGATCTCTCTAAAACTCACAGCTTAAATGAAGCGTAATGACATTTATGTAACTACCAATCCATGAAAAAAAATTGAAACTACCTGAAATCATAAAATTTAATCTTCTAAAATAACGTGATCTACTTCTAAGGGTCTAATAACACAGACCCTGAAGCTATGACAAATAGACAATATAATCACACTAATACAGGCCTAATGGACTGTACTGAAAACCCGAGCAGTCCTTGCATTTTAAATAGGTGTGTGATACTGCTGTTTGCAGAGGAACCTCTGTGTCTCTTCTCTAATTCTCACAGCGAATTCTAATTACGCAGACCATCAAAATTATTCAGACTTACACTAGATAGCATCTTCAATTTTCTACTTGGTAAAGGCTTGTTAGGCATATAGAAAAACTTATTAATTAACTCTGAGAACACTTACATTCCTGGTAGAGCCCAGTGATTCCTTCAACTTATTAAGTTCCCTAGTGACTTCGATATGATCTCACTATGACTCGTAAGCATGGGTCAAATTATTCACTTGGCAGCCTTTTCCTAGCTCTAATCATATTCTAGAGAGGTTTCTCACGTTGATGCTTCCCATCAATAAGTTTCTCATCATTCCACTTTTCAGATGAAACCTAAGGGTACACAGGCAGATTTAAGGAAAAGCCAAAAGAAGCAAAATTGTGAATATGTACCACACTCCTCACTAGATGTGACAGCAAGGGACAATTTTGCAGACCTGGCCTCTGGTCCATGGCCTATATCCATCCAGAGGCAGTATGAAGTGATTCATGGTGACTCTGTCTACAGGACAAGGTGGATCCTTCTAGTGCTCCTGCTTCCCTCATTTCTAAACCAAATGGCTCCAATGGATGTGTTTTAACCTCCTCTAAGATCCTAAGGTCCCTTAGTTTACAGCAGACATAAAGGTATCATGGGATGTAGCAGACAATGAATGTAATAACCTTTTTTTCTGAGAATAATCTATTTTTCTTTCTCTGACACTGTGACGTGGGTGATCACTGAGGAGCAGTGCTCTCATCTGATGGGGCAGTCCCAGGGCGGGGGGCGGGGGGACACAGCTTTCCTTCCCCTTCCAAAACCTCTGGGGAAGGGGAGCAGGGGCAACTCCATCCAGTTCTAGCCTGACCTCGTGGAGGAAGTCTGTTTTCAGAGTATTCTCAAGAGGAACTCAGGGAGATTAAATAAGCAACGAAGAACAGCCTCTAGAATGGCTCTGGGGAAAAGGAGCCATCCTGTCCCTTTTTGCCCTTTCCATGAGAAAATGCATCCTTCTTCCCACCTCTGCCTCGTAAAGCCACATTTCTAGACAAGTGCTCTCTTTAAGTCCCTGAAGATGAACAAAGCCTCCACGCCGCACGAGGGTGGGCTTCCTTCCCACGGCCACTGCACAGCCCCAGGCTCTACCAGGCTCCAGTCTTGGGATGCAGAAATCATGGAAAAGTCTTATAAAGACACCAGACACTGGGAGAATCTCTGCCACAGTCCCAATTATGTCCTCTTTGAGAAAGGGCCCCATTTTTTAAGAAGTAAAATACTCATTAAATCCCCTAGCTCGGTGGACTGCTGCCGGTGTCTCCCTATCTAACTGTAGCAGTTTGCCAAGCACAGGACTCCAGAGATAGGCAGGTGGGGCCACCTCCTCCGGCCTCACCCACCTCTGCTCCCTCCAGCCCACCCACGCCTCCAGCTGCGTAGTTGACTCACCATCCAAACAGCAGCTTCCCCCAGAAAGTAGACCAGGGCTCAATGGCAATTCTTGTGGCAAATTTAATAGAAGAATATGAGAATCACCCTTACTTCCCACACACAAAACATTGCAGGCACTCCAAATCCTTACAGACACATGCACTTCAGAATTAACTCAGGCATGCACAGCATCCCTGTGCTGGAGTTTATTTTAAAAAACAATGCCAACGCCTCAGTTATCACAGTTTCTTTTTTTGTCCATCATTTTCCGTAACAAAAGAAGCTACACAAAATCTGGGGGGAGATACTGTCTTTGGAGACTGACACATTTGCAGAGGGGTCACGAATAATGATTCCAAAGCTCCTATTTAACTCCTGAATCAGGCAAAGAATAAGCGACAATACAAGAATGAATTTTGTTTACAGCAATCTCATAATACAGCATTGAATCGTTACAGTGCAGTGGTTGGAATTAAGTCCACAATAAAATATTCTTAGCCCAAACACCAGACAAACTAAAATCACCCAACTGCTCACGAACCAAAATGATCAGTGCAAGCAGCTGCGGTCTCAATAGTGAAAACCAAAATGGGTAAGGCTTTTCTGGCAGTGAGTCTCTGACGTGAACGGCTCCCTCTCTGCTCAGTGAGGACCTGGCCGCCCTCACTTGGAGTCTTGGTCTTTCTTTTCATCTAAAAGGGCAGAGTGGATCCCCAGCTTTTTCAGTTCTTCCACCAGGTCCCCATTCTGGTGCATCTGCAGAAGGATGTCACAGCCCCCCACAAACTCGCCATTGAGGTACACTTGCGGGATGGTGGGCCAGTTGGAATAGTCTTTAATGCCTATGGAGAAAGAACATTTATTTGTTATTTAAATGGTGAAAGCTGAACCTTTCGTGATTAAATATGTCATTCTGATCCACTAGTAGCAGACAACCCATTGTCCCTCCCTGGCTCCCCCCAATCTTAAGAGCACTGTGTTTGCTACTAAGAGCACGAGTTTTCGTGTCAAAGAGATCAGTGGTTAGGCCCTAACTTCCAATTACAAACCATCCACCCTCAGACAAGTCACCTGACTTCTCATCCTGTTTCCACCCTCATCTCGCAAGGTTTTTGTGAGAATTAGGTAAGTAAGATCCTCAATAAAATACCTGATATACTGCAGATTAATGGCAGAGGACTGGACTGGGTAATGCAAGTCACATAAGATACATAAGGCCGTAATTCTTCATCTACTAGTCAAGCTTCAGGTGAAGCAAACTTGAAGAAATGTCACAACCAACTTCATACCTAAATGGATCCATCACGGTAATTCACGGCCAATTCGGGCAATCCCACCTGTGCGCTTTTCATGACTGTGACTGTCTAGGTTGGTGCAGGCCATCAGTTACTTCTGCTCGAGATGATGAGTTGCTGAGTTTTTTTTTTTTTTTTAACAATTACTTTTACCCAGGGAAAAATTCCTGTCCCACGGCTATGGGTTGTCAGTTCCCCTCTATCCAGCCACTGTGATGGGCTCTCTGTGGAGTGGATGATCAGGCTCTGTGCAGAACCCAAAGAGACTGGTAAGTCTAATGAAGGCCCAGAGCTCAGCAAGGGCCCTGTCCAGGGCTAGGGGGTTCGGGGGCTGAGACCCGCTCTGCTCTCCAGAGCTCACAACAGCCAAGAAACCAACCAGCAAGCATGTGATCAGTCCTGTGTGCAAATGGCTCTGAGGACACAGAGGAGATGAGGGATGCTCTGTGACAGCGCAGCTGTGTGACTACTCTGTTCAATTCTGAGTCACAAGGACGACGACTGTAACAAAATGGTAAGAAAGAAATGTGGCTTCAATCTTAAGACATAAAAGATTACTCTTAACATTCCTCTTCATCCTTCTACTTCCTTTTCTGCTTGTATGTTGAGATGACTGTCCTTTCAAAAACATAGCTGGCCATTAAAAAGCCTGTATTGGTCATGTTAAAAACGAAGATGGTCAAAGCATGGCATATAGGAACTAACTCTTATGTGACACTTTTATATTTACACAGATATTTTTAAATGGCCAAAATGAGCATATGGGTAAACAAAACAGAAAAGTCAATAGATTGTTCAAGTATAGTACAGTTTACACAAATTGATTTTTATGTAAACAAACTAAAAATACAAAAACTTGCTCTTGATACCCTATAATTTATTATCATTTTCCAAATAAAATTACTGATTTCAGTTATATCACAAGTCCCAATATACAATTTATTTTTTTCTTAAAAGTTATTGCCTTATAAAAAAAAACTGACTTTGCTCTAAATGACAGTCCTAGAGAAAGCCCCTGAACCAAGGGCTTTATCTTCCTTCTCCAGATGTCACATATTAAGAAAGGGTTACATTGCTCCAGGCCTCCAACAGCACACCTCTCAGCCACTCTGGGTGCTGGTAAAGAAACATCAGCTAGCTCTTTGGCAGCTGCTAATAAAGGGTAAATTCCATTAATCATCAAAATGTCTTTATAATGCCAAATATCTAGATATACTAGAATACCCTGATGAATTCAAGTTATTCATCACGCTGATGTTTGATGCCATGTCAACAAAAACAACTAGCATAATTTGTGTGTTTTTTACTTTCTTCAAACTCTGTCCTCAAATACAAAGTCTATCAAAACTTACTTTTTACAATGATGCCGATTACAAACTTTTACCTTTACGATGATTGAGAGCTGGGTGCGAGATTAAGAAATGTTTAAAGTAAACATGAGCTTCTTTTCGTTCTCTTAAACTTTCTTAAATACCTTTTATGCAAATGAATCATTTATGTGCATGAACGATCTGTTTTGTTTCAATGAGTAATATATTGCATGAAGCTTTCCGTAATAATCAGTTTTTACTGATTTATTTTGGTGGGTGTCTATAATTTTTGAAACACACCAAAAATGGAAATAAGTTTGCTGCCTGAGAACTACCCAAAACTACGTTTTACCCTAAAAATACATGTTTCTAAAGTAAAATTGCTTTTCATCAATCATTTTTATAGTATCACACTCAAAGCATTGGGCTTGCCTCATTCATTAAACTTTATGTTGCTGCAGATTGTATGTCCTGACTATGAGAGAAGGGGAGACTCCCAGAATCCTCACCACCAAAACTACCAAAACCAGCAGGCTTTCAGACATTCTGAACACCCAACACACACAGCCACATGCAAGTGATACTAACTTCTCGTGAGCCACCTGCCTGTTCTTGACAGCAGCTGACAGTGTATCAAAATTAAATTTAGCTGTTTCTTTAATTTTTAGATGAATAGGTGTAACAAGCAGCTGACATCAAGGCCAAACGTTGGCACCCTTCTTCATGACTATGCTATTTTCCATTTTTAAGAAAACTGATTACCAGTTTAAATATTTAAGGAAATAGCCAACTGCTTCCTACGGAGTGAAGCTGAGAAACTCCTAATAATAAAAGACTACTCTTCATAAGTTGAATATTAAAATGAATCCTGCGGACTCACAAGTAACTGTTTACACATGGTTAATCTCTCTCACACTTTAGTTTTCAAAAACTGCAATATGCAGTGGTAGTTCTTACAAATATCACTTGAAATAACTCAGAATCGGAGAGCTACTCTCGAAAATTAGAAAATCATATCCAAGAATGAATTTTAATGATAATCATTATTTCATACGTGATAGACAGTGGTGATTCCATCCGGGGCAGAAAATGCTGACTGCAAAGTTGTATGACAGAGTAACACTAGGAACTGGTAGTTCGGAGGCTATCTTACAAAGTCAGTTTACGCACATCTAATGCTCCACCAAAAAAACCCATACCAACAAATTTATATTCCAAAGTATCAACTCAGAAAGAGGACAGAAATGTACTTTAAAATTCCCTTCCAGAACTTTCAAAAGGTATTTTTCAAAATTCATCACATTCAGAACACTGGACAATACTCCTGGTTTGGACACTAAATTATAAGAGCAGCATAATCATAGTTTTCTTTCTTTTTATTTTTCCTGGTAGAACTTCACTACAGTAGCTTCAGAATCTAATGTGAGTTCCAACTCTGTCTCTTACCTACTAGGCTCTGTGACCTTGGGCAAGTTGCACCACCTCTGAGAGTCACAATTTCTTCATATTACCTAATTTAGAGAATGGCGTTAAGTCAAGATAAGATGATCAGAGCTGAAAGCATGGACATCAGTAGACCCTCACTAGAAGAAAAGCAAAGCACAGGGCAGAGTGGGCAAGGCACAGGCTTAAGGGTCAGTAGATCCAGTTTGCTAGCCTGTAAATGCAGCCTCAGACAAATCTGTTAATCTCTTAGCCTCAGTTTCCTCATCTGTAAAATGGGAATATACTCTACGCCTCGCAGATTTATTACGAAGATTCCATGATATCTAATGAATGAAATGAATTGAGCTCCTAGCATAGTACCAGGTACAGTGTGGACATTCTCTCCATACCAACATCCTCCACCACCCACCCTTCTGAGAAAAATAGGCAACAGAAAAAGCATAGGAAAATAATGCAGGAAAAAGTGATTAAGTATACCATAAAGTAATAAAAATACCATTCAGGCCAGGTGCGTTGGCTCACACCTGTAATCCCAGCACTTTGGGAGGCCAAGGCTGGTGCATCACCTGAGGTCAAGAGTTCAGACTAGCCTGGCCAACATGGTGAAACCCTGTCCCTACTAAAAATCAAAAAAAAATTAGCCAGGCATGGTGCCAGGCACCTGTAATCCCAGCTCCTTGGGAGGCTGAGGCAGGAGAATCGCTTGAACCCGGGAGGCAGGGGTGGCAGTGAGCCAAGATTGCCCACTGCACTTCAGCCTGGGCAGCAGAGTGACACTGTCTCGAAAAACAAAAAACAAACAAACAAAAAAACCATTTACTGAGTTAAGGATTACTGAGTTTCACACTCTTTAAGCGTTTTACAAAAATAATCTTATTTAATCTTTACAAAAATCTGACAAGGCAGGTACAATTATCACTACTTTACAGATGAAGAAAGTAAGGCTCAGAAGGGTTAAGTAACTTAACAAAACTCACAGTGACAGCATGCAGTGAAACCAGGATTTATATCCCTCACCAGAGGTGGCCTCTACCCTCTAGCTGCCATCTATCACTCCTGCCCATGAGCTACAAGTGCATTGCACACATATCTGCAATATATGGGACTGTTTTATATCTTTAACATTTACATATACAAATGGTATTATGCCATAATTACATGTTTGCTACTTGCTTTTTGACTAAACATTGTATTTTTGAGCCATGTTAAATACCATGTTAAATGTATTTAGCCATGTTAAATACATTTTAACATGGCTATGTTAAATACATTCAGCCACGTTAAATACAACTAGATCTAGTTTATTTTAACTACCGTTTACCTTTCCATCATATGACTAAAGTTTATTTATCCGGTCTGCTACTAATAGACCAAGATCCCTTCCTGTCAGTTTTTCATTACTGCAAGCCACGCTACAGTGAACGCCCCGACACAGGTATCCTAACACAGAGCTCCCCAACCTTTTTGGCACCGGGGACTGGTTTTGTGGAAGACAATTTTTCCATGGACCGGGAAAGGGTGGGGATGGCTTCGGGATGAAACTGTTCCACCTCACATCATCAGGCATTAGTTACATTCTTATAAGGAATGCACAACCTGGATTCCTCGCATGTTTGTGCTCCTATGAGAACCTAATGCCGTCACTGATGTGACAGGAGGTGGAGCTCAGGCAGTAAAGCTTGCTTGCCCACCGCTTACCTCCTGCTGTACGGCCTGGATCCCTGGCCTGGGGGCTGGGGACCCATGTCCTAACACACCCATGCAGAAGTCAGTCTCTAGGCCAGGGGCAGATAAACTGTAGTCTTCAGGCCAATTCCAGTCTACTTCCTATTTTCGTAAATAAAGTTTTATGGAAACTCAGCCTGCTCATTCATCTACATATTGCCCATGACTGACTTCACGCTATCTAACAGCAGAGTTGAATAGATGCAACAAAGACCACCTGCCTACAAAGCCTGACATACTTACTCTCTGGCCCTTTACTAGGGTAAGTTTGCAGATCCCCTTCTCTAAATATATACCTAGGAGTCACGCAGCTGGGTCTTAGGCTCTGTTCACCCATAACTTGACTGGGTACTGACAGTTACTCCTCCAAAGTGTTGGTGCCATTTTATACTACCATCTGCAGCTTACTACATGTGCACCACACAAACACATACACACAACTTGTCATCCAACTTTTAAGGTTCACCAGCATGACACGTGTTTCACTACTGTCTTCAATTCCCTGATACTGAAAAGGTTGAGCGTATTTTCAAATGCTTAATAAAATTTCAACAATAGGATATGGTTATTTATTTCACAAATATTTGAGTCCCTATTCTGTCACTGTTCCAGATGCAAGGACTACAATGATGATCTAAATCGGCAGCAAATGTTTATAATGTATTTAAGGCCACAGAGTTTGCAATATAATGACAAATAAAAGCGGCATTTATTTATTTATTGAAATGCTCACTGAAAGCTTGCTTTGCATAAGCCGTACATGCAGTGCCACAGGCATCAGACATGTTCCCTGGAGGGCAAAATACTACGTATAGACAAGCATGGTCTCGATGTGTTTTAAAAAAAAGCTGTTAGGAACTAGATCCAAATGTTAATACAATGGTTTCCATAAAATTATAGGTGATTTTCCTTCTTAAACTTTTCAGTGTTTTCCAAGTTGCTTCCATGAGCATACGTTCCTTTATTAAGACTAGGATTAGGAAGCGATGTCAGTCTACTGGGACCTGATCCCTCTGTGACTGTCTTCTGTGTGCACTCCAGATAAAAAGAGAAGTACAGGAAGGTCTTGAGAAGGCCAGAACACAATGCTGCCTCATAGTCACCTTTGTTCCTTGGGTCACAGTCTTAAGATCTGTCTGCATCACACTCCTGGGAACCAAGTACCCAAAACTAGGAAAGAATGTTTTCCTCTGGTTTGGGCGCTTTGTAAAGTTCAGGTCTCCTTGGCATAAGAACCAACACAAGGCCAGTTTTGCAAGAGCTCTGTTCCTATTACTAGAAATGACCTTGGATCTGGTGTACACAGCTTTGGCTGGCAAAAGCAAGCATCAGACAGCCCATTAGTTGCTCTTGGTAAATAAAGCTGTATAGAGAAGAGGGGAAGAGTCTTATACCCTGGCTGAACTAATCCCCATTTTGGGAACGTGCTTTTACCACCCTGCCCCAGTCCAAATGTTAATACTTACACTAATCTTTACTTTTCTAATCAATAAAAGAGGTATATGTTATATTCAATATCTATACAACACATTTATTAACCAAAATAGCAATCTGATGAAACTCACTGGTCAAGGAATGTAAGGGTTAAATTCCTGTTGCTGCTGTTTGAATACTTAAGAAAGTAAACTCCGAAACCAGACACCAGACATGGATAAAAGACAGAAAAATAAAATGGTATCAGTACATATTCTTATTTTTGCTCCTACTTTCAGTTTATTAGCTATATTCCAGCATATCTCATTTCCAGTTATATTAAACAAGAGAAAATAAAATCACAAACCAAAGACCTCAAAACATTATACTAAGCGAGATAACAACACAACTTTTTTACTAGTGCCATATTGGCAATTTGCAGCGGACCCCCTGCAAGGTCTCTGTTAAAAGACTGCAAAACAGTTACTCCTCTTTTAAGCAGAGAAGCTGTCTTTGAAGGAAGACTGCAGGTCCTTTGCCTTGTACATGATAAAACTGAGCCCAGTAACTGGTGGCATTCTAGTTGACCAGGAAGACAAAAGGGTCATGAGAATAACACATGGCAATATTACATATACGTGGTAATTTGAACCTGCCCTGTCAACTCCTCAACTTAACATGCCTTCTAGGTCCCACCCACACCACTATCACCTACAGCAAATGGAAGATCACTCATCACCAAGAGTCTTTAAGGACTAGATAATCTGGGAAAAAATACGTTTGAAAACCATAAAGTGCTATATGAAGCCAGCTACCATTTACCGGGTGCTTTCTGTGACAGGTAAGATGACATACACTTTCTGTAATTTTCACTTTGTCTTCCTAACAAAAACTTTGCCAAATTGTCTCATTATCCTCAAATGCAGTTGAGTGACTTAAGTTTTACACCTGATTAGCCACAAAAGAGGATTTCAACCCAAAGCTTTTCCAAACACCAGCCTGTCTCATCAATGTAAGGAATGACTATGGTTAGTAATTTCAAATTTAGAGTAACAGAGAACCTGGCACCTACTTTTAGCACACACCTGGCACCTCTTTTTAGCTAGGGACATGCAGGGACTCAAGTCTCTGAAAGTCTCTAACTGGGATGCAGGTACCCTAAGTCACTCTCTAGAAGAACAGGTACAGCCTTCCCAGTTCTCCACCAACCCTGACCATCCTGGCCTCTTCCTCCTCCCCCACTCAGATAAGACTGGCGAATGCACGCGGGGTACTTGGAAAAGATGCTAATTAGCTGCAGCCTCCCTTCTCCTGGCCTGATCCATCTGGCCCCTGGTCTCCTGGGCTCCGAGGCTGAGCCAGTGAGTTAGTCCGGCGCCCAGGAGCCAGGGCTGCTTCTTTTCCCCACAAACCTCTCCAAGCCCTGGCCCACATACATTCAGCCCTGTGTTTGAGTATCTAAAGCCAAATGTCATGACTTTTCCCCGACAACACAGATCCCGACTAAGACCAGCCGACAGCAGTCCCAACCCTTTGCTTGTAGCAACCAGAGGATGGTGCTTGCCACCCTGAGCCGTGCGCCAAGAGAGATCAGCCTCCGACCTCACTAGCCTCAAAGACAACTTCAGTCCTCTCCCCACCATCGACAGCCCCAGACCGTTACCCACGAGCAGGCCAATGGCTTCCAACCTCCCCAGAGTGTCCGCGAAAGTACCTATCTCACAGCGGGTCCTTACTGAGTTTCCTAACCGTGCAGAGCAGTCAGGCTGCAGGCCGCCCTCCTCCGAGTCAGTCATTGACAAGCCGCCCCGAAACGCCTATATTAGCTCGAGGTGAGGATAACTGAACCCTCAGGACTTGACCTACTGCTCAAGTTGGCAACAGTAGAGAGCCCCAGATCCTCAAGACTCAGTCAAATCAACCACACCTGCAGCCCAAACTCTACTCCAGGACAGTACTCCTCGCCCTAACCCGGCTCGAACCTCCAGACAGACCCCAGCCGATGGAGCCCCGCTCTCCAGCCCGGCGCGGCAGAACCCCTCGGCCTCGTGCAGCGCTGCTCCTGGGCCCAGGGCGGAGGGTGCCTGCCCGGCACACTGGCCTGACCTTGTCGGAGTTCGGGGTCGTCCAGCACGTTGTAGGCCGCGTAGTCGCGGACGCCGTGCAGCCGCAGGATCTGCACCACGGCGTTGCTGAAGCCGCACTGGGGCTGCTCCGGGGTCCCCTTGAGGAAGACCACCACCTTGTCCTTCTTCACCAGCGCGTCCAGCTGCTCCGCCGAGCCGCCGCCGCCCGCGCCCGAGCCCGCCGCCCGCACGCCCGGACCCCAAAGGCCACCGCCGCCCGTGCCGCGCCCCCAGCGGAGCAGAGCCGCCGCCGCTCGGCCGAGGGACCCGCTCATCTCCGCACGCTCGCCGGAACCCACGACAGCCCAGACACACAGCTGGCCACCCGGAGCGCTCCCCGGCCCGCGGCAGTTCGACCCACCCCCTAGAGACCCTCATTGGACCGGCTCTAAACTGCCCTCCGTGATTGGACAACACTGATCGGCAATTACTCGATTCTACCAATCACGTTGCTCGTCCCGTCCGGCAGGTAGGAGGTGGGCCTTATATCGCATCCTACTGCCTTACTATTGGCCGTCGGCAACCGCTTAGCTAGTTAATTGGAGAGAATGGATGTCCATCGGGGTCGCGCTTGCAGGGCAACGAGAGGCAAAACAAGAGGGAAGACGACTTTCCTCCCGTGAGCCAATGAGGCCAGCTGGGATACCCTGAGACAACTGGGAGAGGCGCGGGACTTGCCCATTCCGCGGATGCCGGGAAGGGGTCACTTCCCAATGAAGTTTCCGGTTCCGGTGTCGGCGGTGGTTGAATTGCCATGGCAACG
Source organism: Macaca thibetana thibetana (assembly GCF_024542745.1). Taxonomy (NCBI): domain Eukaryota; kingdom Metazoa; phylum Chordata; class Mammalia; order Primates; family Cercopithecidae; genus Macaca; species Macaca thibetana. The sequence goes on from NC_065584.1 coordinate 12,020,288, forward strand.
CGGTTGGTGGGCCCGTGGTTCCGGTCTCTTGGGAGGTAGCGGAGCTAGGCCGGGCCAGTATCCGCGTCTCCCAGCTTAGGTGGGCGTCCCTGGGCGCCTGCGGAGCGCCGCGGCCGAATGCGGTTCGTCGTGGCGGAGAGCGGGAGCCTGACCGGGGTTCCAGCGCTCGGGCTGTAGCCTCGGCTCCTGGACCCTCCCTCGGCTCCGCCGCCACGTGGGAGCTGAGGCTCTGGGGCTTCCGCCTCCGGCGCGCGATTATTTCTCTAGAACAATTTTCATTTTTAAAGTTTGTAAAGCGCTTTTGCCTGTGTGATTTCCTCTGGGTTTCGTTTTTCTTCCTTTCTTTTTGTAGAGACGGAAGTGGGGGGGGGGGAGGGTGGTCTCACTTTGTTGCCCAGGCTGGTCTCGAACTCCTGGCTTCAAGGGATCCTCCTGCCTCGGCCTCTTAAAGTGCTGGGATTACAGGCGTGAGCCACCGCGTTCGGCCGCCTCTGAGTTTCCAGCCTCGTTGGTCCTCCAGCCTTTTAAGCTGTTGGGCCTAGGATCAGGAAAGGTTTGTTGAATGGGGAACTAAGAAGTGACTTCGTTCGTTCTACAAACGTCTCCTGAGCAGCCGCTGGGTGCTAGGTGCGGTGCCAGCGCGGAATGTCCAGGGAGACCTGGTGCCCAAAGCTTGGAGCCAGCGTGACAAATGAGAAGCAGATACAAAGCAGTGTGGGAGTGCAGAGGAGGGAAAGCAAGCCTCCTTAGGCCCATTGCTTGTGCTAGTCTCCCTTGTTCTTACCAGTGTTTGACAATATACAGGATTTACTAGCTTGGTTATTGACTTCTCTACCCGGCACTCAACTTTATTCACTGCTGTATCCTCAGTGCCTAGGACGGTGCTTGGAACGTGGTAAGTGCTCCTATTGGCGGGAAGAATAAATCCGGAAGAGCAGGACCAGTGGATTTATATAATCTGTAGTCTTGGAGCCGCATGGGGTTGGTAGTACCCTCTAGCACACCAGACTTGCAGAAAAAGCATACTCCAGAGGAAGCTGAGGCATGCCTGCTCGAGAGCCAGCTGTTCCATGTGCAATTTTCCTCTGATAGTTTCTGGTCACTGTTGCCACGGTGATAATGACTGGGCTATGTCATTATCTATCCGCCAACAGTAAGATAAGCTTTGCAGTCGAGATATTGTTTAGCAGATGGAGTGTTTTCTGTTGGACACTAAGTACTGCTACAAGTTACTCCTTTTTTTTAAACTTTGAGTATTTTTTTACAGTGTTGCTGGAGGTGATCTGTTTATGCTTTGGGAGTGTTCAAATTTAAAATCAGAAAATCAGCACATGTCAGTGAGTGAGTCTTTCAAATAATCCTTCGCCATGAAACCCGAGCCTAGTAAACTATGAAAGTAAACTCGGGACGTTACCTGTAAGTCTCAGTGTCATATTTTCACCTCCATCAATATTATTGATGCTTGCTCATTTTCTAATGTGGGACCTGAAATTTACCAGGTGCTTAAAGAGTCTTTTTGTTTTTCAGATTCATTGATTCCGGGTAAATCAGAGGAACAAACAACATGAACAGAAATATGTAGAAAATGCTATTATGCTGAAGCATAATTGTTGTTTCAGAAGTCCAGCATCTGGTGCACTTAACAATAGAGAATATATTAAATTCTTCCCAAAATAACCTGTTGTTCATGCCTGTGTTTAAGTTTTTTGTTTGTTTTTAAGTAAATATTGGTGATTTGTTGCCAAAAACCTAAACTGTTTATTGCTGTCAACTTAACAAACAGGCTCCCTAAAAGAAAATGGCATTTATTCAGGAATAGAGCATTGCAATGAGAAAATGCATGCTATAGTTAACCGTGTGTATCCTGGGAGATTGAGGAAGACAAAGGTCTTTAAAGGAAAAATGAGGAGGGTTACATAATTGTTTTGAGGTAATTATTGTTGACTACAAGGATTAGTAACAAAGATGACGCCAGGCCCAGGTTGGACAGGCGGTTGCTCGGCAGGCATTGCAGATGTATTTTTTGTGTAAGGTTGAGATGGCCTTTGTGCAGGATTGTAGTTTTGCAATCTTTTGTGATCGTTTTTGCTATCAGGCATTTATGCTTGTGAACTCTTTGTGACTTTCCCTGTGTCTATTTTGATTCTGACATCTTTCTCATTGCCCACTCTAAACTAATTCTGCTTTTGTGTTGACTGACATTGGGAGAAGAATGTGCAAACGTATATCCTGAGACCGAGCAGTAATGAGGAGTGTCGTGTTCCTTACCTAATGTATAATATTGGGCTCAGAAGCACTTGTCTTTTTTGTTTGTTCAACGTTGTATTAAGTTGAGAACGCAGCTGCCATTAAAGATTGAGAGTAATCCTTGAGAAGGAAGAGTACAAAGCCTGTGTTTTGCTAAATCATAGTGAAGTTGCCGTGTTTTTGTAGAACATGATAAGAACATAGAGTGTGTGAAATGCTAAGGATATGGAAAAGCATGTTGGTGCTCTTTCAAGGAGCTGTTTTGATAGCATGACCAAGGGCAGGAAACAGATGGTGTATCCAAACCAAGGAAATTGAAACAATACATCTAAGTTTAAATTTTTAATAAAACAACCCAAAATATGGTGAAATACTTAGCACCAAACGTCAGTGATCAAAGAAAACAGTATTTGAAATATTTCGTCTAAAGTATCAACTTTTGCCTATATTTTGGCATTTTGGTTTTAAAATTCCTCTTTAGTCCTATGATGAAAACATGACAAAATATACAACTTAAATAAACAATTGTCATCAGTCTGCATCTATGGCCAAATGTTTTGGGTGTTTTGAGTAAATGGCCTTAGTTTGTGATCGTTTCCTGCCCCGTGGACATCAGTGAAGAGGTGAGGGTGGGAAGTACTCAGAAACTTCTGAGAATCCTGGGATTTGAGTCACAGGATGGATTAAACCCCAAACTAAATAATCATGCCATGTAAACATGCTGACTCAGGCATCCTAAAAATGTTTTTCTTGCGTTTATTTATAGATAAGGCTTTACTATATTTAGTAGAACTCCTGTTTTCTATCCACTTCTCCAAAAACAAATTGACCATTGAATTCATAGTGTAAACCTTCACATATCTGAGATAGCCCCTTTATCAGCCCCAAATGAAGAACTAGAGTTCAGATTATTAAACTGAAGGTGATGCTTTATCTGAGCACTCCACATGTCAGTGTTTCTGTACCTTTCCTTTTTAAAAAAATTATTTTTGAAGAAATGAGTTCTCAGTAGGTTGCCCAGACTGGTCTCCAACATCTGGTCTCAAATAGTCCTCCCGCCTTGCCCTCCCAAAATACTAGGGTTATAGGTGTGAGCTGCTGCACCGGCCCTGTTCCTTTTATACTCAGTGCTGCATTCTTGTTTGTTCTTAGAAAATGAGAGGGTGTGTTTGCATGAGAATGTGTGGTACAGAAGTGTCTATCTGAGCTGGCCAGAACATTCTGCAAATGTCATATTAAGGACAAGGTGGCTGCTTGGATTGTACAAGGAGCCAAACCACCACACATTCCTAAGCTAAAATAGCATTTGGGACCCAGAGTTCTGTTGACCTGAGCTAGAACCTGAAACCTTTCTCTGTGGTGCACTGAGCTAACATCTAGCAGTTTTAGAGCATCACTGCAACCCTGGAATTAACTGGATTCCCTGACAATACCAAAAATAATGTGTAAGGAACTGAAGCAAAGTCCAGCCGTCAGAATTTTTCTAGTTCCTAATGTGGAGATAGAAATGCTTGTTGGATTTCCACTACCTCTATCTGACAAGGCAGCTGGTTTATTAATATTTCTTTGGCTGAGGCTTTGCTCATGACAGCCGCCCACATCTTGGAGACAGGAAGGCAGGCCAGCCTCCACTGTGTCACATAATTCCTGCTCCCTTCACCTGACCCGAGTCACTGGGTCACTGAAGAGAAAGGGCATGCTATAGATCTGGCTAGTTCAGTCTAGAATAGACTGTGGGAGATAGGTGAGCATTTATGAAAAGCCCAGATGCCATGACAACCCAGTTTTGTCCTGGAGTTTGGGGAGAGGTGTAGTACTGGGTTCTGGTCTTAAATGTTGCTGAGTACTTGAGTTCTTTTTGGTTTTCCTCAGATTTTTCCACATCTATTTTCCCCTTTCTGGATTTTGGACAAATCCAAATTGATGTCTGCTAAAGGTTGTATATAATTCAAGAATTTCTTCATATAAAGGCTGCAGGGTTGTAAGGAATCTGTGTGTACTTTCTCTGCTCCTAAATATTTACCCCCAAGTGTTATCATCTTGCATAGATTGTACTTTTTTTGTTAAATTTTTGTGTATATACGTGAATTCATTAGAACCATACATTAACCCTAGGATAACAGTTTTCAGACATTTTGGTCTCCAAATTATGTTTTTTTCCGAATATAATATGTTAGACATTAGCACTTGTGTCTCTAAGTTTTTTGCCTTCACATGCAATTTCTGTTCTCTTGCTGATTCATAGCATCGCCAATAAGTCCTGTAGAAAATCAACTATCTCAGTTATCTTTGCTGGTTCTGCATATATACTAGATACACAGATGATTTTTGTGCTTTGCAAATTAAAATGACAAAATGTTCAATCCAAAAATCTAATAGCTGGATGTGGTGGCTCACGCCTGTAATCCCAGCACTTTGGTAGGCCAAGGCGGGCAGATCACCTAAGGTCAGGAGTTCAAGACCAGCCTGACCAACATGGTGAAACCCCGTCTCTACTAGAAATACAAAAAATTAGCCAGGCGTGGTGGCGGGTGCCTGTAATCCCAGCTACTCGGGAGACTGAGGCAGGAGAATTGCTGGAACCCAGGAGGCAGAGGTTGCAGTGAGCTGAGATTGCGCCACTGCACTGCATACTCCAGCCTGGGCAACAGAGCGAGACTCTGTCTCAAATAAACAAACAGAAAACCAAAAATCTAATAAAAAAATCTAAGCTCATAGCCTGCTGTTTCTGAAAGCTGTGTACCTCTTGTCCCCATGCTACTTTCTCACATTGAGGACCAAGCTCCTTGGCTGCATGCCTTGAAAGTCATACACCTGTTGGACTTCATTCTGTTGCCTTATTTAATAACAAGGACATGGGCCTGAATCATATCTCCCGGAAAGTGGTATTAAGAATTAAGTGGTAATCATAAAACTTGGTAAGCCTTTTGATTAAAGGTGATGAAAGAATTGTTTATTTTCCCCAACTGCCTGTTTAATGGCCATGTTTTGTAGTATTATGTGTTTCATTTTTTTAAAGCCAGTAGTTTTTATAACTCATATTATTACATTCCAAAGACCTGAAAAGGTCCCTAGATCACAGAATAGAAAGCGTAAGGAGCCAGTGCTGCTGTTTCGTGTGTCAAACCTGTTAGGAAGATTTATCTGTTAGTTATGTCTCCCTCTGATAGACTGAGTTTGCAGCCAGAAGAACATTTAGGAAGTTTAATTGTTTTCTTTTGAATAATTGCTGAGAGGTATTGCCAAGGCCATAAATGCACTTTATGGTGAGTCAGAATTTCACTTTGTACTTCTTCAGTCTTTGAGCTTTAATAATTTCATGCCTTCACAATGCAGTCTTGCTATTGTGGGAACCCATTGCTCCAGCCTTCTTCAATCGTTCGTCTAGGCCTGGCACGGTGGCTCATGCCTATAATCCCAGCACTCTGGGAGACCGAGGCTGGCGGATCACTTGAGATCAGGAGTTCGAGACCAGCCTGGCCAATGTGGTGAAACCCCAGCTCTACTAAAAATACAAAATTAGCCAAGCGTGGTGGTGGGTGCCTGTAGTCCCAGCTACTTGGGAGGCTGAGGCAGGAGAATTGCTTGAGCCCAGGAGGTGGAGGTTGCAGTGAGCCACGATCACACCACTGTACTCCAGCCTGGGTGACAGAGCAAGACTCTGTCTCAAAAATAAATAAATAGAAAACAGTTCATGTAGCAAAAAAGAAATTGACCCCAGTTTCATTGCAGGGAGGGGAGAGATGATTCAGGTTACAAATGGGATGAGGCATTAATTGTTCACTTTCCTTTGCTGGAAAAAAATGGAGGATTTTAAATATTATTTTCTCCTTTTACAGTCAGAAAAATCCTATTTGCTAATTCTAAACGTACTATTTTTTGAAAGTGTATCCTAGTGAGATACTGTTAATTGATATCAAATTTTAGTGAGCCACAGTTTGAAAGAGTTTTAATAAAAGACTATCATAAGGCTGGGTGTGGTGGCTTATGCCTATAATCCCAGCCCTTTGGGAGGCCAAGGCAGGTGGATCACCTGAGGTCAGGAATTTGAGACCAGCCTGGCCAACATGGTGAAACCCCATCTCTACTAAAAATACAAAAAATTAGCTGGGCATGGTGGTGGGTGCCTGTAATCCAAGGTACTGAGGAGGCTGAGGCAGGAGAATCACTTGAACCCAGGAGGCGGAGGTTGCAGTGAGCTGAGATCACGCCATTCCATTCCAGCCTGGGCAACAAGAGCAAAAGTTCATCTTAAAAAAAAAAAAAAAAAAAAAAAGACTATCATAAAACAATTATATTCTGTTAAAAAAAAAAAAAAAAAAAAAAAAGAGCCGGGCGCGGTGGCTCAAGCCTGTAATCCCAGCACTTTGGGAGGCTGAGACGGGCGGATCACAAGGTCAGGAGATCGAGACCATCCTGGCTAACACGGTGAAACCCCGTCTCTACTAAAAAATACAAAAAGCTAGCCGGGCGAGGTGGCGGGCGCCTGTAGTCCCAGCTACTCGGGAGGCTGAGGCAGGAGAATGGCGTGAACCCGGGAGGCGGAGCTTGCAGTGAGCTGAGATCCGGCCACTGCACTCCAGCCCGGGTGACAGAGTGAGACTCCATCTCAAAAAAAAAAAAAAGCTTTTTTGCATAAGCTTTATTACATAGACAAAATTGGGTGACCAAAATAATTTTGTATTATAATATTTTAGTAATTTTGTATTTTAATACAAAATTCTTCTTGAGGAGAAGCCTTCATATTGGCAAACTTTCTTCCCTCTCCAGATAGACGGTGATCTGGCATTTTCATATCATAGCTGTATGAGTGCAGCCCTGAGGGGACATGCCAGTCTAGTCGATGTGAAATCGATGTGTACTCCCATTGTTTCATCTTTTTATACCGTGCAGCCACAGCTCCGTGATAATCCACACGTACTATTGGCTGTCTAATTCCAGAGCAAATAATATCCTCTTACTGGAAGGAATTTTTGCTTGTGTTCAGAGCATAACACATCTTTCAAAGTCATTCTGGTTTTGAGAAACATGTTATAATCGAATGAGTCTCTGTCTTTCCTGGCAAGGCAGGTAGGGGGCACTAGTCTATTTTTCTTAGGAAGCTGGGGCAAGAGCCAATAAGGGCTGCCCCTGTAATTATACAGTGTCTGGAAATTAATCATTTTGCCCAATTCTAGGAAGAGCCTCTCAGTTCTCACCCAATTGCTATTCTTATTTTAGGGAACAGCTAACTTACTTAGTTTTCTAATATAACCACAACAGATCAGAAGCAGTAAATGTAAAAGGCTCACACTAAAAGCAGAAACAATGACTGAACAGTAAGTGAAAGGTGAAGCACTAAGAGGCAGATATTCTGGAATTCTTTTTAAAAAGCAGCGTTCTGGGGCATTCGATGTAAGAAGGGGTGAACAGCCTTCACCCATGACGGTTCCTTCTGCATTAATGCCTTGTGTGATGCTTCCGAGCAAGTAAAAGAAATTCTTTTCCGCATGCTCTGAATAGAAAGTCAAGGAAACATGCCGTTTATTTTAGCTTGCCAACAAAAACTACAAACACACACACACACACACACACAGCTTAAGGCGATGTTAAAAAATAAAAGGATTACTCCATTGTGCCAGATAAACAGTTATTCTGACTCTGTTACGTACTTCATGTTAGTTCATGGAAGATACCTTCGAAGTACCTACTACATTTCATCGGGTGTTGAGGGACTGAATAATATTGGTGTAAAGTTGAATTTTTCTAACTGTAAACCAAATGGGCTTGATGAGAGCTCAGCTGACGTTAGGTCAGAAAGGGCCATCCATAAAGTGGTTCTGCAAATGCTGATGTCAACCGAGGACACACAATTAGAGGGGTCAAAGAATATAACCACCTCACTTGTCCTACTGCCCAGCCCTGTTTCACAGTGATTGGGGGCCAGCACCCCTTCAGGGAGTGTATGCATTGTAATGTTACCTATTCCTTCCCCACCCACCACCACACACACACTAGGCCATCAGCTTCTAGTTAGGTAGGATTCATTTTTGAAACCTGGTGCCCCAGTGCCATCCCTGGCACTTAACTATGTGTTCAATACATAATTTTGAATAAAGAAAACATGGTGAACAATACAGAGCAGGATCTCAGCAAATCCCAAATTGTGTGAAACTCATATCGACCACAGGTGCCATGGGAGGTGGAGAAACATTCAGTGATGTGCCCACAGGCTCTGTTAAGCAGGCTACAGAGTGGAGTAAGATGCTCCCACATCCCAAGGACCTCGCAGTCCCGTGATGGGGACAGATGCAAGAATGCCCCTGAGAACTGGAGAGAGGGGAAAAAGCTCACGCCAAAGGGGTGCGAAAAGCTTAGTAGGGAAGCAGCACTTGAGCTGAGTTTTGAGAGAAGGGTAAAGTGCCTCTGTGTGAAAAGGAGGAACATTCCAGGAAGAGGGAGCAACCAGGGCAAAGGCACAGAGGCCCCTGGGCCCGCTGGCGGAATGCCGGGCCGTTTCTTGAGAAATGCAGGACTGGACATAGCTGAGGGGGAGGACAGATGGTAAGGGCTTGGGCTCTCCTCCTCTGGATAAGGGAAAGTCCCAGGAGGAGTGTAAGCTGCCGAGTGCTTGAGAGATCACCCTGCAGGAGTGTGGATGGATTGGAGGTGGCTGAGCTAACGGGGCCACTTAGAAGAGGGTCATCAGATTTAACTTTTGCAGCTATTGTGGTGGGGGGCACAGGGGAAGGGCACCACTGCAAGCTGAGTTCTTTGAAGGTAGGGATGACGGAATTTGGTGACTGGCTGACTGGGGAGGGGGCTGGGAGGAAGGGGAGATTCAGGCTTATTCCTGGGTTTTTGCTTAGCCACTGACTACACTTGCTGATGCAGGGAATACAGCGGGAGGGGGAAGGAGGATTGGAAAGGTAAGGTCAGGAATTACTTTTGGACATTTGTTTCCAGGTGCCTGAGGAGCATCTAAATCATCTGGTTATGTCTGAAATAAAGGAGAGATTATGCATATTATCGCCTCTACAGGTCTGGATCTATTGATAAAGGAGATTTGGGCAGGGAGGGCAAGAAGGAGTGCAGAGAAGAAAGCCGGGGGAAAGCATATAACTGGGGAAGGACAGGCCATGAGGAGAACTGGGAGCAAGTGATTTGCGGAAGAGGAATTTACCAGAAGCCACAGAGGGCCTGGGCGTGGGGGCTCACACCTGTAGTCCCAGCACTTTGGGAGGCTGAGGCAGGAGGATTGCTTGAGGCCATGTGTTCTAGACTGGTCTGGGCAACATAGTGAGGCCCTGTCTGTAGAAAAAGTTATAAGTTAGTTGGGAGCAGTTGTGTGTGCCTATAGTCCTAGCTACTTGGGAGGCTGAGGTGGGAGGATAACTTTAGCCCAGGAGTTCTAGACTGCAGTGAACTGTGATTGTACCATGGCACTCCAGCCTGGGCAACAGAGCAAGGCTGTCTCTTAAAAAAAAAAAAAAAAAAAAAAAAAAAAGGAAGCCACAGAGAGAGGCCAGCTTAGGGCCCAGGGTCTTGTGGATTTGGTAATGGAGGTAAACACAGTGTGGGCTGATGCAATCAGTGTTTGCTGCCCTTGCGCGCTTCACTTCACGTGTAAGGGGCTCTGTAACATGATAGAGTTGGGCCAGTGAATTTGTCAAGTGTCTTCTGGCTGTTACCTTTGTCTGTGTGTGAACCCTTATTTTAGGCCATTTCTGTAGTTAGTTAGCAGGGCAGATGGAGTTCAGTCATTTTGCAGAAATGTTTCCGTTTGGATGATGAAACAAGCTCGATTGCTGAAGCTGGTGCACTCATCCCACTGGCATGGTGCTAGCCGAGAGCTTTGAAATACCTGAGGACACCTCTTGCCTATTTATAGAGGTTGCTTCTGTCTGCTGAATAGGGCTTTTTAATTAACTAGGAGGTGCATTGAGTGACACTGGCCATTTTTCTCTGCATACCAAGTCTATAACACCAAAGAAGAAATTTAAGATAAAAATTCTTTAACATCTTAGGCCAGGTGCTGCTGCTATTACCACTGCAAGGACGTGCGGCAGTCCGGTTGGGAAACGTTTGTTCTGCATGTGTTCCGTGCCAGGTGTTGGCTATAAGATTCTAAGGTTTTGGAACTAGGCTACAACGATGAAACAACTTTCTCTGTTAGGGAAGTGTCCTGGGCCGTCAAGAATTGTCATCAAGAGCAGCAGGTTTTATGAGATACGTGGACCTATTTGGCATTTACCAGCCCCTGCCGCTCGGATAGAGGGACAGGGCTGGGCCCCAAGTGTGGGCTTTCCGGAAGAGCCAAGCGCCGGCTGCTCATATGGGATGGGTGGGGGTGGTGCAGGTGCCCTGCATGGGTTCCGCTGCCCTAAGGAGGGTGCCAAGGCCACGCCTCTGCATGTCTGCCAGGGCTGGGCTCAGAGCCTCCCCGGCTTCCTGGGCACTCTGCCTATCACACAGCGATTCTAATATGATCACGTGTTCAGAACAGTCACACTTGTCAAAGCAAGGAGAGAACGCTTGAGCAATGTTCAAAAACGTATCTCCAGGGATAAAAAAAGAAAAAATAATGAAAGCTTCATTTTCCTCCTTAGTGGGAAAGTCTTCCTTACTCACAGACTCTTCCTGAGTTGGTGTCTGTCGTGAAACATTCTTTGAAAGCATAGTAAAGTGAAGGATTTAATTTACAATAGTAGTACACATTTGCACAGAACCTCAAGTTTGTAGTGCATTTCATCATCTTTATGTGAATCTCATGGCTGCTCTTACAGGGAAAACAGGAAGAACTGGCCCCATTTTCTAAATGTAGAGACGGGAGGAGGTGAGATGGCTCACCTCTGCCAGCCGACTGGGAAATGCAGAGCCCAGAAAGACAGCAAGTCAGGAGAGGTGGATCCAGGGAGATTTTCATTCTGCCACCCACCCCATCGATGGAAACACCGACATTATCAAGGCTGCGTTTAGATTTCAAAACAAAAACAAGCAAACATGCCAGGCTCGTAGTATGCTGTTGTTTTAACCAAAATGATATAGCTCAAAGGGTGAGCAGCCATCAGTGCTGTGAGTGAAGCGCGATCACACATCTTGTGTGTTTAGCAACCCAGGAGGTAGCTGAGCCTGGAAGTGACTTTCCTGGTATGTAGCAATTCAGAGAATACAAAACCACATTCATTATCTGAAATGGGCTCAGCTGCCTCTATGTTTTACCATATAGAGCTGGGAACTTTGATGTGTGTGGTGTGTGCGTGTTTTGCTGCATATGCAGATAATCTACACAACTGGAGGCTTCAGCCTTGATGTTTACACACACACACACACACACACACCAGCAGATACATCACACACAGACTTCTCACCTGTTATGTTACTAACAGTGGTGCTGGTTTGTTTGAAAAGTATTTGAACTTATCAATAACCTTCCCCCAGAAGGCTCAGCATAGCTGTAGCATATGCTGTGTGTGGAAAATATAACCCAAGAAACACATTGGAATTGAATCGTGACCACTATTGCTATGAGACAGAATCCACAGCGATGAAGTGGGCGCTGGGGTCAGACTGCCTGCGTGTGGACCCTAGGTGAGTCACATAATAGCTGGGTGAATGGCCAAGTTTTCACCGTTTTTCCCTCATTTGGGAAATGGGATGATAATAGGAGCTATCCTGAAGGGTGGTGATGAGGATTAAATTAATAATATAGGTAAAGGCTTAGAACAGTGTGTGGCAGATGGTAGGTAAGCCCTTAATAAACATAAAATATCATTATTTGTCTCCATCATTTGAGATATATCTCACATCTTATCCAGAGGACTCCCAAACACTCGTGCCTTCCCTTCTCTCTCCTGTCTCTGGATTCCTCTACAAGTCAGTTTTGTACCGTGCAGTCTCACATATGACGGACATGCAGCATTACTTAGCTCCATGAATGATTCATGTGTCTTAATGTTGCTTCCCCAACAGATTCTAAATTCCTTGATGGCAGGAACCCTGTAACTGGCTTTTGTTAGATTTCCACAACTCAAGACCCAGTCCAGGGCAACTGTTGGACCCTTAAACATCTTTCATCACTAGCTGTGTTCATCACTAGGAAAAAGTAGGAAAAATCCAGTGTTGTGGGATTGTAAGTGGGTATTAGATCCAGCAGCTGAAACTTAAGATGTGAAGATGTATATTGACACAGATGTGCACACAAAACGTTTGTAGCAGCTTTATTGATAATAGCCAAAAACCAGGAACAACTTGGATGTCCTTCAACAAGGGAAGGGTGACCCAGCCAGTGATGCATCCATCACACCATGGATTGCTGCTCGGCAATGAGGAGGCACAGACTCGATACAGGAACCAGCTTGGGTGACGCTCCAGAGAACTGCACTGAGTGGAGAAGGGCAGTCCCACTGTGTGATTCCGTTATTATTACATTCTTGAAGTGACAGAATTATAGAAAGCAGAACAGAGGAGTGGCTGCCAGAGTTTAAGGAGGGAATGGAAAAGGGGGGAAGAGCAGCGTGCGGGATCCTTGAGATGGAAGTGTTTTGTGTCGTGTTGGTGTCTGTCAGTATCCTAGCTGTGATACTGTACCATTGTTTTGTAAGATGCTGCCATCGGGGGAAACCGGGTAAAGTATATGAGGACCTCTCTGTATGATTTCTTACAACTGCATGTTAATTTACAGTGGTCTCAAAACATTTAATTACACAAAAAACCCACATACATTTAAAGTAGTCCCAACAGAAGCAGAAAAAGTAGACCAGGCTTCCCACTGTTGGGAGAAACATGGCAAACCTCTTCGAGAAGGATTTTGTATATTTTTTATTTTCTGGTTTTGGTTTTTTTTTTTTTTTTTTTTTTTTTTTTTTTTGAGATGGAGTCTTGCTTTGTCACCCAGGCTGGAGTGCCGTGGCGTGATCTCGTCTTATTGCAACCTCTGCCTCCTAGGTTCAAGCAATTCTTCCGCCTCAGCCTCCTGAGTAGCTGGGATTACAGGCACCCGCCACCACACCCGACTACTTTTTTTTGTGTTTGTGTATTTTTAAGAGAGATGGGGTTTCACCATGTTGGCCAGGCTGGTCTTGAACTCCTGACCTCAGGCGATCCACCCACCTCGGCCTCCCAAAGTGCTGGGATTACAGGCATGAGCCACTGCACCCGGCCAGATTTTATTTTTTAGGAATAAAATGTATCGATTGTCCTTTAACACTTTTGTTTATATTAGTATTTACTCCTTGGAGTATAATAGTAGCAGTGTTTAGTTATGTTAAATGATGATTGTTTAATACAAACAAGATTCCTCTGTTTTCAAAAAGATATATATGGAGAGAAAGAGAGACAGGGTCTCACTCTGTCACCCAGGCTGGAATGTAGTGGCGCAATCATGGCTTACTGCAGCCTTGACCTCCCAGGCCTAGGCAGTCCTCCTGCCTCAGCTCCAAGTAGCTGAGACCAGGCATGCGACACCCTGTCTGGATAATTTTATTTATTTATTTGTAGAGATGGGGTCTCACCATGTTGCCTAGACTGGTCTTGACCTCCCGGGCTCAAGCGACCGTCCCACGTTGGCCTCCCAAACTGCTGGGATTAGAGGAGTGAGCCACTGCACCTGGCCAATACTATATATATATATAAAAAATGTATATATGGTGATATGTATACACAGTATATATCATAATGTATTTATTGCATTATTATATATTACATTGTATATAATACTATGTGTGTGTATATGTATATATTTCTTATAGTTACTTAAATTGGGGGAATAATTTAGAGAAAATCTTTTCCAATTCTCTCATTTCACATATTCAAAAACTCAGAAGTGACCCAAGGTTACACAGCTAGTTAGCAGCCTTAACAAGGGTTAGAACCCCATCATCTGAGAATCCAGTCCTGTATTTTATACACAATTGTATTTTATAAATGCAGCACAATTAAATGTACATAGAGGAATATTCTGAGTTACTGCAGTTACCCTGCTTGGTACTGAGATGACTCATTGCCACCCAGAGGGGTGCCCCTGCTCCGTTGATGGGTGGCAGCTGCCCATGGAGAAGTGAAGAAACCAGGGTGCTGGATGTGCTCACCCTAGAAGCACATGTAGCACCCGAGTAGGGAAGGACAGGCTAACACTTGGAGAACTGGCAAAGAAAAAACAAAGAAGAAGGAAAAGTTTAGAGCAGAACTGGGATGAGAACCAGCTCTCCAGGCTCAAACCAAGACCTCTCCGATGGGGCACCCCAGAAGTGGGCACCCTTAATGTGAGCTTTTCATCCGTGCTAAGCTGAAAGCACTTATGTACCTCACCACTAAGTGGGAAGCCAGGCTAGAGACGGAGAGATGGGAATGTAAATGTTCTGAACAGCAATTCCTATCCTGGGACCGTGGGCAATGTCCCTCCTTCCCACTCTCTTGCCTCAGTTTACCCACGAGGTGCTTTATTAGCCAGAAAAGCCATTGCAGCTTTTGCTGTAATCTATCTGTGGAGACTGAACACACACACGCAAACTGAAAACATCATGCTTACAAAATGAGGATTGTGCAGATTGCTGTTGAGGCTGGCTAACCAACAGCAAATGTGAAACAGACCCAGATAATTTCCCCAGGCTTATTAAATTGATTCCTGCTTCCCCATGAGTGGTGGTGGAGATGCTGGCTGCAGGGAGCAGACACAGGGAAAGAGTGGTAAAAACTTCGCTTTTTGGTATGTTGCACAAACAGCCCCCACTGCCAAGTGAGTCAGAACTTCCGAACAGCATAATTTTAGTGCCCTTCTTGTGGTTCTCTCTCTGGGCTGCTTCTGAAAGGAAGGTCTCAGGGCGGGGTTTCCTGTGTTCAATTCCAGAGATGACAAAGGGGCTTTTCCCCCAATCCTTTGCCAGATTTTTTTTCCAGATAGGTTTTCATGTCCACCCCCTTCTGTAGCTGCAGGTAATGCTGAGGACTAAGGCACTGTGGACTTCCTAGTTGCAAACTGCCCCATCCCTTCGTATTGCTTACTCAACTTCTGTTTTTCTTCCATATGGACTACTTTGGAGAGGAAAAAGACTGGCATCAAATAAAAAATAGGGTTCTGTTTTTGATGTAATGTTTATGTCAGGCTTAAGAAAAGTAATGGATGGCTGGGCATGGTGGCTCACACCTGTAATTCCAGCACTTTGGGAGGCCAAGCGGTCGGATCTCTTGAGGTCAGGAATTCGAGACCAGGCTGGCCAACATGGTGAAACCCTGTCTCTACTAAAAATACAAAAAATTAGCTGAGCGTGGTGGTGCATGTCTGTAGTCCCAGGTATTCAAGTGGCTGAGGCACGAGAATTGCTTGAATCGGGGAGGTGGAGGTTGCAGTGAGTCAAGTTTGCACCACTGCACTCCAGCCTGGGTGATAGCGCGAGACTCTGTCTAAGAAAAGCAATGGAATGGGAGAGTATTCTGAAAAGCAGCAAGCCCTGTAAAGCCCAAGATAATAACAATCACGTTGATAATAATAAAACTATCTGCACAGTATTTTGCATTTCATAAAATATGTTTATCACATGTGTTTTCACCCATGAAAAATTGTTACTATCCCCATCTAACATGAGAAAAACCAATGTTGTAAGAGGTCACATTCAGTGTAAGATTACACTGTATGTGTACACTGTATGTGTAAGTCAGTCTTACATTGTAAGATTCACTCAGCTAAATAAGTAGCAAAGCTTGACCAGGAAAGTGAATATCTCCCCTGCTCTGAACTGGTGCTCTGCACTGCACCAGCAGCAGGAGGGACAGTTCGTCTCTGTGCACCATGGTGCCCTGACACAGAATTATTACACCCCGACCTTCTTGGAGGTAGTAGTCTGTGCCTCATTTGTCCTCGTATTCCCAGAGGCTGGCACATAGTAGATACGCAGGAATGTTTGACGAAAGACTGAATAGCTGTGTGCCAGAAACTGCAGCAGTCATACCATTCCCAGAACCATAACATAACAGCTCACCTGAGCTGGGTGCTCAAATACCAGGCACAAAACCATACAAGATAAGCTCCTATTATTAGATCTATTTAACAGAAAAGGAAACCAAGTATGAGTAATCAGCTGAAAGTTGCAAATTGGGCACTTTGTCACTAGAGCCTGAGCTCCCAACTATACTCAGCCATCTCTTCCTGCAGGACATGGAGTTACGGCGGCCTGCTCCACCCTCGGAGCAGCCTGGGGGAGCCATCTCTCTCCTTGTGCAAATCACTTGCCCGCTTTGTGCCTTGGTTTCCCTTGTCAGGCGAAACTCATTAAACTTTTCCTAACTACCTGGAGGATGTTTGCAGAGATTTAATGAGGAGACACATTTGAAAGCATTCTGAAAAGCAAAAAGCATGATCCAGATGCAGGCATTATAATCATTGTTACTCACCGCCTGCACCTGCAGTTTGACTGTGGTAACCTCAAGGCCTGCGGCAGCACTCCTAATTGAGTCACAGTGATAATAACACGTATAATAGCATACTTGGAACCAGTCAGTCGCAGGGAGATGGGAGGGGTCTTGTGTATGTCTTCAGCAATGCTGTGAATAATTACAGCTTAATAAATGGGATCTAACTAAGAGGTGTGGGTCTACCTCAGAGTGAATCCTGGGTTTTGGCTAATTCTTCTACCTCCCTCTCAATTTCGAAAAGACATACACACACACACACACACACACACACACACACACACCCCATTAACTATCTTGTCCTGCTTTACAATTTAATCTCTTAGGATACTGACTTTACACGATCTGTTCTGCAAACATCTGGCATCCCTGCTAAGAAACAAAAAAGGAAAACGGCATCCCGGAAGCACTGGATTTGGGTCAGTTACTAACTCCTCATCTGTAAAATCGCTAGCCGCACCTAAATTGTGATGACTGGAGTTCACGTAAAACCTAGTTTTACAACTTGTATCCCTCATTAGTGGCGCTCATCTGATCCAGAGGCGGTGGAGTCAATCATGCAACTATGTAATTACTCGGAAAAAGATAAGAACTGGGGCCCAGGGCTGTTCAAAGCCGGGCTGGACGCACAGGAAGGCCAGTGACTGCTGACCTGGGAGGAGAGGGAGAGAGCGCCAGGGTGCAAAGGCTTCCAGCCACCAAGCAGTAGGAGTTTGGCAGAAGACTGTGGAGCAAACCCCAGGCCAAGGCAACCTCATGTGCACAGGCACAGAGGCAGATACGGTTTAGACATTCTGGGACAAGGTTAAAGGGTTGGCATGGCTGGAGCAGGGGTTGGGAGGACGGGAGGATGTTTCTGCTGGATGGGGAGGGAGAGGGGAGGAGCATTCTGAGGCCTTGGGTTTGTTGGGGGTTCACATTATGCCTGGTGATTCACATTCCTTGCGACTCCCGGACTGTGGGCCCGAACTGTGGAGTGGGAGAGGATGGGCAGGGTGCCAGTCCCCCCGCCCCAACCACCCCGCCCTTTCTTCCCGCGTGAGGCTACCTGATGGGTGTCATTTTCTTCTTGGATTTCGCGCCTCTGGGCGATGTGCCCCTTCCTAGGCCCCCACCTCTGCTCTGTGAGGGCAAGATCTGCCGGCGTCCTAATCCCTTTTCCAAGTCTGGGCGCACAGATCCAACTTTCCCGGGGGAGAGGCAGCTCCGCGCCATTCCCTAGAATGAGAAAAGCGACGGTGGCTGTGTGTGTGTCGGGAAGACAGACAGGGGCCAGGGCTCCGGGCTGCTTTCCAGGCCACCGTGGACAGGACACCCCCTTAACCCCCGCCCCAGGTCCGCGACAGGGAGCGGTAAGGCTCTTCCTCGGCCCTGGTACCCGGGGCCACGCAGGGTGTCCGCCGGGCTGGGGTTGCGCACCCGGGGCCTCCGTTGAGCGCGTGCGGAGAGGGGCGCGGCCTCTCCCGCGGGGCCACCGGGCGGGCCCCGGCGGGGGCGGGGGTACTCGCGGTGTCCGGGCCCGCCCCAGCCCTGCCCCGCCCCGGAGCCGCCCGGGACGCAGGGAGGAGGGAAAGAGGCTCGGCCCCAGCTACCCGCGGCGCCGCGCTCCTCCACGCTCCGGGCGGGTAAGTGGCACGGGGCCGGGAGGCCAGGCCGGGGGCCCGGGCCTGGGCGGGTGGGGTCCTCAGCCCCCGGCACAGCTCTGACACAGCCCCGGGGATCCGGGGCGCCGAAAGTCTGGGGGACCTGGGGAGGCGCGCCCGGCGCGGGGGCGGGGGCTCCGGCGTGACAGCTGCGGGCGGGCGGGTATTTTTAGTTTAAATCCAACCGTTCCGTGCTGGCTGCGAAATTCCCGAGCCTTTCCTTTCAACCCCGGGGAACTTCGGCCCGCAAGAAAAAGCCCTAAAGCCCGGGGCAGCACGTCCCAGGCGTGCCGGGTGCCTCCTCGGGGCTTCCCTCTGCCTCCCCTAGGGGCGGGCTGACCTGTCACCAAGGATTGCGCGCGGCGGGGGCCCGACCCGCTCCTGGCGACCGCGAGCGCGCTCAGTAGTGTCTGGGAGAGCAGAGCAGGCGGCAAGGAGGGGAAGTCCAACCCCGAATGCTCAGTTTTATTCTGACGCCTCTTGGCTGTGCAAACTTGACAAGCAGCTCAACCTCTCTGAGCCTCATTCCCACATTTCTAAAGGGGAGGGCAGTGAGGCCAGAGATGGCTTGCAGGGCGTGAGAGAGCCTCAGATGGATGTTGACTTCCCTTGGGGTCTTGGGATCTTGACCCCCAACAGCAGACCCATTGATGTGGCCCATTGGTCAACCCAGGAGCAGTGTCCTACACCGCCCAGCTGACTTCTGCTTCAAAACTGGAAGCCAGGGCCTCCAGCCTGGGCGGGGTGATAATGAATATTTTTAGTTAACCACTTTGGCCCTGAAGCTCCAACCGTGGGCTGCCCTGGGACTCTTTCCCAGGTCCCTGGTCACCCCTTTCAACTCTGAAGAGTTACCCTTATCCCAGCACTGGGTGCAGGGGCTGTCTACAGCCAAGGGCTGCTAGTGGGATAACCTGATGTGTCTTGGGGGCATGCCCCATCCCACGTGAATGAGGGCATGAGGAGAATGGACCGTCCTCCCAGAAAGGAGAGCAAGTCAAAATCACTGCCGTTCTGAGCTTGGCAGGACAGCCTCCCTCATCCACCAAGAGAAGCAGAAACAGACCCAGAGAGGGGGAGTGATTTGCCCAGAGCCACACTGCCTGGCTCTCTTAAAGGGCCTGGCCTTGCCGCCTGCACTTCCAGGGCAGCTAACAGCCCACAGGAGTCAGGAGCTGGGAGGTGGGAGGGGCGTACCAGTGCCAACGAGCTGTTTTGCTCAGTTTCCTGTCACTGTGCCCCAGCGGGACGCTCCAGCACATGTGGGTCTGCACATTCCTCAGGCCGGACAGCACTCGGCAGGCTGACAGCCACAGCTGTGCCAAGCCTGCTGGCCCCGGGCGTTGTTTTCAACCAGAGAGGCCCCTCTGGGGGTGGCTGAGCGGGAAGTGGGCTGGGATGTCTTATTTCTGGAACTTGTGTCTTGCTGGGGGTCCTGAGGAGAAGACCTGAGGATGTGTTGGTGGCACAGAGGGAAGTGGTGAGAATCCAGGCTCAGGTTTCTGCCTCCAGGTACAGTCTGGCACCTGGCACCTGGCACCTGGCTCCCTGCAGGTACACTTCAGGGTGAATTGGAGTCCTTTCTGTCTCCATGGGAACAACCCTCCTGCCCCAGTGCTTTGCATGCTCTCCAGCAGCCATGGACCTGGCCATGCCTGGGCAGCCCGTTTGCCTTGTGACGCAGCCTGGAGCAGGCTGCCGGGGGCTCTGGCTTGGTGGCCCCGGGAGGCAAGACTGGGCAGGCCCAGCTCAACCTTAAAATCACCCTGGAGGCTTTGGGAACCCACTGGGCAGCTAGGTCTCCTGCACTGTCCAGCTGTTAGGAATGAGGGCAGTCAAGTTGGATTGCCTGAGTCCAGTCCTGCCTTAGCCAGCTCCTGGCTGTGTAGCCTTGGGAAAGTTGCTTCACCTTTCAGAGCTTCAGCGTCCTTCCCCATGGAAAGGGGCTAACCATAGCACTGCAGGTGTTGCCTTGCAGGGCGTCATGAGCACTAAACGAGCTTTGTCCTGATCAGCATCTCATATGATGTCAGACACAGCACATGTGAGAAGGTGTCACAGTTTGAGGCGAAGGGGCCTCATCAGGATACCTGGGTTCCCCTCTGCTCTGCCCCTCCTCTCCCTACCTTGATTTCCCCTTGTCTGTCAATGGTGAGTGGTCCTGGCTCACCCCCCTCACAGTCCTTCCAGCACTGAAAGCTGGCCCTTGGCCCCGGGGAAGGCAGGAGGTTCTAGAGAAGCTACAGAGGGACTCAGATGTGTCAATGGGGTCTTCCAAAGCACTTCCTGCCTCTCACCTCCTAGGATCTGGCAGCAGGCAAGGCTGTCACTGCTGGCCCGTTTACAGATGAGGAGGCTGATATCCGTGGCTGGATGTGGTAGAGCCAGGATTAGAACTCAGGGCTTTTGACCTGATGCTCTTCCTGATACCACACGGCCTCTCCTAGACAATCCAAGGACAATGTTGTACATTCATCACTGGAAAAACAGTACCGACCAGACAGGATGCTTATCTTCATTAGGTCATCAGTACTTGCTGGAAAATAATATGGATTCTGAATATATATATATTCCTAAAGCAGCCCGACTGGACCACAAAGATAGGAACCCAGGAGCAATAGTGTTTCCTGACCCTCCCATCCCAAAAGGAACCTTTGCTTTAGGACTGAGGGATGATGTTCTGGGGCTGAGCAGCTATGAAGTGGATGGGAGACAGCTTCGGGAAGCTGATGCCTTAATTCTGTCCTCTCTAAATACTTCCCTTTCGGGCTTGCTGTGAGGATAAGTGAGGTAACTGGGGATGATGCTTAGCAGAACGCCCGGCATGGTGGGGGCACACCATAAATAGGCCTGATGGTTTTTATTATTACTCACCTTCTGCTATCACTGTAACACCAGAGTGCAGCCTGGATCTCTCACCTGGGTTTCTAGGCTGCAGTTGCGGCATAGAGAATCCTAGCATCTCCATGGAGAACTGCTAAGGCAATTGTAAAAGCTCAAAACACAAGCACACTAAGCAATGAGTTATTTAGTGACACCTAGCTGAGAAGTAAAATGATGACAAAAAGCAAGAAGGTGATTATCTTGAATGAAAGCCAAGCATTGCCACATGTGCTGAGGAAGGTGAGAGAGGGTCAGGAGACTCAGGGGGGGCAGTTGCAAAGGAAATCACTTTGTAGTCATTGGATGATTACATGTATGTGTTATACATGCGTTTATACATAGATTCTATTTCACAAAGTTAAGCCAGTTTGAAAAAGAGGCCGGGCGCGGTGGCTCACGCCTGTAATCCCAGCACTTTGGGAGGCCGAGACGGGCGGATCACGAGGTCAGGAGATCCAGACCATCCTGGCTAACACGGTGAAACCCCGTCTCTACTAAAAAATACAAAAAACTAGCCGGGCGAGGTGGCGGGCGCCTGTAGTCCCAGCTACTCGGGAGGCTGAGGCAGGAGAATGGCGTGAACCCGGGAGGCGGAGCTTGCAGTGAGCTGAGATCCGGCCACCGCACTCCAGCCTGGGTGACAGAGCGAGACTCCGTCTCAAAAAAAAAAAAAAAAAAAAAAAAAAAAAAAAAAAAAAAAAAAAAAGAAAAAGGCAAGGGAATGATAATGCAAAATCAAGGTGGTTATCTTTGGGGAGAAGTGGGTAATTGATCAGGGAGATGCCTGTTTCACTCTTAGTGGGATCCATTATGTTCTGTTTCTTCAGTCCAGTGGTAGGCTTGTGGGTGTTGTTTTTAATTTTAATATTTATTTATTTATTTGAGACAGAGTCTCACTCTGTTGCCCAGGCTGGAGTGCAGTGGCGCGATCTTGGCTCACAGCAACCTCCATTCCCCAGGTTCAAGCGATTGTCCTGCCTCAGCCTCCCGACTAGCTGAGATTATAGGCATGTGCCACCATGCCTGGCTAAGAGTGTTATTTTTAAATATTTTTGTGCTTCACCATTTGCAAATAGGAGACACATATATTACATTACATATATATATAATCTTACATAATACCAATTAAATTAAAAGATCATCTGGAGCATTTTCAGATGCTTTCTTAGAAAATCTGCCTCTCTCCTCAGATTCAAATGTTAATCTGGCTGGATTTAAAAAATAAAGCAACAAATCCTGTTGTATGACACATACTTCTCTTTAATGTAAGAGACATAATCTCCCTCTTCCCAAATCATACAATGAGCAAGATAACAATAACACTTTATAACCTCAGGTGATCAACAGGATTTGTAAAGTTCCTGGCCTAATGATTTATGCTTCTGAATCATAAAATCCTGAAATATTTGAGCTGGGAGGAACCTCAGGTCACCTGGACCAATCTGCTGGTTTTATAACAAAAGGAAGTGTCCCAGCCAAGGTCAACACTGGCACACACGTAGGGAAGACACTTCTCTCCAGACTGCCACACCTGTGTGACTATCATGAGGATACCACCCGACAGACAGACCAGTGTGAGTCCTGGGTCACTAGCCTCCTCCTTAGGGCAGTCAGGGAGAGAGACGGGAAGTATGCATGAGATTAAACTGATAGGATCATTTTATTTATTTATTTTATTTTTATTTGTTATTTTTTATTTTTTTTGACATGGAGTCTTGCTCTGTCTCCCAGGCTGGAGTGCAGTGGTGTGATCTCGGCTCACTGCAACCTCTGCCTCCCAGGTTCAAGCAATTCTCCTGCCTCAGCCTCCTTAGTAGCTGGGACTACAGGCACGTGCCACCATGCCCAGCTAATTTTTTTTTTTTTTTTTGTATTTTTAGTAGAGACAGGGTTTCACCTCATTGGCCAGAATGGTCTTGATCTCCTGACCTCATGATCCGCCCACCTCGGCCTCCCAAAATGCTGGGATTACAGGCTTGAGCCATCATGCCTGGCCCAGGATCATTTTATTTTTTAAAAGTCAGAGGAGAGTTACATTTTACAATGGAACCACACATTTCTAGAACTTATATAAACAGAGACATCCTCAAAGAAAACATATAAGCAGTGCCTAGAATCTTCTTTCCTACAGGAAGTCCTCTTAGGAAAGAGCTCCCCTTACTCATCCTATTTTTGGCTGGCATATTTGATCGCCAAAACAATTGAGTGCTGCAGGTATGGTTATTTCCATTTTTCCGTGGGGGAAACAGGTTCAGAGAGGTTCAGTGCCTTGACCCAAATCACTCAGCAGGTGAAGATGGAGCAGGACTTTCATCCAGAGGGGGAGTAGAAGAGATGAGCCATTTTTGTTTTCAGTGCGCTGTGCTGTGAGCACATTCTTCACTCCTTAGATGCTGAAATTTCGCAGCCCGGCCCAGCCTGGGCGGGCCGTGGGGAAATGCCCTGGTGGAGGACAGTTGGGTGGTGGCTTTCCAGCTGTCAGATCACAGAGACGATCTAGAGGCTAAAGCTCTGCCTCTGCCTTGCTGCTCTCCTGCAAGGAAGCCCACTGCCTTTGTGGCATGGGCAGTGGTGAGTCGGGAGTTGGGAGAATCCATCCCATGTTGGTCCTGCAATTTTTTTTTTTTTTTTTTGAGATGGAGTCTCACTCTGTCACCCAGACTGGAGTGCAATGGTGCAATCTCGGCTCACTGCCACCTCTGCCTCCCAGGTTCAAGCAATTCTCCTCCCTCAGCTTCCCGAGTAGCTGGGATTACAGGTGCCTGCCACCACGCCTGGCTAATTTTTGTATTTTTAGTAGAGATGGGGGTTTCACCATGCTGACCAGGCTGGTCTCGAACTCCTGACCTCAGTCAATCTGCCCGCCTTGGCTGGGATTACAGGCGTGAGCCACCGTGCCCGGCCAAGTGCTGCACATTTTGATTCTTGGCCACTTTCTTCTCTCATCAAAGGTATTCTTCCTGCCTTCCCTCTGCAGAAGTGCCTGTCACAGACAACAGGCCTCCAAGGGACAGATGTTCCAGGACTGCTTAGCTTCAGATGATGGTTTTCCTAATGCACGGTTGCTGTGTCCCAGCATGGGTGCTCCCCTGGGCAGTGGAGGCCTGGGCCCAGGTCTCAGCCCTTGCTGTCTACCCTCTGCTCTGTGAATCCATTTCTTGGCCAGTTGCTGCACTGTGAATCCGTTGTTTCCCATCTAACGGGGTTGGTGATACCTCCCCGTGGGGCAGGGCTTAGTAAGGACCTAATGACAGAGAACTTCACATGGGTAAGGCAGCTTTCGGAGACTAGAAACAAACCCTCATGTACATGCCCAGAGAGACTGTGTGTGGGCGCTGGAGAAGTATTTAGGAGTGACAGCTGCAGCGGAAACAGCCCAAGCCTCAGAGATGATTTACGCTTATACTTTTACATATGGGGAAACCGAGTCTCCACAGCCGAAATGGTTGGCTCAAGTCTTGCAGGTGCTTCAGGGCCAAGATGGTATCTCCTAACTCCCTGACCAGTGCTCTTACCTTACAACCACCTTCCCCAAGAGTTTGTTTCATTGATATTTGTGGTGTAACACAACTTGGGATGGCTGCTTGATGAAGATGAAATGGCAGCGTTCAGCCCGTGTGGTCATCACCAAGGCGTGGACAGAACAGGGTGGGCCACCATGGCTGGTTGGACTCTAATTTAAGCCAACAGTTTTATTTGAGATCTGAAAAGGACTGAGCCCCTCCCAAGTGACACTTGCTGAAATAATGCAGCCGGCTGACTCACTGGGGTAGCCTCATTCCTTAAGGATGGGAGGAGCCTGCATTTGACCTTCACCTGGGCTGGTCTCTGTTTCCTGCCCTTTAAAGAAAGAGGTTGAGATTAGGAGATTTCTAAGGTACCTTGAAGTTCAGATGTTTTCTCATTCAAGGACCACAGCTTCAAAGTAGGTGTTTGGGGACCTGGGTCTAGCCAGTGCAGTTCACCCACTCACCCCAGGAGGGTCCAGATCACTGGCAGGTGACTCCTTGCTTACCCGCCTTGCTCTGAGGATTAGGTTCCACGTTCCCAACTGGTCCAGCTTTCTACAACCTGGGCCACCTTCAAGGACCATCAGGCCCCTAGCTCATCCTGGCCTTTCTCACCTGGACACCTGTGCTCAAGCTGCTCCCCCACTCAGCTCTCCTTCTCCCTGCCCCTTCCTACCAACACCTGGCTAGACATGACCTCCTCCTGGGAGCCCTCCTCAGCCACCTCCTACAGGATTGGTGATCTCTGTTTCCCTGTTCCCGTTGCACTTTGCCATTGATACTAATCCACAGTTTCAAGAGTGATTCCCCACTAGCCTGTGACCTCCTTGACGGCTGAACGTAGGATTATTCATCCTCACATCCCTGCTCCCAGCCCAGAGAGAGTGTGCCATTATTACTGCTCTTATTAAATTAAAAGCTTTAAAATAGGATCTTACAAACTTTAGGGGTGCTCACAGCTCACTTGAATGAAGTATAAAGGGCAGATCCTGATATTTCCAGGACACAAGAAAAAAGTGAGCTCTGGAGCCATGACCTGAGGCTGGGGAGAGAAGGTGCAATACGCATCATCTCCTTCTGTGGCCCCTTTAGGGGACTCTTGGAGATCTCTCTTGGAGATCTCTCCATTCTCCTGGGTTCTGTGGGGGTTGGCCCTGGAACCTTGCAAATATCTCTTGGCTTCCCTGGGGCTCACATCTGATGTTCTCTCTCCTGCGCGTGCCAAGTCTTTCTCCCTGCAGCTTGACTTCTTGTTCTTTCCTCTTCCTAAAAAGTGCCTCCCCCAGGCCTTCCCCTGGCCACACCCTCTCTGCGTTGAGATCTCAGCTCACAGTCACGGCCTCAGAGGGACCCTCCTGCCCACGCAGTGGCACTCATCCCATCCTGCCAACATGCTCTGTCCTGTCACCCTGAAATTATTTGCATTAATTATTTGCAGTTGAGTTTATTGTCTGTCTTCTGCACTAGAAGAAGATAAGGCCAGGGATTGTTATCTGCCCAGAACCCAGCCATCAAAGCTGCTCAATACTGTACATATTTCTAGAATGAATGAATGAATGAGTGAATGGGCCGATGGAGTCCATTGGGTGCCATCTAAGATTCCTGCATGGTTCATCTTTACGGCTCATATCTGCTCAGTGCTTACTGAATGTCTAAGTGCTCTCTGCCTTTTCTCTCTTTATCCTCACAACAGCCTAATGAAGGATGCTCTGATGTTGTTCCCGTTTGGCAGAGAGGTTAATTAACCCATCCTCAGCTACCTCAGTTAGCAGTGGAGTTGGAAATTGACCCCAGGTTACCTGATCCCAGAGTTCTGGCAGGTAACTACCAGGCTACACTGGCCCTTCCACGCCAGGAGTGCTGTGGGCTGGAAGTGGCGAGTCACTCAGCCTCCTAACCAGGCATCTGGTTCTTTCTCCACAGTCCCCAGTGGCTCTCACACTGCCAGGCCATTCCTCAAAGGAAATCCTTTCTGTGGGACCAGTGTCACATGGGCTAGGAACACCAAAGATTTTCCAGAGCCAGGGCCCACCCCGGAGCCTGTCTTCTCTGACCACATCCTTTTCTCCTAGGGAACCCCCTCTGCCACTTGTTCACTAGCTGTTGAGAACTTGGTGACCACAAGCCACTGGCTGTAGGGTTGGGTGTGAGCCGGTTGGGGTTGTCAGGTTAATCTCTGTCATTTATCCAGCACCAGGCAGTGAGCAGGCCTGGCTTCCGTGATTTGCCTGTTTATCTGTTTGCCTTTTTCAAACTCAGGTTTGCTCAGGCATAATTTTAGAAAATTGATTTTTTAAAAAATTTCATCTTGTGGCATCTCTTGTCTCACTTCCCTCTGGGTGAAACCACTCGAATGCCCAGGGAGGGGGATCCAGGCCAAGCTCTTCTGGTCGCAGTCTTCACTTGCTAATGTGCTCCTTTGAGGGGGTGAGAGGATAGCCCCGTAAGTTCCTGTCTGCGTCTCCTGCAGGAAGCTGCAGGGTTAGCCATGCAGCGCTTAGCTGGAGCCAGCTTTGGTTTGGGAGCCAAAGAGGCACGTGTTTGTGGCTGGGATCTGGGCTCTTCTGTTTTGTAACCAGTGCCTTGGGCAATGGCATTTCTTCAACGTACTGACACTGGCTGAGGAGGACACGAACTAGGAAGACGCCAGAGACATGGCCCTGCCCTGTGGGAGGAGTCCAGTGGGTGAGGTGTGTGCTTTAAACAGTCCCATCCTAGGAGACGGTGACTCCATGAGAGAGAAGCTCAGGGGGTCGGGAGAGGCACCAGGAAGGACCCTTTACTTTTGCCCAGAGGCACAGTCTTTCTGGGCCTCAACTCTCTTCTCTGTAAAGTGGGGATGCAGGTGCCACACTCCTTGCCTTGCTGGCTGTGTTGTGAACTGCAGACCACCCCATGGAGGTAAGGGGTCATCACTATTGTTAGTTTAGCCAGCAGAGCAAGGCGTCACTGGTGCCGTCTGTGCAAAGGAAGTTCGACTTTCGACTGTGGTGGAGTTTCTCTCTGCTCCAGGGCGTCAGGTGGAATCCTGCAGATCTGAGCTGGAACCCTGATTTTGTCACCTGTGGCAAGTCACATAACCTCCATGGGCCCGGCTATCACACCTGTAAGATGGGGCTGGCCACACCTTCCCTGCAGAGTCACTGTGAGGCTCAGATGAGATAACAGATGCGGGGATTCCCAGTAAACAGAAAGTGCTGGGTCACGCCCATTCCCATGGATTCCCTTCCCAGCCTCTCCAAGTGCTCCCTCTTTTCTTTGGGTGCTCATTAGCTGGGGAGGTGACTTTGCCATTATGCAGGTCACTTGGAAGGGAGCTCAGCACTTCTGCCTGCCTCTGCCCCCAGCATGGGCAGTGAGTTGAACAGGGCACAGCTGCTGGTGTGTCAGCCCTTGGCTCAAGTGTTGCTGGCCGATGCCCGTGCCCTGGCAGGTCTAGGAAGGCATGATGGGCCAGAGTCGACCCAGCTAAGCCTGCGCCCGTGTGCACAGACGGTGTCCCCCCTTTAGAGGTATATAGGGTGCAGACCACACACCTTGACCATTCATTGCCTGCCCAGGGCACCAGCCATCTGCAATTGGCCAATGTGGCTTTTTTCTTTTATGGAATTAACTATGGAGAAAAAAGTCAATATCACCGCAGCAGGTCCTGCTGTCTCATTCCCAACCCTGAGCCTCGGGGTCCTCCTCAATACCTAAGCCTCAGGATGGGCTTAGACTAGGTCAGATCTTGGTGAATTTGGACTAGGGGCTACTAGTAATTGCCAGGATAAATTTCGTGGTACAAGCCCAGGGCATTGAATGACAGCCACTCCCTCTTCATCTCCTCTCTATCTTTTTTTTTCTTTTTTACTTTTTCTTTTAATCTTTCTCATTATATGACCTTCTCATAACCACCTGGGCTCCACCCTGGACCAATGAATTAGAGAGCTCTCTGGATGTGGGGCTGCTTACCTGTAGCTTTTTAAAACTCCCCAGGTGATCCTGATGCACAGGGATGGTTGCGAACCTCTGGATTTTGTCTAGGAGAACATCTCAGTGAGTTGCTAATGTGTTTTTAATAGCTCTCCCACACTTGCCTCTGTCTCTAACAATGAGCAGGCCCCAGGTGCAAACTAGCAACATTATCTAGAGTTAAACACTGTTTATGTTCATTATTTTATGATATATGGCAATTGATCCCAACCCTGTTTTTTATTTAAGGTAAAAATATATTTCTTAATCCAGCTATAAGAAAAAAAAAGAAAAGAAAGAGGTAAAAAGAAAAAAATCTTCATTTAAAATAAGTTTAAATGGGTCAAATTGAAGAATATTAATTAGAAAAAAATGTGGATGTGTCTGCATGGCAGATATAGTCAAAATCATGACTAATGCACAAATGGCCACGCTGTGAAGACGTGGAACTAGATGACCTCTAAGGCCCAACATTCTGACAGATCTGAGGGCTGCCCAATGAGATCGCTAACCCAGGACCATTGGCACCAGCCACCTGGACTGGCAGAGAGTGGGGGAAGCAGGCTTGAGAGTGGTTGTATGCATAGCGGGGTTTCCCAGTGTGGCTTTACCCAGAGTTCTCCAGGGACAGTGCAGCTAGATTCTCTCTGTTTCAATGCATTTGCCCTCTTGCTCCACCTTCCCCAGACCATAGGGGCAGCCTGAGAAGCAACCTGTCCAGCAATCAGGGCCATTTCCCTGGGGACAATGCTGCCATGTAAACTCATTGACTGCAACATTACAAGACCCCAGCGCCCACAGGAGCCCAGCTTCTTCACTGGTGCTTGGGTGAACCAAGCCATGGAGGGAAGTGAGTCACCCAGAATCCCAAGGCAGGACCCAGCAGCACTGCTGCTTCCCAGGCCTGGATTTTGTATATCAAATAGGGCTCCTGCCCCCAGGTCTTAAGCTCCCCAGAAGGGAAACAGAAACAGAATGTGATATAAACAGGCCCTGCCTGGCCCTGGCCAGCTTTTTCCACCTGTGTCTGGTGGCCCCTGCCTGTTATCACTGGAGAGTTGGCTGGTGAGCCTTTCTTTTGTGAGTGATTGCGTGAGGCTCCTATTGTCTTTTTTTTTTTTAAATAGAGGTGGAGTCTCGCTATGTCGTTCAGGTTAATCTTGAACTCCTGGGCTCAAGTGATCCTCACTCCTTGGCCTCCCAAAGTGCTGGGATTACAGCCATGAGCCACCATGCCTGGCCTCCTATTGTCTTTTAACTGATGTAGTAATTCACACCGTGGGCCCCTGGGAGGGTGGGGCCCAGTCTAGCAATGATTCAGATAGTGCTTGGAGGACGTGGGGAGATGGTTTCAGTAGAACAGCCGTGACGGTGTGGGGGATCCTCAGCTTAGTGGCAAAGGCCCCCTAAATGACTGTAAGTAAGATAAATGCCAGATGGAAAGCCCTGATGAAGACACGATTCTTAGCATTTGGAAACCTTTGCCCATCAGCAAAGCTGGCTATCCGGATTGTGTCACGGTTTGCTGAAAGCACTAGTGTAGAATTTTCTAGGAAAATGGACCTGCAGGAATGCCGTGCTGATAGGCAGAGGGTGGGGTGAGGTAATTCCCTTGGGCTGATAAATAGCACTGGCCTCTGGAGCTTCTAGAACAAACTTTTTTGGTAAAAGGCCAGAAAGGAAATATGTAAATATATTTTGGCTCTCCATCATATCGAGAAAGCAGCCACAGACACTATGTAAATGAATGGGTGTTGGTTGTGTTCCAATAAAACTTTGTGGACACTGGAATTTGAATTTCACATAATTTTCATATGCCATGAAACATTATTATTCTTTTGATTTTTTCCAACCACTTAAAAATGTTAGAAAACATTCTTAGCTTGAGAGCTGTACAGAAACAGGCAGTGGGCCGTGGTTGGCAGCCTCCTGTTTAGAAGCCCCGTCTGCAGTGGAGGGTGAGTCTTGCAGGTTTGAGCTAGTCACTCTTCTAAGAATTTCAGTTCTTAAAAATGTAGTTCTGGCCGGGCACAGTGGCTCACACCTGGAAACCCAGCACTTTGGGAGGCTGAGGCAGGAGGATTGCTTGAGCCCAGGAATTTGAGACCAGCGTGGGCAACATGGTGAGACCCATCTCTACAAAAAATATAAGAAAATTAGCTCAGCGTGGTGGCCCATGCCTGTGGTCTCAGCTACTCGGTAGGTAGAGGCAGGAGGATCACTGGAGCCCAGAAGGTCAAGGCTGCAGTGAACTGCGATCACACCACCGTGCTCCAGCCTGGGCAACAAAGAGAGACCTGTCTCAAAAAAAAAAAAAAAAAAAAAAAAAAGTAGTTCTGAAACAAGTCTCAATCTTGTGTCTACTGTTTAAAATAGAACCTAGTGTTAATTTGTTTGCTCATTTAGCAAATATTAATGGTCTAGTGGTTAAGAGCAGGGGAAACTTGTCATATACTGGCTGTGGGACTTACGGCAGGTGGCTTAGCCTCTCTGAGCCTCAGTTCTTTCATCTGTAAATAGGCAGGAATAGTAGGACCTACGGCAGCAGTGAAAGGATCCTTGTAAGACTGAGCCCAGTGTCTGGCAGATAGCATGCCCTTGGTGAAGGTTTGCTATTACTCTCTCATGTCTATAAAGAGTTAGAGATTGGTACACAAAGGTGGATGGCAATGCTTACCCTGCATGGTAGGGGAGGCCCAGAGAAGTTAAGGGGCATTTCCAAGGTCACAAGCTAATAATAAATGCTAGAACTAGAAAACAGCGTGAGCCACAAGACCCAGCCCTTTCCATGCGACGCCCTTGCAGGGGACTTGAGGGTAGATTAAATCCACTTTATCTGGAGGCTGGCTAATGGGATTAATTTAATCATTAGCACCTTTCCCATGAGAGCTAGAGCTCTTGTAACTCCTCATCCCCGTGCCTCAGATTCTTGGGGAGACCCACATTGTTTGGGGGACCTCAAAACTGGGAGTCAGACCTCCAGCAGCTTGGGGCGGCACCAGCCTGACTGTATTCTGTGAATGTCTTTGGTGGAAACTCGCTGCTTGACATGGAGCTTTACTTTAGAAACCTAGAAACAAGCATCTGCAGAAGACTCAGTTTTTCCGAGTCCTGTGGTTTCTGAGTCTCTGCGGGGCTAGTGGAACGGGCTCTGGAAGTCAAGATTGTGAGTAGCTGCTTTTGAATAATGGAATCCTCGGGGCCTTGTGAAATGAATCCCAGAGGTGAGTTCCTGACCGGTTTTCCCTGCTGGTTTTCCTTCTGCAAAATGGAGATGGTGGTGTCCTAATTAGTTGCTCGTTGCTTCAGTTTGGCACGTGGTTGCTTGCGGGGCACCCACAATGGGTCTCCTTCTGAATGCACAAAGACAGGCCGGGGAGGAAGCCTGTCCTTGGATTGTGGAGGCCTCAGGAGATAAAGCTCAGATAAGGAAGACAGTGACTGGATCTGAGAGCCTGTGGCAGCTGTGATTAGGAGCCAGCCGGGGAAGATGGGGCCTTAAAGGCAGGACACACAGGCTGTAGGTGGCTGTCCGGTCCATAACCCAGAGCAAGTCTCCCTCTCCGCCCTGGAGGAAAGGCTGCTGGTGAGCCTGGCTAGTTCTGAGGATGCAGGCTCCGGGAACCCAGCCCCTGTGAGTGGCTGGAAGGTGGGGGTGGGGGTGGGGTGGGGTGTCAGTAAAGTGGGGGACAGTCTGGGGGTCTTGGAAGGGGATATGAAGATGAAAGTAAGTGTGACCAACTGTCCCTGGTTTGCCGAAGACTAAGAGGTTTCCTGGGGTTTGGGACTTTCAAGGTTAAAACCTGGATGGTGTGCATCAACTCAGGATAAATTGGTCATCCTAGGTTAAAGTCACGCTACTCTGACTGTAGCACTGGGCGGTCGAGTCATTGGTAGAAAGAGTAAAGGGGGGATCATCTCTCCCCTGAGCCTTGTTGCACCCTCAGACTAGATTGCCCCTTCACAGTGCTCCCAGAGCCCCCGTGCTATCCTTCAAGGGCCTGTGTGCTCCCCCAAGAGTCTGTAAAGGCAGAAAACGCCCTTGTGCTTGGGGCCAGCTCCTGCCTGCTCTAGGCCAGCGTGTTTTGTAAATACTGTTGAATGAATGAATGAGGCTTGAGGCTCTCCACCTTCATTTCTTCCCCGCTGAAGACAACCTACTCAGATGCTAATTCATGCTTTGCTGCTCTGCACATCTTGTTCCTTCCCCCCATGCCCTTCCCTCCTGCGGCCACCTCCTCCACTGTCCTTTCAGCTCAAGAGTCTCCTTCGCTGTGACTGCTCCTGACCAGCCCTCCTTCTGAGTGGAGTTTCTCCTGCCCCTGCTGTGTCCCCTCTGAACCGAACCTCACTCAGTTCCCTAATCGGGCCTGTTTGTGAATGCATCTTTCTCCCACATGCGCTGTGAGCTCCTCAAGGGCTGGTGACCAGCTTAGTGTTTCCTCTGCTGTACATGGCACCTGGATGCCCCATGGAGGTGCCTTGAGAGAATGAATGGAGCTGAACACACCGAGCACAGATCCGTTCATTTCCTCACTCACCAGCTCCTCTGCAAGGCCTCCTGTATGACAGGCACAGTCCTGGGCAGTGGGGTGGGAGTCATGGACAAGATTGGCAAAGCCTTTGTGCTGTTGGAGCTCGCATTCTAGAAGGATCTAGAGTCAACAAGCAAGCAAATAAATGAGAACATATGAGAAGGATGCGTGTGCTCCGAAGAAAACACAAAGGAGAAGATGAGTCACCTGAGCTCCTGCCAGCTGCTTGCAGGCTGGGATGGAGTCACCAGCTTCATGGAGCGGACATTGCTGAGGCCCAGCACATGTGCCCATTCTATGGAGGCAGAAGGCATGCATTGTCCCCTGGGTCGTAGCATAGTCAACTTGGGCACAGTGGCTTTTGCCTTTCATGCAAAGTGTGTGGACTGTCAGTCCCTTTAGAGAAATTCATTAAAGCCAGTATTGTCTGAGAGGAGAGAGAAAATATTTTAGAAAGTCAGATGGGGTTTTGTGCCTGGTGTGGGAAGCAAGCGTGTGTCCTTCCCGCTTCACCACTCCCCCTCCCCCACTGGGAGTACAAAGAATGGGGCTCGTGTGCTGGCCGTCCGCCTCTTCCAGTTGGGTGGGTGGCCTTGGAGCTGTAGCTGCAGCAGGAAGGGTCAGTGACTCTGCTATGGGGCTGCTGGGGAAAACCCAGGGTCCTGCAAGGGAAAAGGTGTTAAAATGGCCAGCCACTGTCCCTCGGGCTGTCAGGGAAAGGATCAACAGGGATCATGAAGTTGGTTGCTCAGCTTCCAAGCGCTGCACACAACAGTGGGGCATTGTTCTCTGGGTCTGATGGGGAGCTCAGCCCCGGACACAGGCCAGCTCCAGGAGGAAGGCAGCCTCCTCCCACTGAGTCCGGCTGGGCCAAAGCAGAGTCCCAGAGGGCAGTTTCTCTCTGCTGCCTGGCTGTGGGCGGCCGCTGGTGCTGAGGTCTGGGGACTCAAGAGGACACCTACGAGTCTGCAAGGTAGTCACTCACTCCTGCGGGTAGCCCCTTCAGGTTGGGAGCCGCAGAGAGCAGTGGGACAAAAGGCAGTTCCTAGGCTGGGTGCCTGGCTTCTCACAGGCACATCGTAAACCTGGCGTCTCAAAGTTCTGGCAGGAACAAGCAGGTACTAATTATAACCTGCACAGCCTGTTAATGATCGACCTCGGACTCCAAGGAGGTGAAGGGTCTGGGGAGAAGGTCTCAAGGGTTGTCTGGATATTTCAGATATAAGACAGGAGGTAGGCTGGGTGCAGTGGCTCACGCCTGTAATCTCAGCACTTTGGGAGGCCAAGACGGGTGGATCACCTGAGATCAAGAGTTCAAGACCAGCCTGACCAACATGGTGAAACCCCGTCTCTACTAAAAATAAAAAAAATTAGTCGGGCATCGTGGCGGGTGCCTGTAGTCCCAGCTATTCGGGAGACTAAGGCAGGAGAATTGCTTGAACATGGGAGGCGGAGGTTGCAGTGAGCCAAGATCGCGCCACTGAACTTCAGCCTGGGCAACAAGAGCGAAACTCCTTCTCAAAAAAAAGACAAGAGTTAGTGATACAGGGGGCTCTTCTAGGTAACTCAGTGACATCATCCTGCAGCCCCAGCAGAATGAGGACAATTTAAAACCGCCCGGGCTCTGCTAAGGTATCGCTTGATGTGTGACCTTTGGCAGGTTACTTAGCCACTTTGAATCTAACCTCAACTTCTTTATCTACAAAAAGAAGCCAGTCATTCTGGTTTAACGGTGGGTGGGAGGACTCAATGAGCTGATGTGTACAAACTCCTCATGGGTACTTAGTAAAGTGTTAGTTCCCCGTCCTCTACACTATGAAAAATCCTGGAAGACTTTCTGGAGGTGGTGACGCCAAAGCCAATGGGTGAATGTAGCCAGGCAGAGAAGGGCGGAGGGACCAGCAGGAGCAAAGATCAAGGGGAGAAATGATGCATACAGGAGACACAGGTGGCTCCTGCTACAAGCAGAGGAGATGGAAAGTAGGGGAGGCTGAGGCTGCAGGGATGGATGGAGAAGGACTTTGAATGTCCTGTTAAACACCTTGGACTTTCTTGGGTGGAGGCTGTCAGGCACAGGAAGCATTCATTCAGAAAAGCCTTTGACCCTGAGCCTTTAGATGCTCGTTTCTGCCAAGAGAGGACTCTGGTCCCACTGCCTCCTGCAAAACTGGCAGGTTTCCTGGGAAATGAATGGAAGCATCCTCGTGCCTGAGCCTCTGGATCCAGGCATGGATTTGGCTCTGCCAGTCAAGGGCCCAGGCACTGCAGGGCCATGGATCTCCCTAAAGGTTCAGTGAGCTCTGAGATTCACTCCCGCCAAGAACTCCCATTTGAAATGAACCCTACCATTTCTCAGGCTGGGGTGCCAGTTATTAAATTAAAAGTGAGATTCAAATGGTTCTGTGTTGTTTTTGTAAACCAGAGCTGAAAACTGTGGAGAGTATTTTTTTTATCTGGAAAGTAAAGCATGCCAGGCTTTCTAGTCCGCCTTGTCCTGCTGCCATAGACCCAGGGCCAGCCGGATCCAGCCTGGGGGAGACTGACAGGTGGCTTCTTTGTGTTGAGGGCCTATGGTGCGCCAGGCTTACTCAATGCCAGGCTCTTTGCATGCTTGTCATCCTCATTTGTAAAATGAGGAAACTGAGGAACAGAGAGGTGAATACACTTGCCTGAGTCACACAGCTAGTAGATGGAGAAGCCAGATGCAGTCCTATTCTATACATACTTCAAAGTCTGTGCCTTTTGTGTCTCATGTAATGTGAATGCTGGACTTAATACTCTTAACTTTTTCTGAAAGTCTAGTGGAACAATGAAATCTTTTAATTTCTAGGCCAGGAGTGGTGGCTCACACCTGTAATCCCATCACTTTGGGAGGCTGAGGCAGGCGGATCACCTGAGGTCAGGAGTTCAAGACTAGCCTGGCCAACATGGCGAAACCCTGTCTTTATTAAAAATATAAACATTAGCTGGCTGTGGTGGTGCATGCCTGTAATCCCAGATTTCCGGCGAAGTGAATGGAATCCCAGCTACTTGGGAGGCTGAGGCAGGAGAATGGCTTGAACCCGGTAGGTGGAGGTTGTAGTGAGCCAAGATGATGCCACTACGCTCCAGCCTGGGTGACAGAACAAGACTCCGTCTCAAAAAAAAAAAATAAAAAAAATAAAAATCTTTTAATTGTGATTAAAATGTAACTTTAAAAGCCTCTATTTTTTTTTAACTGTTAATACCATTTTAAGGAAATTGAAATCTTAGAAACATAGCCATGATTTTGCTGCTCTGTGATGCTACTTTTTTCCTTTTTTCCTTTTTTTTTTTTTTTTTTTTTTTTTAAAGAGATGGGATCTTGTCCTGTCACCCAGGCTGGAGGGGAGTGTAGTGGCGCTCCTGTCACAGCTCACTGCAGCCTTGGATTCTGGGCTCAAGAGATCTGTCTAAGGCTCTCTAGTTGTTGGGATTACAGGCACGTGGCACTGCATCCGGCTTCATTCTTCATCTTTTTTTTTGACAGTTTTTGAATGATTTGCACAGCAGGGGTCGACAAACTGTGGCCTGCTGGTCAAATGCCACCTGTTTTTGTAAATGAAGTTTTGTTGGAATGCAGTCATGCTCATTTATTTACATGCTATCTGTGGCTATTTTCATGCTACCATGACAGATTTGAGGAGATGTGACAGAGACCATATGGCTTGCAAAGCCTAAAAGCCTTGCTCTCTGACCATCTCTAGAAACAGTTTGCCAACCCTCGTCCTAGAGTGCGGCGCTTTGCAGTCTGCTCTTTCTCTCTGCAGACCGTACATTATTCTAGGGCGTTAATTTCTCATTATAAATGGCCAGAATATGCCGTAGAGTGGGTGGATGTCACAAACTTTCCTTGCTGGACTGTTATATTGCATCTTCTTTTTCTCCCCTCAGGAGAACTGTCACATTTGCACATTTGTTATTTATTTAGCAGGCACTTATATAGCACCTACTGTGTGCCAGCATTTTTCTAAGCACTTTACCAATATTAACTCATTTAGTCTTCAGACCTGCAGTGAGAAGTTTATGCTAATACCATCCCCATATTATAGATGAGAAGGCAAAGTCAGAGGAGTTAAATATACTGGGCTAAGACCGCGTAGCTTATTTGGCAGCAAAGTCAGGTTTGAATCCTTAGCAGCTGTTAGGAAGTGTCCCAGGAAAAGCAAGCCTTTGTGAATCCCTGTGTGAGGGGACAGGGGCTGGGGCAATTTTCTCACCAGGAGTGAGCCCTGCCAGACCCTACCTCAGCCCAGCCCTGGAGCCTCACACCATCCAGATTTGACTTGGCCCTGATCTTCCAGCTTGGGCCAAGTGACCACAAATTTTATTTCTTTGTTTAAAATGGCCCTGAAAAGAGGGCCAGCAGCTGATGCTGATGAGAAAGTGCAGAGGCCTAAGAAAATAATGACTCCGGATCAGAAAAATACCATTTGGGTGTAAGAGTACGAGAGTGGATGGCTGAGCCTGGCAGGAGCTCTGCTTTGTGGCCGGAAGAGTCCACAGCTTGCTCACTTGTTAGATAAATGGTAACTCTGCAAATATTTGAGTTGCCTGGAGAAAACAAAAATGTAACGTAACTATCCAAGAAAAAGGAGGTGGTTCAAGAAAGTTTGTGATCTTCACTCCATAGAATATTCCGAGCCATTTACAATGAGAATGTAATGATGGACACCGTGGATTGCTTGTGGCAAGCATGTTCTTCGTCCTCTGTGAGATAGGGGGTCTTAGGGGAGCAGGAGGGAATCCCAGACGTTCTCACCAGGAGAACAAGCTTCCTAAGATTTCATGGAGCCCTCGTGGCCCATCCAGGCACCCCCACTCCAATGCTGTCAGAGGAAGCTGGTTAAAATCCCCTGCTCAGAGACATTTTAGAATGTGAATTTAGCCAGGGCTTCCCGCAGAAAATTCATGAATGGGTGGATTCCAGAAGATCCCGTGTTAGGAAATGCCACGTTATAGAGACTGGAGTGGAGGCGGGCAGGGGAGGGAGTCCACAGTGTTGAGAATCCTCCAAATGCAACACTCACTTTCCAGAAGATGAAAGACACACTGACCTGTGTCAGGGCAGGACGCGCTAATCTGTTTGGTTCATCTCTGTGAGCTTCAGCACTGACCACAGTGTCTGGCATGGGCTTTGAAGTAATTGTTATTAAATGAATTAAGCATCTCCCAAGCTTTGGAAAGGAGACAAATTGGGGTCTGGCATGGTTCTTGGTCAGAAGACAAGATGACCACAGCCCAACTCTCTGCCCATCCACTTAGGGTCCTTTTAGGGCACGGCCTTCATCTTCTCCCAGCCCCTCTGAGTGGAATGAGAGGTGGGAGAGCCCTGGGTTTTGGGGCCGCTGCCCTGTTGAGCTGCTCTGCCTGATTCATTTCAAGCCATACTCTTGAGAGACCCACTGAGGAAGCCTTCGCAGGCCCAGCTGCCATAACCCTAAGCCTGGCTGGCTCCTCGGGCTTGTCCCAGGCTCAGGAATGCTCACAGGGGATGGTCCAGCCTGAGCCGCTGGGGCTTACCCTCCACCCTGTCTGTCTCTCAGTCAGTTGGGAGGGAGATGGGAAATCCTGTTCTGAGTCAAAAAGGAACCCTCCTCCCTTGCCTTCCTGATTCACTTCCTCATTCTGCCGACATTTTACAGCCTGGCACAGGCGCGGGAGCCACGCAGGCCTGGGCTTGCTTCTGACTTGGTGTCTCAGTCACTGTCTGACCTGGGCAGGAGAGCCAGCCTCAGTTTCACCATCTGTCAGGCAGCATGATGACCCCTGCTTTGAAGGTTGATGGGGGCCTTCATGGTGTCTGCCCAGTGCCTGGCATGCAACAGGCCTCACACGTGGGAACTCTTGCCATTGTGAGTAGCATTTGGTAACATTTTACCCAACCAACAGGAGTCTCCTTTGGCATCCTAAGCTCAAGACCCAATGATAGCCTTGACACCTACCAGGACAACCATAGGGTCGCAGATGAGCCCAGAGCAGGAGATAGGGTAGCAGCAGGCAGGGGACTCCTTAACTGTGAAACAGCATTGTCCAAGATGGGCCCGGCTGGGCATTTTGCTGGGAAAGGGACTGTAAGGACAGACTGGGCACAGACACTCTTGGAAAGAATGGAGGCTGCTCTCACAGTTCATTAGATATTGGCAAGCTTAATCAGTTCTTAAGAAAAGACCCTTCTATCTGAACCCATGTCTTGCTTCTCTCTCTCTCTCTCTCTCTCTCTCTCTCTCTTTCTATTGAGTCTTGCTCAGTGATCTCGGCTCACTGCAACCTTCTCAGTGCCCAGTGATCTCGGCTCACTGCAACCTTCGCCTCCCAGGTTCAAGCTATTCTTCTGCCTCAGCCTCCTGAGTAGCTGGGATTGCAGGTGCCTGCCACCACACCCGACTAATTTTTGTAGTTTTAGTAGAGATGGGGTTTCACCATGCTGGCCAGCCTGGCTCAAACGCCGGACCTTAGGCGATCCACACACCTCCGCCTCCCAGAGTGCTGGGATTACAGGCATGAGCCACTGCACCCGGCCCCCATGGCCTTTTTTTTGAAGAGCAGGTTTACAATAAATAGGATGCCTTAGGGTTAAATGGCGCCTTGCAAGGCATCTCCTAGCATGTGACTTAAGGTGCCCTGTTGCAAGGGCCCTGCTTGGTCCAATGTGGTTTTAACACCATTGAGCAGATGCTGCCCGGGCTGCCTGTGGGTCCTGTCACTGGGTAGGCTGTGCCACTGTCTTGCTCACAAACCCTCACTGGCTCCCTATTGCCCACAGAGTAAAACCCACACAACCCTTTGGAATCCTGTGCCGTTCAATCCCCTCAACCTGCTCTCCAGTACGGCTTCCTCCCATCTCTCTTTGTTAACAATTGCCAAGCCCGTCCTGCAGCCTGAACTTGGCCTTGCACTTCCCCACCTCCCAGCTTTTGGTCTCACCAGTCCATCCATTGGTTATGCCCTTTCCTACTTCTCATCTTACTCAGACCCTTCTCATCCTTCACATCCCAGCCAAGGTGTCCCTTCCTCCGTGAGCCTCTCCTGGAATCTTCATCAGAATCATTGCTCCTTTCTCTAGAATCTGTGCCTCTGCATTTAACACCCATAGCACTCTCATTTACAGCTCGTGATCTGGAGAACCTGAGCTTGAAACCTATAGGCCCTAGTGGCACAGTGCCAAGTGCCAGGCACATCTGGATGTGGAAGTCAAACAGTCTTTTTTTTTTTTTTTAGAGTCAGGGGTCTCACTGTGTTGCCCAGGCTGACTTCAAACTCCTTCCACCTCAGCCTCCTGAGTAGCTGGGATTGCAGGCAGGCACCACCACACCTGGCTAAATGGTCTTAGATTTGAATTCTTGCCTCCCAACTACTATCTCTTGAATCTTGGGCAGGCCATGAAACTGTTCAGCTTCAGTGTTCTCATCTATAAAATGGGAATGAATATTAAGACCTACCTTTCAAGTATAAATTTTTTAAAAAAAATTATCTCAACAAATGCTGTTGAATTGAATTGAGTAGCTTTCACGGGGGGGAGTTTGTTCCGTGCCGGAATTCCTACCACCAAATAATGGGCTGTTGGGTTGAGAATCCTGGCACTCAGGCTATTTGTATGCTGCTGAGCGCATCACTTAGCTTTATTTTCCTCTAAGGCTGTCCATGGCGGCTGGCTTCCCACAGCGATGCAGCCACTGGTGGCCACCCCTCTTCTCCCAAGCTGGCACTTTGCCCATCCCATGAGGCTGCATTCAGCACCTCTTTTGGGAGGCAGAGTTTGCTTCTGTTTGTTTTGTTGTTTGATTCAAAAATTTCATGCCATTTATATAAGGCCTATAAGACCAGTTTGGAGGCTGAAATGGTGTCAGGCTCTCAGAAGCAGTCTGACTCAGCAGCTGGGACAGCTGCAGCTGCGGAGTTCAAACACTTAGGTTCGAATCCCAGCTCTGCCTCCTGGGCAAAACCAGTTCGGAGATTTTATACTCCAGTTATCTCACTTCTCTGAGCCTCAGGTTCCTTATCTCTGAAATGGGCATGATGATACCAACCATGAAAGTTGTCTTAAAGAGCAAGTGCATTAATAAATGCTTGGAGAGGGAGAGGCATATTAACTAGCACCTAATGCCTGCTCAGTAAATGGAACGTACTATTCTCCATTTTGAAAAAAAGATCTCAAGCAGTTTCTTAGCTTCCTTTACGTTGACACCCCATTGATAAGGTACAGGTTTTAGCTTCCTGGAAGGAAAACCTTCCTTTGAGCCTGAGCTATGTAACAACAGAATAGGCTGCCTGAAGGAGGTAGTGAGCCACCCATCACTGAAGGTGGTCAAGAGTCTTGGGAGCCTTCGGTGGGTGTATTTTTAAGGAAATTCAAGCAGAGGTGGTTGGTTAGATTAGGTCAGTTTTAATGGTCCTCCTAGTTTTGGGATTCTGATGTTTTTACAAAACAGTTTTGTTGAGATATAATTCATATAATATACAATTCACCCATTTAAAGTGTACAATTCAGTGCTTTAAAAAAAAATAGAGACAGGGTCTTGCTGCTCTATTTTTAAAAAAAAATAGAGACAGAGTCTTGCCAGGGTGGTCTCAAACTCCTGGCCTCAAGCAGTCCTCCCACCTCAGCCTCCCAAAGTGTAGGGATTACAGGCATGAGCCACCTTGCCTACCCTCACTGCCTTTTAGTATATTCACAGAGCTGTACAGCCATCACCACAATCATTTTTAGAATATTTTTACTACCTCCAAAAGAACCCCTGCACTCCTTAGCGGTCAACTCCCAATCCTCCCACTTCCCTAGCCCTCGGCAACCACTAATCTAATTTCTGCCTCTGTAAATTTGCCTGTTCTACACATTTCACATCCATGAAATCATACAGTACACAATCCTTTGTAACTGGCTTCTTTCATTTAGCACAATGTTTCCAAGGTTTCTCTACATTGTGGCATATGTCAGCACTTCATTCTTTTTCATAGGTGAATAATATTCCATTGTATGGATAGACCACGTTTTACTTACCCATTTGTTAGTTGATGGACATTTGGGTTGCTCCCACTTTTTTTTGGCTATCATGAACATTTGTGCACAAGTTTTCTGTAGACATGTGTTTTCATTTCTCTATATGTAAGAGTAGAATTGCTGGATCCGGTGGTAGCTCTATGTTTAATATTTGAAGAACTGCCAGGCTATTTTCCAAAGTGGCTGCACCATTTTCTGTTTCTGCCAGTATCATATAAGGGTTCCAACTTCCCTATATCTTCACCAACACTGGTTATTATCTTCTTTTGATTATAGCCATTCTAATGGGTGTGAATTAGTATCTCATTTTGGTTTTAATTTGCATTTCCCTGATGGCTAGTGATGTTGAGAATCTTTTCTGTGCTTTCTGGGCTTTTCAGTGTGCTTATTGGCCTTCTTAG
The DNA here is from genome assembly GCF_024542745.1 of Macaca thibetana thibetana. Lineage (NCBI taxonomy): Eukaryota > Metazoa > Chordata > Mammalia > Primates > Cercopithecidae > Macaca > Macaca thibetana. The sequence continues at coordinate 12,062,864 of NC_065584.1, forward strand.
ATGTAGGTATGGTTTAAAGAAATGTCTATTCAGATCGTTTGCCCATTTTATGATTGGGTTGTCTGTTTATTATTGAGTTTAAGAGTTCTTTGGACATTCTAGATATAAGTCCCTTATCAGATATGTGATTTGCAAAAATTTTGTTCCATTCTGTGGGACATCTTTTCGCCTTCTTGATGGTGTCACTTTTTTTTTTTTTTGACCTTTTTGCCTTTGAAGTACAAAAGTTTTAATTTTGATGATGTCTAATTTATCTATTTTTTTATTTTGTTATTGTGCTTTTGCTATCACATCTAAGCAACCATTGCCTATTCCAAGGTCAGGAAGATGGACGCCTATGTTTTCTTCTTAAGAGTTTTATAGGTTTGGCTCTTACATGTAGGTCTTTGATCTATTTGGAGTTAGTATACAGTGTGATGTAAGAGTCTAATCTCATTCTTTTTCATGTGGATGTCCAGTTGCCCCATCACCACTGTTGGAAAGATTATCCTTTTCCATTGAATTGTCTTGGCACCCTTGTTGAAAATTAACTGTCTGTAAATAGGAGGGTTGATTGTTGCTTTCTCTGTGAGTCATTTTGAAGAAATAGAATGATCCTTCTCAGAGGTACAAGATAGGTCTTGGCCATCACTCTACACTGAGCTGCTGCCAGATCTTGGGCGGGTCTGTTTCCCTCCTTAAGTCTCCCCATCTATAAAACGGCACAGCCAGATAAGAGGATTCCTAAGAACAGGTCCAACTGTGACATGTTAGCTGGGAGGTTTCCACAGAACCTTTCATTGTTCATTGGCTCACTGGAATGTCCTGTCATCCCGCGAGGCCTACCCCACCACCTGAGATCTAGAGACAGCCTCAAATCTGGGGGCAGTTCAAGCAACTCCCTACCCTGATCTGGCCCCAGAAAAGCCAGCCCTGCCTTTCCAAGAATGTTGATGTTGTGTGTATTTATTGAATAAGCAGCACTGCCCTCCTCTGTGCCAGCTGTGTCCCAGGCCTGAGGATACTGAGGGGATGAGACATAGCCTCTGCTCTTGAGGGGGACATTCTAATGGGAAGACAGACACATCAACAGATGATGCAGAGCTGACTGGGGCATGCTGGCTGGTACTGCGTGCCACAAGCTGCAGATGCGAGAAGGTGGATGGCAATGCACGGCCTTGCTGATAGGGCTGCAGGCCTGGCCACCGTGGTGAACACTTGCCCTGGGCCATATCTGAAGAGTGTCAGGTTGAGCTATGGAGTCAGGCCACCATGGGGAACTCTTCATAGCTCTTTCATCTGCCACCCAGTAGCAGCTCTTGCTTGACTTACGCCTTTGGCTCTGCAGCCAACCTCAGCATGCTGACCGGGGGCTTGCTGGACACTTGTCTATAAGCTCAGTGTAGTTCAGGGTAACAGGAAGCCTCTGCAGCTGGCCTGCCTGAAGTTCAATCTTGGCTCTGCATGCTTTTGGGAAAGTTATTTAACAGCTTTATGCCTTATTTCCTATCTGTAATAAAGGGCTGGTCATGGCATCTACCTGATAGGATGTTTGCTTCTGAAGCCCTGTATAGTGCTGTAGAAAATAGCTGGGCACAGAGCTAGCGCCTGCCAAGGTCTCCAGCTGTTGCAGGTTGGAATTAGAGCTTGGAACAATATAGCATTTACTCCAGCCTGCTGTGCATGCTATAATCGGTTATAACCCATGGCTATTACACGTTAAAATGTGGAATATGGTATAATTAGCCTTTGGGTTGCCAGAACAAGAGATGACGGTGATAGTCCTTTACACTGGGATAGGGCAGGGCCTCTCAGCAGCGTGTGTTTTCCTTACTAACTGATTCTGTTAGAAAAAGCCCCAGGGTGAATCAGACGTGCCCCTCTCTTTCACAACAGCCTTCCAACTGAAAGCTCACTCGTCTCAGAGCAGGTGGAAGTCAGGTGTGCACTATTGCTCCCCTCTGACCATTGAGGAAACCGGGGTTTGGGCGCAAGTTGGTGGTGGAGCCCACACTGGAACCATGACCCCTAACCCCATTCCAGAGCCTGTTCTGCCCCCACTCGTGACCTGAAGAAAGCCTCTTATTTTGGGGTTACAGAGTCTGTGCTGAGGCCCACTCTTGCCTCTGATTCTTGCCTTTCTCAGTTCCCCTGAGCCAGCAGCACGTGAAATCAAGGACTAATGAGGGCACAGAGATGTCCATTCTGGCTCCACACTTCTTTCTTTTCATAAAAAAATAAGCCAGGCCTGGTGGCTCATGACTGTACTCCCGGCTACTTGGGAGGCTGAGGCGGAAATCTTGGGCCCAGGAAGTTTGAAACCAGCCTGGGCAAGATAGCAAGAGCCTGTCTCTAAAAACAGTCAAATAAAAGAAACTTTCTGAGTACCTACTAAGCACCAGCCGAGGTAGGTGTTGTAGTTTATATTTTCCAGATGTATCTTTCCATTCACAAATGTGTGTGAGCACTTACTGTGTGTCAGTACCTGTTCCATGCCACGTGTTGTGGTTAAAGTAGGCAAAGGCTGTGCCCAGAGGCAGTTTATGTTCAAATGAGAACAACAGACTCAGAGTTCAGAGGAATTGGACTGGAATCAGGTCCCTGAACTTAGAAGTTGTTGATTTCCAATCCTTATTCTAGGAGACCCCCTGGCAGCTGCACGAGTTGTTCAGAAATTCCAGGCCCTACACAGGAATCTGTCTGGGACCTGAAGGAGATGGGAGAGAGGCCCCGTGGATGTGCTGCTGGGGAGCTCAGAGAGCCCCATGCACCTATGGGTGACTCCATTTGTCTTCTGCTTTTACTGGCTTTGGCTCATGGTTGGTTCATGGTGCTTGGTTCTGTCCTCAGAGAGTTGCCTGCATTCAGGGAGTTGGCTGTCAGCACCCTGAGAATTGGAGCAGGTCCCTGTTGGCCATGTGTTTTTGTCACTCAGTCACTCAGCTGCTCACCCCCTTAGCCTTCAGCCCGCAGGCCCGGTGGTCAGCACAGCAAGGAGCTTTCAAGGAGGAGATCCCTGGGAAGCGCTCAGCACAGAGTCTGGGAGCTTAGCTAGGCTGTCCTCTACCACAAATGCCAAAACCAGTGAGAAATGCAAGCCACAGTGAGCCAGCATGGCATACCTACCAGAAGGGCTAAGATGAAAAGACTGACCTTACAGTGCTGGCAAGGCCATGCGGGAACTGGAGCTCACACATGGCTGCTGGGTATGTAAAGAGGTGCAGCCACTTTGGAAATGAGTTTTATGTGAAGTTTAAAAATTTGTGTGTAATAAAAACAAAAAAGTTTAAACCCTATATTTTGGCACAGTCCTTTTCAATGGAAAGACATTTTCATCCAGTAGAAAGCTGTCATTTCTCAAGTCCGTGTTGATAAGAGCACAGTCTGAGGATGTGTTCTTGTGCAGCCATAATTTTGCTTTAAAAGGGTCTGTCCATGGGCCGCTGGGGTTTAGGGTCGAGGAGGACTGTGGTGAGGTGTGTGGGGTCATTGTGCCATTCCTGCTTCTTTGGGCTGCAGTACAGATGGCCCAGGAAGAGGGAGATGTCTGGGAAGGCAGGGCCAGCTGGCCAGGCAGGTCTGGGGGGTTCAAGGAGGTTCCCTCTGTGGGGAAGACTCTGTCTGAGAAGGCATGAGGCACTGGTGGGGAGGGTGAGGCCTGGCACCTCTGACTCCCAGGGCCAAGAAGACATTGGGAGAGGGGTGGGGGATGGCCTGGGGGACAGGTGTCAGTGCCATGCTGTCAGGGGTGCTGGGTGAGTCACTGGAGAAGGTACAGGCAGGTACAGGGACCAGGGGTCAGACATCCTGGCTGGTTCTGCCTCACTGGGCCAGATCTTCTTGAGGGTGATGGGGGCCTGGGGCCTGGCTCGGTACCTGGGATTAGCCTGGCCCCAGAGCATATGGGAGCTCTCCTCTGGGGCCAGGGGCCTGGGGATTTCATCTATGGGCACTGGGGAGTGTGTTTCCGCTGCAAGGTGTGCCGTCGGGGAAGGGCTGCTTTCCCAGGGCTTCCAGAGGGCACAGCCCTTCTCCCTTCTGCCTGGCATGGTGCGGATGGAGCTGATAAGGGGTGGTGGGGGTGCAGTGTACCCCTTGAGTGCAGGCTGCTGTCCGCACCTCTGTCCCTCCCCTGACCCTTGTCCCAAATCAGACTCTGCTAGTCCTCAGGGTTGAGGTGGGAGAAGCTGCATTCATTCATATTGACTCAGAGCAGGCACTGAGCTCAACGGGGCAGGTGAAGTGGGGAGCAGGAGAGATGAAGGGACAGATATTTATCGTCCAGTGGGATCCAGGCTGAGACTGACATCTGCATAGGAGTGGCCATGGCTGGGTCAGTCATTCAGGGAAGGCGTCCTGGAAGAGGAGCCATCTGAGCTGAGCCTGTGGGGCTGCTGGGTTTCCTAGAGGGAGTGGTGTAAGGGGAGAGGGGGAGGAGACAGCCTGGTGAGGGCAGAGGGAAAAACACGCTGAGCATTTCAGCATTGCTGGGAGGTCTAGGGGCTCTGGGGCAGGGGTGGCCATCGGAAGGTGGGACTGCAGAGCTCCTGGCACCTGTAGTTTAGGGTGTCCTGTCCTTGGTCGGGGAGCAGCCGACTCCCTCAGTTTACCTTCAGGGCATCTGAGGAATGTGTGCGTTTTCACCCTTGAGTGAATGCCTCAGGTCTATTGATTAAGGTGGCTCCAGGGAAGCTGTGTGAAGTGAAGCCCATTGGAATCTGGGGAGGGAGCCAGCAGCCCCGCCTCACTCCGTCCTTCTCCAAGAGGAGGAAGCTTGCTCTGCTCTTCAGAAACAGAAGTGACTGATGCAGCTGAGGCAAGAAGGGCAGGGGTTCTTTGCACTTGGATTGCTTTCTGATTTCTAGTCTTGGCCCACATGGACTCAAACCTAATAGCACCCAGCCCCAACTGCCCCCCACACCATGTGGATGAATTTGCCAAATACACACTCCCGCCTACGGTTAGAATCATCTGTTTTCATCTACCAGAGCCTGAGACATCCTCCAAGCCCATGGTTCTCAGAGTGAGGTCCTGGAGCAGCAGTGTCAGCGTTACCTAAATACTCATTAGAAATGCAAATTCTTAGCCCCCACTTTTATAAATTGGGGGTGGGGTCCAGCCATCTGTGGTTTAACAAGCCCCCCAGGTGTCTCTGAGGGAGGCGCCATGTGAGAATCACTGAGCGAATCCACCGTTCCTCAAAGGATTTTGGTTTTGTTTAAATCACAACTCTTGGTGAAATATATTCTACATTTATACATATGCAACGCATCCATCCAACAAGCAAAAGTCTCACAAAACAGTATTTATCCTTTGTCCGTGAGAGGCACTGTGATATTTTTCATTCTATTCTATCTTCTTTCCTTACAAAGCACTTTTGATCAAGACCCCTGAGTTGATTTCACAATCCATGCGTAAGTCACACTCACAGTGTGAAAAACCAGTACCAACCCCGCTGCATTAACTGGCCTGTCCACATCACACCAGTGGCCCATGGCACTCACTGTTCCAGCCAGGCTGGGACCTGTGCTCTGGTACCCTGCCCAGTGCTGACCTGCAGCAGATAGCCAGTGCCCTGCCTGCCTGCCCTCTGACCGGCTCCACCCACACTGCCAGCAGCCCCTGTCACTCTGTGGCCAGGGCTCCTGGGAGCCCCCTTGAACCTGCTGGGAGCTGTCCCCTTCACAGTCTCTGGAGCCTGAGACAATCACACCTGGCCCCAAGAGCTAAGGCCCCACCCCTTGGAGCTGCCCACCCTGCCTTAGGAACATACCTCTGCAGCAGCCTGGCCTTCATCCCTACCGCAGCTGGGGACCTCTTTTTACCTTGCACACACTCTGCCCCCTCCGCTCTGTCCCATTTCCCTCTTAACTGCCCTGATGGCTTCTCTCCCTCTCAAGCACCTGTATTTGTGTGTTGCTAAGGCCAGCACTCCTGGGTGGAAATCCTGGGGTCCTCCAGACTGTGCCTGGGGAACTTGGGTTTCATTCATCGAATAGAGACTGGAAATGGGTTCTATGGTCGGCGTATTTGGAAAAGGAGGTGCATCAGAGAGCAGCTGGCTTTCCCTACCAGGCACCACTGGTCTGTGACAGCGGGGCTGACTTAAAACGGCTTTGGGACCACCTGCCTCCAAAGCAGTCCCTGGCCAGTGTAGAGTAATTTTGTGACTGTAATTGTAGAGTGGGCCTCCCAACCCCTTCCAAGGTGGGACTTCTTGTGTAACCATGCAGAGCCGGTGGACAAAGGGCGGTGTGGCCCTGCAGCCCGCATGGCTTTGGTACAGTCCCTTAACCTGCCAAGCCTCTGTCTGCTCACCTCTAAGATGGAATGAAGCCCAGTAATTGCTCCTCACTTTGAATTAGCTGCCTGGCAGAGTTGCTGTGAGATTAAATGAGATAATGCATGGGCGCCATCACTGAGTTCCTATCCCTCCTTTCACACACTTTGTTCTGAGAGTCACCTTCGGCCAGTGCCACAGAGGAGAGGATTGCCAAGGTCCGTCCTCTTGGTACAACCTCCTCTGCGATAAATAAACAAAATTGTGTTCCCAGAATCCACTGGAAAAAGCTTTGGGATTAAGACCAGCTGTAACTCAGTGCCTGAAATTCCATCCAAGCATAAGAGCAGTGGGAAAGAGAGGATAAGGGTGGGAATGTGTGTGGCGGGGCAGGAATGAGTCACAGGACAGCGAGTGAGTCACAGCAAGTGAGCACACCCGTGCCAGAACTCTGGGTCAGCTCGTGGTGGGCGGCCCTGGCCAGCTTGGCAGAGCAGGGGCACCAGGCGGTAATTGCTAATGGGCCCTGCCATGGGAGCTGGGTTTACCTGGGTCTGAATCCCAACGCTTTCTGAGTTCCAGAGCAGAATGTCAGTGGGCAGCTGGGTTGGCACCGGGCTGGAGTAGCGGGCACAGTGTGACAGAGGCTGCCTGGCAGCTGGGGGGCTCAGCTGGTTGTCCTAAACTCTAGATTCTTGAGCTACAGCTCAAGATCGATTCCTGCTCTGGAGTTACCTTCCTGGAACTCAGCAGCTCCCATTGGGATTCTCAGAGGGACAGGGAGGACCATGGAAGCTGTGTGGCACTGGGGGATTTAAGAGCAAAGAGTTTAGACTCAGGTCATCCTTGGTTCAAGTCTTGCCTCTGCTACTTAGCGTCCCGGTGACTTTGGGCAGTGGTGTGAGTGTCATTAAACCTGTTTTCTCAGCTGTAAAGTAGGATAATATGAATGTGTCACTGGGCCTATGTAGGATAAGTGAGTTAATACCTACAAACCTTTTATCATACGGTCAGGCACATGCAGAATGCCGGGTAAATGTCGGCTTTTACTGTTATTGATGGAGCCGGGTTCATCACTTTTCAGCAGGCCGTTTGCTTCTCCGAGTCTCAGTTTCCCTCTTTGTAAAATGGGACAAATAATGCCGGCCACATGACAGTCACTCCCTGAAACTGACATTGCCCCTTTCTTTGCTCAGGAGGGGCTTGGTGTCATGTTTCAGGGGTGTTCACTAAGGAGATGGGGTTAGGTCCTGAGCAGGATTCTTAGAGCCTCTGGATCATTGAATGACAAGAAGAATTACAGTGTTTTCAAATTCCCAGATAATATTAATTAATTAATTAATTTATTTTGAGGTGGAGTCTTGCTGTCACCCAGGCTGGAGTGCAGTGGCGCAATCTCTTCTTACTGCAACCTCTGCCTCCCAGGTTCAAGCGATTCTCCTGCCTCAGTCTCCTAAGTAGCTGGGATTACAGGCTCATGCTATCACGCCCGACTAATTTTTGTATTTTTAGTAGAGACGGGGTTTCACCATGTTGGCCAGGCTTCTCAAACTCCTGACCTCAGATAATTCACCTGTCTTGGCCTCTCAAAGTGTTGGGATTACAGGCGTGAGTCACCGTGCGTGGGCCCAAAGAATTTTAAAAACTGCTGTTAGGATGTTGGAGGGATTGAGACAGAGGTAAGAACCTGGTCCTCATGGGGTATCAGCCCCTCACCAGTGGCATTGCAAAGCCAAGTAGGGGCCCCACCCAGCACCCTGAGCTTTGGAGAGCTGGGGAAGGGGAAGGGAGGGAGAGAGGTCTGTGCCCAGCGACCCCAGGACACAGGGCCCTCAGCCCCAGTTGGCAATCCACGTGCTGACCCAGCAGGCGATCTGCCTCGGGCGTTTTTTCCGTGCCAGTATCCTTTCCTTCCTGCAAGGCTGGTCCTCCAGAGACCAAATTGCATCTCGGCCAATTGCTTTCAGGCCTGGAATCAGGGCAAAGGGAGCTGATGTCCAGATGGACATTCACAGTTACCCGATGGACCACAGGAGCAGCCCTGGCCTGGGGGCCCACACATCTATTTCTCCCTGTCCTCTGCTCTGCCCTGGGTCACAGGAGAGCTGACCCCTGCAGGCTGCATTGTCCCAGCTCCCCTATACTGGCTTCTGGCAGGACCAGAGGTAAGCAGTCCGCTGGGGGTTTCTCTGACAGCCTGTCCACCCCGGGTGGCGTCTCCTGCAGCAGACGTATCTCCTTTGGGGCTCTAGTTCCTGCTGCTCAGCGGCCCCCAGCATGGGTCTAGTAAATCTAACATTGCCTCCCCGCCTTGTCTCTCCAGCCTAGGGGTTGATCTCTGGGCTTCCCTTTGTCTCCTTGCAGCTTCTCAGCTCCTCCTCCTCATTACACCCTCCTGGTTGGTAGCTGGACTCGGAGGGGCTTTGCTCTGCTGATTGGACCTTGACTCACACGGGGTTGCTTTCCTCCCAGGGGCAGTTCTATCGGATGCCCCCATGGTAGGTGAAGTTCAACTTTATTTTGGAGTCAATGTGGTCTAGTGAGAATCTAGGGCTTCAGAATCCAATAGAACAAGGTTTAAATCTCAGTGTTACTGCAAGCGCCTCCATGCCCTGGGCCAGTGACTGCAGTCTGCACATTCTTATCCAGGATCTTGGAAAGTAACAGCTGCTCCTGTGCCCTGGGCACCTATTACCACTCCAGGCACCTGTTACTGCTCCGGGCACCTATTACCGACCAGGTGCTCCCACACCTGCCCCAGTCAGCCCCACAGCATTCTCAGAGGTAGATGCCCCTGCTGTGCCTGGGGGCGGGGTGGGGAGGAGGCTCTGCCCAGGCCGCCAGCTAATGGACCACAGAGCTCACCTGAGACCAGCCCCGCTGCTCCCCTCTCTGCTGCTCCTGAAATGGGCTGGGGCTGCCTTTCAGACTGGGATGCAGGAGGCCCAAATGGGGTGGTTTTTGGACAAGGGCCTCACATGGTGTGGGCCTGTCATTATTTCATGAGTGTTAGCACCTTCTCTTCCATGGCTGGCCTTTTCTTTTCGGTCTGCATCACGTTTGCCAGTATCTCCGAGTTAACCACATGCTTCCTTATGACATTTCAGCTTCTTCAAAGCACTCTGAGCTTTCTTTATGACTCAGATTAAGGTGTCCCATTTTGAGAAGATGGCTAAAGCCTGGAGCTCAGATTCTGGAAGCTTCCCATCCTCTCCCAAAGTGCATCCTTGCTGTCCATTCCTGGGGAGACTGTGTCTCCAGCTGTGCCTACAGGCCTTATCCACCTCTGGGGGACTGGCTGGTCTTCCAGGCCCATGGCTTTTGACCCAGGTTCTGTGTTCTGAGCATGTGCTGAGTTTCAAGCCTGCCTCACCATCTGCCCCAGCTCGGGGCTTTCCATCATGAAAAAAAAAAAAAATCACTTCTCTTCCGCTGTCATTTGTGATAACCACATGGACGCTGAAACCCAAACCCAAGGCTGTTTCCTTTCTGTGTCCTCCGTACATCAGCGCCAGCATGACCTAGAAAGGGTCAGCACCCTCCTGGCCAGCCCTCTCACTGACTCAGTGGGGACAGCTCAGAGACACGCCTAGAGCCGCACTCTCCCGCTGCCTGCAGCCACACCCCAGGGATGTCCCCAGACGGGGCTTGGAAACAGAAACTACTTGTTTTTCTTCTTTTTACCCCTGAGCACAGTTATTTTGCAATATTGTTTGGAAAATGCACAGTGCCTTTTTTTTTTTTTTTTTTTAATGCTCTCTCCATTTAACCAGTCCAGAGATGAAAGTTCTCCCCTCCCAGAGAGGCATGTTGGCTCTGCTCACTCCTGCAAACTTTTCTCATTGTCCTTGGCCGTGTGTATCTGCCATCTGTGCAGTGACCCCGGTGTCAGCCTCCCTCTGAGTGCAGAGTGCTTCCCTCCTCCACCCACCCTGGCCTGGCGCTGTCTACCACCTGCCCCTCCAATGCCTGACCCTTGCCAGCTCCAGTGCCCTCAGCAGGCAGTGCCTCCCAGCCACCTTCCTCAAGCCAGGTGACAACCACTCCTTTGAGGTCCCGTGGCCCCTGACCTCCTGTCTCAAAGCTCGTGCTGGCCTCACTGTAGCTGCCTTACTGTGCGTCCATCCCTGCCCTCCACCCCTACTGCACTGGACATGGAACCTCACCAAGCCAGAGCCGCACTTGGTCTGTCTCCATATCCTCAGCACCTGCACTCAGCAGCCACTTAGTGCACTGATTCATTAGTCTATCAGTCGGTAACCCAGTTCCTATGCTGCTCCAGCCTTGAGCTGGTGAGACAGCTGCTGTCTGGATGCAGGTTCCCGAGGAAGGAAAACCCTCCAGCCAACACCTGTGCGTTTGGTAAAAAGGAACTATTTCCAAGCATGGTGTGTGCTCCAGGCTCTGGGCAATTTTTTATTTTATTTTATTTTATTTTATTTTATTTATTTATTTATTTATTTATTTTAGAAACAGAATCTCTCTCTGTCACCCAGGCTAGGATGCAATGGTACCATCATAGCTCAATGCTGCCTGGACCTTCCGGACTCAAGTGATCCTCCCACCTGGCTAATTTTTTTTTTTTTTTTTTGGTAGGGACAAGGTCTCACTATGCTGCTTGTGCTGGTCCTGGGCTCAAGTGATCCTCCCATATCAGCCTCCCAAAGTGCTGGGATTACAGGCGTGAGCCACTGTACCTGGATGGGTTTTTAAATTAATTAAATCTAGGTGTTATCTCCATTTTCCAGATGAGAATATGGACATCCAGAGAGGTTAAGTGTCCAGCCAGATGCCACACAGCTAGTGAGTCATGGGGTCTTGACCACCGGGACCAATTCTAGATGCTTCTGGCCTCATGGCTGGCTCTTTCCCAGACGCGTGCCTGTGGGGTCACTTAGCCAGCTAGCTTTGCTGTCTGCTGGGCTTTCCTCAGTTTCTGGTTGTAGCCTTGGACCACCTGAGGGAGGGGCTGGCTCACAACAGCCTGTAGGCCAAGTGCCCTTGTGGTGTGTTTTTATCTAGCCAGTGAGCTGAGAATGGATCTGACATTTTCAAAGGGTTGTAAAAACAAGGAAGACAATGCAACAAAGACTGTATGTGGCCCGAGACAGCTAAAAATGTTTTCTACCTGACCCTTTACAGGAAGAGTAGACCTCTGCCAATAGACAGTGTTCCCCAGACCATTCTTCCTTGCGAGGGTTTCAGGGAGTGACCAGCGGCTGTGCAATGGTTGTGGGGGGCTGGCTTACCTCAGCCTGCCTTAGAGGGAGTGGTGACAGAGGCAGCAGTGCTCTAGGCTGGCTGAGGAGCGGTCTGACCGGCAGAGAAAGGGAGGACCAAGAGCAGTCTGATAGTCCCAGGGCAGAAGCTAGTCCCCAGAACCTGGCGTGCAGAGGTCACAGGAACATCGACCCTCTCAACCTACAACCTCAGAGGTCCCTCAGAGACTCTCTATTCAACTGTCCCTTATACCACATGAGGTGGTAAAGAAGCTCCTCTGAGAGCTTCTTCAGAGTAGTATAGTGTCTGCTGTCTGCTTATTTGATGCTGTGGTCGTAGCATCAAGTCTGGCTCTTAGCATGTGCTTAAGTCCTATGTTTCATTGAACTGAAGCAAAATAGGCAGAATTGGCCAAGAGGAGGCTCAGGTCTCCTGAACTCTGCCTGCAGCCTCGCCCAGCCCACAGTTTGGTTGGTTTGAGGCACCCCCGCCTGCTCAACCCCCCTGGGTCCCTGGGTTTCATCTTCTATACCCTCTGGACACCAACCACTGAGCCTCACAGGCCACAGGCGTTGCCAACAAGAAGGGGTGCTCTAAAGCTTCGCTGCCCATTGATGATTAGAGCCACGCTTCCCCACTGTCCCATCATCTGAGATTCAGCGGGACTCGTCTCTGTCCCTCCCATTCTTTGCTTAATAAAAATAAAAGCTGAGTTTTTGGAAGCCAGTCAAGTCACACACTAGCCGAGAAATTAGAGCCAAAACAAATACATTTAAATGCTTGCACATCCAATATGCTTTTCAAGTAAAGCATTCAAAGGCAGGGAGTGGCTACAGGGAACATATTCAGTTGTTACAAAAAAATCAAAACAGGCCTGAAGGGAAAGCAACTCATTGGGAGAATCACAGGACGGGTTTCCAGAGCACAGCCCGCTAGGTTGCCTGCCTCCCCCGGCCAGCCCGCGTCCTTTGGCCCAGCACGCGTCTGATGGCCTCTTCCATTTTCTCCTTCTCTCTCATGGGTTCTCCCCTGAAGCTTCCTCTGGCCCCATGGAGGGCCTGGGGAGGGTGCCCAGCTTCCCAGTAGATACTTACTAACTGATGAGTGAAGACAATTTTTATTTTTAATCGTGATGATTTTTACTGCAATGTAATAAAAATTGTAATATAAATTCTAAGTGCTTAATAGAAAAAAATAAGGAAAAAAAACTTTCAACAGTGGTCCTACCCATCTCAACCAAGTAGCCTTCAAGGTCACTGTGCCTCTCCCCCCATGCCGGGAGAGAGACGCCTGAGGGTCCCATGGGATGTGCTTAAAAGCCAGGCCTGGAAAGGGCTAAGGCCACTGCAAACAGCCCCGGCTTGATCACACAGACCGTTTAATGGCAAGACGTCCCAGCCTTTTTCTTGAACTCCTGAGCTCAAGCGATCCTCCTGCCTAAGCCTCCCAAAGTTCTAGAATTATAGGCATGAGCCACCATGCCCGGCCCCAGCCTTTTGCTATGACTGTAATTTTTTGTTAATGTTTTGTTTTGCTTTTACTAGTTGTTGAGCTGTGACTACTTAATATAAAATTTTGTCTCTTTTTTGGTATTGCCATTATATCCTACAAATTCCCATTCATGAATTCATTTTAAGCCTCCTTTTTGCTGGCTGCATAATATTCTAAAGTGCAAGTGTACCATAACTTACTTAAGCAATCCCCTATAATTGGGCGCATGAGTTGTTTCTGGTTTTGTTTTGCCATTTTAAATAATGCCGTGTTGAGTTTTTTGATGCGTTAAACTTTATACCCATTCTGGGCTCATTTAACAACATTGGCCTTACTCTCTACAAGGTATTGTGGGAGATTGGAGGATAAATGAGATAAAATCCCTTTAAATAAAATGCAGATACAAATAACTTTAGTTCAAAGCAGTTACGTGGTTGCTATATACTCAGACGAGAACTGGGATACGGAAGAGTTTTGCCTGGACTTACTGGGATTTCAAGAAAGTCACAGGAGAAAATCTGAGACTTTGCAGCCATAGCCCAGGGGAAGTCAAATGGACAGTCCAGCAAAAGGGGTCTCTGGTGGGTGACCTATGCCAGCAGCAGGTGTTACCTGGGCTGGCATAGCAAGCGGGTTGCATCTCAAGCGTTAAGTTCGTTTTCAGTGGTTGCGAGGAGTACTATGCGGACGTCAGAGGGGAGCGGCTCAGTGGGTAACTTTAGCAGCGCCTGCCCATAGACCCAGGTTGGTGGAGCAGTGGGGATGGCATACACCTAACATGGCCATCCCCAGCCTGAGAGGTTCATCTCAGGGAGAGCTCAGGGCTGGTTTTGGCTTGGCCCATGCCCAGAACTCTGTTCCTTAGGTTGAGGCCTCTTTGAGCCATTCAAATTAAGACGATTATGGGTCCAGACATTTCGGACTGCAGGTTTTGAGGTCCTCTTTTGGAGAGCGTGCAATCTGAATAGACAGACGAGAATTGCCTCTGGGCCCTAAGCTGGGAGAACAGGAAGCAGGGAACCTGGGAGGCCGAAGACAAAGCAGTTTTGCCAGGCTAGAGCCCTGGACTGCTTCTCCCAGAGGACAGACCTGTTTTCCTTCCCTGCTTAATTCCAGTCCTGACAAATGCACCCACCTCTGGCCGTATTGCCCGACTAGGAGCGCCAGGGGAGGGCTGGTGGTGGGAGTGGGCCTGTCCCAGGTGTCCTGCCGGGGGCCTCTCCACAGCCCCCTACATTCCTGCCTGTTGGACTGATCTGTGGCCCTTTCTTAAGCCCCTGCAGGTGCCATGACTCAGCAGCCCCAGGAGGACTTTGACAGGAGCGTGGAGGATGCCCAGGCATGGATGAAGGCTGTGCAGGATCAGCTGCAGGTCAATGACAACACGCAGGGGCCTCGCGCAGCCCTGGAGGCCAGGCTGTGGGAGACAGAGGTATGCAGAGGCGTGACCTCAGATGGCCCTGTGGTCTTGGCCCCGTCCTGCCCTGCCCTCAGACCTCAGGTTTCCTATCTGTTAAAGGCAAGGGTGGACTAGACCAGTGTTTCTCAAACTCTGATGTGCACACAGATCTCCTGGAGATTTTGTTTAAGTGCAGACTCTGATCCGGTCTGTGGAAGTGAAGCCCAAGACTTTGCTTTTGCCAAGTTCCAGGTGATACCATTATTGCCGGTCCTTGGAACACACTCTGATGATAAGGGACTAGAGCCTGTCCTCTCACCTTGCTGTCCCTGCAAGGGGAAACTGTGCAGCCAGGTGGGTCCCCCAGCCCTTGCTGGGGGGCTTCCCACCCCTTCTCTGCTTCTGCCTGGTTGGGGTCCCTGCCAGATCTGGATTGGCCAAGGTCTTCCCCCAGAGGAGAGGAGAAGGGGCTCTGCCCAGCTAGGAGTGACTTCCTGAGCTTCTCCAGAACCAGAGTCTGGCTTTACCCACCCCACCTGGCACAAGTCCATGTAGCACTAAGTGCTGGTGCCCAGTGCCTGGCCTGGCATCGTGGTGCCCCTCTCTGAGAGTGGGTTGCCCACAGCCTGGGGACAAGAGGGAAGAATACTGAGCTAAGAGTCAGCAGCTGGAGTTATTATCTCCTTGCTGATGCTAGATTGCTGTGTGACCTTGGTCAAGTCCCTGTCCCACTCTGGGCTTCAGTTTTCCCATCTGTAAATGGAGCAGTTGACTTACACACCTCTGGGGTCACATCCATTTAGATACTCCATAATTCTAATTTATCACCCAACAATGGTTGCTCGCAGTTGGGGGGTGCTGCCTTCTCCTACAGCAAACCAGTCACCCAGCCAGGCTGGAAGCAGTGGTGACCCCACAGCTGGTTCCTTGTGTATTTCCTTTGTGTGTGTTGTCTTCTCGATTCTGCACACTGCGCACCGTATTGCATATATCTTGTGCCCTTTCTGGAAGTGGACAGTGGGAATTCAGAATCCTCATCACCTTTCTGAGTCAGTGTTTGATTTCAGTGTCACCACCACATCCAGAGGCAGGGGCCTTTTGTCTGCCTTTTGCAACTGGGAAATGGAGTCTCCTCACACCGTTTCCTGTGCCTGGAGAGCCCTCTCACTCACGTTCAAGCTCTCTGCTGTGCTCCCTTTGCCTTCTGTTTGGGAAGCTCCCTCACAGATCACCCAAGAGTGGAATACCTCCTGCTTTCCGCCATCCCTGTGCCAGGGCTGGGGCTGTGCAGGTGGGGGAGGCCCACCCTGCTCTTGAGGGTTCCCAGCCTAATGGAGACAGATATGCAGTCAGGGTGACTG
This sequence comes from Macaca thibetana thibetana, assembly GCF_024542745.1. Lineage (NCBI taxonomy): Eukaryota > Metazoa > Chordata > Mammalia > Primates > Cercopithecidae > Macaca > Macaca thibetana. The sequence continues at coordinate 12,078,594 of NC_065584.1, forward strand.
CACAAGCATGTATAAGGCACACCCCTAACGTGGGTCCCGTGATGTTATTTTCTTCCTCTAAAACCTTCCATGGCTCTCACTGTCCACCAAGAAAAAACAAACTTCACCCGGCATCAAAAGTCCCCCACTATCTGCACCACTCTGTTTTCCAGCCTTAGCTCTCCACACTGTCACCCCTCCCAAGCTGACACCGGCCTTAACTCCAGCCACTGTCACCCCTCGCAAGCTCACACCGGCCTTAGCTCCAGCCACTGTCACCCCTCCCAAGCTCACACCGGCCTTAGCTCCAGCCACTGTCACATCTCGCAAGCTCACACCGGCCTCAGCTCTCTACACTGTCACATCTCGCAAGCTCACGCCAGCCTTAGCTCCAGCCACTGTCACCCCTCCCAAGCTCACACCGGCCTTAGCTCCAGCCACTGTTACCCCTCGCAAGCTCACACCGGCCTTAGCTCTCCACACTGTCACCCCTCCCAAGCTGACACCGGCCTTAACTCCAGCCACTGTCACCCCTCGCAAGCTCACACCGGCCTTAGCTCCAGCCACTGTCACCCCTCCCAAGCTCACACCGGCCTTAGCTCCAGCCACTGTCACCCCTCCCAAGCTCACACCGGCCTTAGCTCCAGCCACTGTCACCCCTCCCAAGCTCACACCGGCCTTAGCTCCAGCCACTGTCACCCCTCCCAAGCTCACACCGGCCTTAGCTCTCCACACTGTCACCCCTCCCAAGCTCACACCGGCCTCAGCTCTCTACACTGTCACATCTCGCAAGCTCACGCCAGCCTTAGCTCCAGCCACTGTCACCCCTCCCAAGCTCACACCGGCCTTAGCTCCAGCCACTTTCACCCCTCCCAAGCTCACACCGGCCTTAGCTCCAGCCACTGTCACCCCTCCCAAGCTCACACCGGCCTTAGCTCCAGCCACTGTCACACCTCGCAAGCTCACGCCAGCCTTAGGTCCAGCCACTGTCACCCTTCACAAGCTCACACCGGCCTTAGCTCCAGTGACTGTCACACCTCGCAAGCTCACGCCAGCCTTAGCTCCAGCCACTGTCACCCCTCCCAAGCTCACACCGGCCTTAGCTCCAGCCACTGTCACCCCTCCCAAGCTCACACCGGCCTTAGCTCCAGCCACTGTCACACCTCGCAAACTCACACCAGCCTTAGCTCCAGTGACTGTCACACCTCGCAAGCTCACGCCAGCCTTAGGTCCAGCCACTGTCACCCTTCACAAGCTCACACCGGCCTTAGGTCCAGCCCCTGTGACACCTCACAAGCTCATGCCCTCCTTCGATTGGCCGAAGACCTCCTAGACTTTCCATCGCCAAGCCTTTGTTCACGTGTTGCCTCTGTTAGGAATGCTCTTTTGTTTGGGTCTGCGTGTACACAAGAAATGAAACCCTCCTGTCCGTGCATCTTTCCTGACCTGTTTCCCCCTTTCTCAGCCCCAGCTCCTGACCTTCCCTGTCTGTGGGCATCACAGCCCTGCCTGTGTGCTCACTGTGTTAAGGTGCTTAGCATTTCAAACTTTCTACCCTTTGCTGGCAGGTCTTTCCCCGCAGCTGGTGGTTCTGGTTTAAGCAAAGTCAAGGGCGGTCCTTATGAAGACACATTGGCAGGCAGGGTGGACGGGCCCTGGAAGCCAGAGGCAGCACTTCTGTGGGCCCCGAGGGGGTGGGAGTCCAGGCAGAGGGCAGTCATGGCCTGAGCCTTCTGCCACTGTCTCCTCCCACGGGGCTCCGGCATGCTTCATTTATTGTGTGTTTTGCCATTTTCAAAACCAATTTCACAATAAGAAAGAAAACATTTTCCTGTTGCCAGCTGGTAAGAGGGGGCAGCTAGTGCCTCTCGACCTACCCGTGGGACCTGCCCCCAGGTTCTGGGATCTCCCATGTGCTTCCTCCACCAACTCTGTTAGGCTTGTCTCCAGTGCCTGTTTGCTGCAGTGATGAGGACATGAACTCTGATCCAGTTCTGATCCTTAATAGCCGTGCAGCCGGGGGGATGTCCCATGCCTTCCCGGGACCTCATGTTCCCATCTGTAGAGCAGGAGCGAACCCCCTCAGCCCTCGTGTTCCCAAGGGGTTAAGGGAAACTCCAGAATCCTCATGGGATGGGAGCTTTGTGTAAGGTGTGATTGGAGAACCCATCACTTCTGGGTTGAGAGCTTGGCTACTGGGCCTGCAGGCCTGGGCTCCAAAATCTGCCGTGGCTGTGACACCTCAGGAGGGTTTCCCAGAGCTCTCTGAGCTTCAGCTTGCTTCCGGGGAGAGTGATAGCTGCTGCCTTGCAGGAAGGAGGGAGGATTGAGGAGAATCACTTATAAACACGCTTGTATGCACAGTGCAGGGTATGCTGGCAGAGCTGGCTAAATGGAGGTGATTGTTTCTTGTGGTTTTAGAAGCTGGGATATACAATGTACCAACTGTCCCTGACCATCCCCAGAGCCTCCAGGAGTGGGTCTTAGGAGCTTCCAGCCACACTCCCAGGTCCAGCATAGGTAGTTATTTATTTGTTTATTGAGATGGAGTCTCGCTGTATTGCCCAGGCTGGAGTGCAGTGGCACGATCTCAGGCTCCCTTGTCCTGTATCTGGGTCCTGGCCTGAGCCAGGCAGCTTCCTCACCAGCTTCTGGGCCACCCTCTTGGTCAGGAGCATCCTGGTGTTTCCCAAAGCTTGGTTTCCCAGTGCACTCAACCTTCAATATATCTTACTTCCCTACCTTTGCTCAAATATCCTTCTCCAATTGTCTTTAATTAGAGACCTGCAGGCTTGATGCCAATGCCACCTTCTCCACAAAGCCTTCCTGGATTTCTCCCATCCCTCCTTGAGCTCTCATACAAACTTTGCGGTCTCTTCTGGCCCTTTTTGCAGTCATCTACGCTCTTATCTGCAGCCCTCTTTCCTACCAGCTTGTTCATCCAGGACCCTAGCACCCAGCATAATGCTCAGCTGGGGGTCACCTGGTCTTGGCTGGGTTGAGGGAAAACCCTGATTAACCCCATTCCTCCACTTTCCCGGTCTCCTGATTCTTCTCTCCAAGGTGTTTCCTTACATCTGCTCCCCACCTTCTCCTTGACCTCATTGGCTGCTTCAAATTGGAATAATTTTGTGGCTGCAGTTCAAGTACTTTCTCCCACTTGGCTGCGCAGCCCTTGCCAAGCACTCCTGGACTGTGTCCTTGCTGGTGACGGGCTATAAAAGAACCTCACACCAGCCAAAGAGTGTAATCATCAGGGCAGTCAGAGTGGAGTCTACTTCTCAACATTTGGCTTTTCCAGCCCAGCCACAGCCTCTGGCCTCCCCTGGCTTCAGGCCTCCGATAAACACCCTACAGGTTGATCTTTCAGGGCAGATGTTTCTTCTCCAAGTCGGGGAAGGCGGCTTGGTGTCTGGCCTGCCTTTGGACCAGCCAGCTCCTCTGCTTTGGTAAAGAAGCATCAAACTCACTCCCTTGAAAAGGCAGCAGGTCTTGGGTCTTTGTGTCCCCCTCTGTCCAGCCTGTGCCTCTTTCATGAGGATAAGAAGGACAAAGGTCCAGGGGCCTGGGGGGACCACACAGTCAGGACACCAGGCTTTGGAGAAGGGGCCATTGTCCACACAGGACATTCCAGACCTGGCTGCTCCTTCTGGGTGTGGCCAAGGGACATGGAATTTCACTTCTTCCCCAGAGTTGTTGGCTCCTGTGATTTTCAGAGCTGGACTCCATCCGAGCTGCAACTGGGAGCAGGTGTGGAGGAGACTTCTCTGGCAGCTACAGAGAATCATTCCTAAGGCTTGTGGTTTCCGTGGGTCCCCAGCTCCCCCGTTTGTAAAATCGGACTTATCGTGATGCCCGTCTTGCTAGCTTGGGGAATATGAGTCTCCTTTCACATTTCTGGGAATCAGAAACATCATCTTACTTTTTTTTTTTTTTTTCCTGAGATGGCATGTTGCTCTGTCACCCAGGCTGGAGTGCAGTGGTGTGATGGCTGGAGTAAAGTGGCGCGATCTCGGCTCACTGCAGCCTCCGCCTCCCGGGTTCAAGCAATTCTCCTTCCTCAGCCTCCTGAGTAGCTGGGATTACAGGTGCACGCTGTCGTGCCCAGGCTAATTTTTGTATTTTTAGTACAGATGGGGTTTCACCGTGTTGGCCAGGATGGTCTCGAACTCCTGACCTTGTGATCTGCCCGCCTCAGCCTCCCAAAGTGTTGGGATTACAGGTGTGAGCCACCGTGCCTGGCCCTTTTTTTCTTATTTTTATTTTTTTAGTGACAGGGTCTTGCTCTGCTGCCCAGGCTGGAGTGCAGTGGTGTGATCATGGCTCACTGCAGCTTCAACCTCCTGGGCTCAAGCAATCTTCCTGACTCAGCCTCTTGAGTAAAAAGGACTATAGGCATATGCCACTATGCCTGGCTAGTTCTGTTTTGTTTTGTTTTGTTTTAATAAAAAAAATGCTTTTGGAGAGATGGGGTCTCACTATGTTGCCCAGGGTGATTGCAAACTCCTGGCCTCAGCAATCCTCCTGCCTTGGTCTCCCAAAGTGCTGGGATTACAGGCATGAGTCACCACGTCCGGCCTACTGTTATTTTTAATCAAATTAAATCTCTCTCTGAATGGCAACAAATTCATCCTCAGCCATGCTGTGGAACCCTGCCCCTGGGTGGTGTGAAACATCCTGGGTGGATAATCATATTCAGTCTAGAACATTCCGCACTGACCCTTGGGTCTTCGGGCCACACTGGCCACTATGGTACTTTTGTTTGCCCCATCGTTGCTTGCTGCTGAGAGGGACTAGGGGTCCCTGTCTGGGTATTGCTGTGGCCATCACCCCCTGGGCTCCTGCCACATCCTGCTGCTTGGCCAAATAACCCTGTTTCCTCTCTTGGGGCGTCTCCCCATTCTTCACTCTCCCTGAGCACCCCCCATGCACATGGACACAGAGACAGCCTTTGGAAGGAGCTTGTTTGCCTCACTGTTTGGTAATACACGTAGGAGGGGAAGTCCCTCTATACTGTTATCATCGTCATCATCATCATCATAATCAACGATTATTGTATGGAGTAAAAAAAAAGGATGGGGACCGTTACCCATTTGCACACATTGGGGAAGGGTCTACATAACTGTTCAACAGTTTACAAAGTACACTAACTTATACCCATGTTTAATTCATAGTGTTTTTATTTTATTTTTATTATTTTTAATATTATTTTTTGAAGCAGGACCTCACTCGGGCACCCAGGCTGGAGTGTAGTGGCTTGATCATGGCTCACTGCAGCCTCGACCTCCCAAGCTCAAGCAATCCTCCCACATCAGCCTCCCAAGGAGCTGGGACTACAGGCGTGTGCCACTACATCTGCCTAACTTTTAATTTTTTTTTTTTTGGTAGAAACGTGGTCTCACTGTGTTGTCCAGGCTGGTCTCAAACTCCTAAGCTCAAGCAATTCTCCCGCCTCAGCCTCCCAGAGTGCTGGGATTATAGGCATGCAGCACTGTACCTGGCTAATAGTGTTTTTAAAGTTAATATTATATAACCCTGGGAGATGGACAAGCAGAGATTGTTATCGTTGTCTCAGGATGAAAAAGGGAAACTCAGAGTAGTCTAGTGACCTGCCTGGGGTCACACAGCTGTCAGTGGGGCCGCATTCCACATGGCAGGAGCTCCTCCCTCACCCCATCCGTGGGGAAGGGTCAGAGACAAGCAGGCTACTGGGAAGCCAGTGTGAGGACACTGACCGCCAGCCCCCGGGGAGACAGGCTGGGGGTCTGAGCTTGAGCTTTAGGCCATGCCTGCTGTTAGTAAAGACAGATCCGAAGATAAGGATAATAATAATAATAGTGAGCAGGTAGTGACTGGGATGCAGTGTGGACTGGGCAGTGTGCTCATGGCTCTCCCTACATTACCTAATGCTTATCTTCCCTCATTCTTAGGCCTAGAGAATGTCACTCCTGTGACAAAGGTCACATCAGTAGTGAGGAGTGGCCCTGGGTTTGGAATCCAGTCATATTTGCCTACAGAGACCAAGCCTTGGCTGCCACTGAATAATAACAGTGGAATAGCAACTGGAATAGTAACATCAATGACAACAGCTAGCATTGCTTGGAGATTTACTCTTTGCTGGACATCATGTGTTGGTCTTGGTCCTCCAAGAAGCTGACACCAAGATGAGATAAAATGTGCATGGCATTTATTAGGGGGATCACCCCTGGGAGAATATGGGGAGGAAGGGAACCAGGAGAGGCTGGTCAGAGGGATGGAGATGTGACCCCAAGGCCAGGAGAGCAGGGAGGAAGGAGCAGGGTCAGGAGGGGCCATCTCAGACTGCTGTGGGTTCTAAGGCAGTTAGCAGGAACATGGGCTGTCTGTGAGTTACAGTCACTCACTCAGCATCTCCCAGGAATGGAGCTGCTTCAGTGTCCTGGCTGCTCTTGGTCTCTGGTGGGAGCAGCCTCAGGAGCAAGCCTCTGGTGCAAACTGCAAAAGACAGAGATGATTCTGGAGCCTCAGCTGGACCCCGGGTTGGGCCAGCTCCCTGCTGTCCCCTGAGAGGTAGATTCTCACGCTGTACACTGAGACATGTACCTCACATGCATTTTCTCATCATTTAATCCTGAAAACAATCTGAGAGATAGATGTGATTAATACTTTCTTTTTACAAATGAGAAAACCAAGTCCAAGGAGAGAACAAAACTTGTCTGAGTTCACACTCTAGAAATGGGCTGAGTGGGGAAGGAGGAAGCCATTCGTCGGACAGCACCCAGCATGCTAATCGCCTTTGCTCCCGCCTCTTACCCTCAGAGCTATTAGCAGGTTGCCCAAGACCCCACAAGAAGGGGTGCAGGGGCTGTGATGTGAATCCCAGATCCTCTGGCCTTCGAGTCCTGGCTCTTTGCACCCTGCCACTGTCTTCCCAACGCTGTGCCTGTGTGCCTTTTGCTCTACCCTGGAAACTGGCTTGTGTGTCCACAACAGAAAATATGCCAACTGGAGCCCGAGGGGCGTGTGAAGGTGGACCTGGTGCTACGGATGGCCGAAGCCCTCTTGGCATGCTGTCCTGGGGACCAGAAGCCCGAGATCCTGACCCAGCTGAAGGACATCAAGGCCCAGTGGGAGGAGACGGTCACCTACATGACTCACTGTCACAGGTAGGGCATCCAGGGCCTTTGTCCACAGCCGCCATTGACCCTCCTTGCCCACCGCGACACTAGCTTGGGCCCTCTGCCCAAGAGACATTTCTCTAGTCCTGGGATTCCAGGAGACAGGATATTCTGTTGGGATTAGGGCCAGCCCTGCCTGCCTCTTTCTAATTATAATCAGGTTGAATGATGATAACAGACACTGGGAACCCAGCATGTTTTGCCAACAATTCCCAAGAGACTTACCGTGTGTGCATCCTCCAGAGCATGGCACAGTGGCTCTGGAGAAAGAAGGCCTGGGGCGCTGCTAGCACTGTAGCCAGACTCCCTGCCTGTACCAGGAAGCTGGGTGGTGGTCGGCGGGGACAGGGGGTGGTGGGGAGCAGACACTCGGACAGACCTGGCATTGACTCTTGTCCTGCTGGTTACTTCCTGTGTGGCTTTGGGAAAGTGACCTGACCTCTCTGAACCTCAAGCACCTCCTCTGGACAATGGGAATAATCAAGTGCTCCTTGAAGGTTGTTAGGAGGGTAGAACGGGATAGCAAGTGTCAAGAGCGAGGTACACTGCTTGGCGCAAAGTAGGCCCTCAGTAAACAAGAGCTGCCAGGATCATCTCCATTTTTATAAAGCAAGGATGTGCATGGAGATGGGAATGACTCTGCCCAGTGCTTTCTGTTTTCTAAATCCTCGCACTTGAAATTCCGAACAAAGTGGCTTGATGTTGGCTGGGGAGATAGAGCCACCTCCATGTTAGAGATGGAGAAACTAAGGCACGCGAAGAGGCAGGGTTGCAGAGTGAGTTCACAGCACCCCTGGAACCCACACGCAGGCTTCCAGCCTTCTGTCCCCATTGGGTTCAACAAGCCCACAGATGCAGCGGTGCTTTGCCGCTGCCTGGACACATCCCAGCCGCAGTCTGCTCCTAATATTAGTGGGTGTGCGTGTGCCAGGGGCCTGGAGAAACTGTGTTCAGAGCCCCAGTGCCAGAGAGAAATGATTGGGGGTGTCTGTGCATTGATAGTGGGAGTTCAGGGCCAGAATTTAAGGTGCTGGAGGTAAAGGACTCCCAAAGATGTGTCCCCAAAACTGGTGGTTCTGAGAGAAGGTTTGGAGTCTGAGCTCCCCATGGCTTCTACCCTCACACAGGGAGCTTATTTACTGGGCAGAGGGTCTTATCCAGTAGGACTGAGGGAGGGTCTAGAATCTGGAGTGTCAACCAGCTGCCCAGGTGACTCAGGGGCCAGAAAGGGCATCATCATGTCCCCAGACCACAGCCCCCTAGTATTGGGGAGGGGGTGGCAGCACGGATCCCCGACCCGGGAGGCAGGTGGCGGGTTCCCTCACAACCTTGAGGTGTCTGTGCCCACAGCCGCATCGAGTGGGTGTGGCTGCACTGGAGCGAGTACCTGCTGGCCCGAGATGAGTTCTACCGCTGGTTCCAGAAGATGATGGTCACCCTGGAGCCCCACATCGAGCTCCAGCTGGGCCTGAAGGAGAAGCAGTGGCAGCTGAGCCACGCCCAGGTGCTGCTGCACAACGTGGACAACCAGGCGGTGCTCCTGGACCGGCTGCTGGAGGAGGCAGCCTCCCTGTTCAACAGGATCGGGGACCCCAGCGTGGATGAAGATGCCCAGAAGAGAATGAAGGCCAAGTATGATGCAGTGAAGGCCAAGGCCCAGGTGAGGGTGAGGCTGAGTGGGCTGCATCTTCACCCACCCATCCATGTATCCACTCTTATCTATCCATTCCAGCCACTGTTTGCCTACTATCAAGCTGTCTACCTCCTGTCAATCTATCTTCCTACTATCAATCCATCTACTCACCTGTTCCCTATCCAACCACCCTCCCATCCATCTACCCACTCACCCATCTACCTCCCCACTAAATCACCAAATCTCCCCTTCACTATCCACCCACACACCACCCCATTCACTTATCTACCCCACCATTTGTTCATCCACGTATCCTGCCACGCATCTCTTGACTCACTCTTCCATCTACTTCCCCGCCAGCCTAACCAATCTCCTATTCATCTCTTCAAACAATTGCCCACCCATTCATCTATCTATCCATTCACCTACCCATCAACCGAGCCACCTCTTCCTCACTCACCCATTCACTCATCCATCTCTCCACTGCCTACCCCTTCACCACCTACCTACCCACTATCGGCCGTCACCCACTCGTTTATCCCACCATCCACCCACCTAGCTACCCATCCCCCAATCCTCACCTACCTAGTCTTCCACCACCCCCTCACTCATCCACCATTATCTACCATCCAGACACCCAGTGTTGCGCAGTGCTTAATATACATATGGGTGTGTTGACCGACTGGTGGACTGTGATGTTCACTTTGATCCAAACAGCTTCCCCCCTTCTCCTCCTTTCTCTCTCTTCCTCTCTCCCTCCTCCCCTCCCTTCCTCCTTCTACCCTTTAGTCCTTCTCCTTCAGTGTTTCCTCCTTGCTCTCTCTTGCCCTTGCCCCAGTCCCTCTGTCCATCCCCTGTCTACATTTCCTCAACCCATTCTTGCCTTAATTAGGAAACAGTTCATTGAGTTACCAAGTCCAATTATATTTTTTAGAAATTTCATTTGGTTCTGTATTATGTCTCCCTGTTCTTTTTAATACATTTTGTCATTTTCCCCCTGAGATTTTGCATTCCTCCCCGATATAGCTTATATTTGCAATCATTCTAAACATACGTATTTTACAGTCTCCATCAGATTGTTCTAGTGGCTGAAGTTCCAGGGTCTAAGGCTGAAGCTCCATGTCAGGCACCTGTGTGTCCCCTGACATGGTGGATTGTTTCCTTGGGAGGCGTCGTCCTTTTGAGCTCTGAGCTCAGCCTAAGCAGGCTGTGTCTGCAGAAGCCCACGGCTGGGACACCGCCTGAGAGTGGCTTTCTGTTGGCTTCAGCCGGGCTCCCCTGGAGGTTTATCTTCATGACTCCTATTTTTATGTCAGTGAATTGGCTTGGGGGTTCCCAGATCAAGCAGATATTGTAAACGTGAACCCCAAGCCAGAATCATGCAACAGGCCCCAACTCCATATTCTGAAGGGTGATTGGGTTTTTTGTTTGTTTGTTTGTTTGTTTGTTTTCAGGCCGAGGCTAAAACACACAAGTTTCCTTCTTGAATTGTATTTGTAACAGTTTTTTTTTTCTACTTCACCCTTTGGCTAGTGGGGGCGGGCAGTCACTTGAGGCTCTCTTTTTGCAGTGGTCTCTGTTGCCTCTGAGCCCAAAGTCTCACTTCTTACCCTAAGCCTGAGCATTAAACCCAAGCTTCTAGTAACCAAGACTTCAGGCACCTGTGTGAGCTTCACAGGGTGGTTTCCTGGGCATCTTTACTTCTGGCCCATGGGAAGGTCTCTTCCCTCGGTGTGACGTGGGTCTGCATTGAAACAGTGTTTGCTATGTTACATTTTATCTGGCATTTCTGGCTCTCTAGTTGGCTGTAGAGCTGGAACTGGACGTCTCCTGGGTTCTTCATGCTGACGGTTTAAGGGAAGTAAGCTCTATGATAAGCAGAGCTAGAGAATCCACCAGGAACAGGACTCTGGCGCTTGGGAAGGGACTTGGATTCCAAGCCAGGCACTGCTGCTTCCCAGCTGTGTGGCCTCAGGGCAGCTCACCTGACCCGCACCCTGGTTGTGGGGGCTGTATGGTTACATGTGAGCTCTTTGAAAACTGGCAAGCATTTTGCCAATATAAAGAATGACTTCTACTCTCAGTAGCAGTGAGAATAAATAGTAACAACAGTGGCTCTTTGCCATGCAGCAGGTGCTCAGAACTATCTATTGAAATAATGAGAACTCCACCCCTGCAGTTTGAAGGCAAGCAACCCCCAGGGCCGCAGAGAGAAGCGACAGGAGGCTCCAGGAGACTGCGCAAGGTCCCGAATGGATGGGATTCGACTTGGTTCTTGCAGAGGCAGCCAACTGGCCCTCATCCGGTCCTGCCAAGTCCTGTGTGGCACAGGCAGGCTTCATGGAAGTTCTCTCTCACTCCAGGTCTGCCCCTCTGGCCCAGCTGGGACAGGTGCCTGGCTCCACAGCCTCTTTGCTGTGACTTTACAGGAAACAGGTGCTCGTGCCAATCAGCAGAGAGTGCCTGGTGCAGGGTGTAGAGATGAGATCAAAAGTTGTTGGTGTGTGTGCAGGTTTGCATGTATGTGCGTGGGTGTGTGTGCATGTTTGTATGTGAGGGTGGATGCTGGGGTGCTGAGTGAGCATCAATTCCGGCCCAGATGCTGAAATGATTGCCTCTAAGAGCCTCATTTTCATTCCCGGAGGCTCTCCCCTCACATGATCCAAAACACTATAGATACCATAGCTCTTATTAGTGAGAGCTGTTTTTTCTAACCTTTTCCTGTCTCTGACCTCATCTGCTCCCCCAACCTTTCTATGAAGTAGATGGAGAAGCTGTTATTGAACTCTTTTTTTTTTTTTTTTTTGAGACTGAGTTTCACTCTTGTTGCCCAGGCTGGAGTACAATGGCACGATGTCAGCTCACCGCAACCTCCTCCTCCCAGTTTCAAGTGGTTCTCCTCCCTCAGCCTCCCGAGTAACTGGGATTACAGGCATGCACCACCATGCCTGGCTAATTTTTTTAGTAGAGATGGGGGGGTCTCTCCATCTTGGTCAGGCTGGTCTTGAACTCCCGACCTCAGGTGATCCACCTTGGCCTCCCGAAGTGCTGGGATTACAGACGTAAGCCACTGTACCCGACCTTTTGGACTCATTTTTTAGATTAAAAAACATTCTATGTGTCAGACACCAGTGGCCCAGTAGAAAAAGCCAGAGGTGCTTGTGACTCCTAAGGTGGTACTCCCTGCAGCTGCACCTCAGGTCCTGGGTGAGTGCCTGCACCTGTGACCATCAGGATGCGCTGGGGCCCCGGGTGCTTCTGTGGTCGGGCTGGGACAGTGAAAGGCAGGTTTGAGCTGCTGAAGAGGGAGCCCTTGCGTCCAGGGCTCTCAAGAGGCAAAGGCCCACGTGGCAGTGTCCTGGGGCAGGAGCGTGGGAGCCTGCGTCATGTGCGGAGACAGCAGTGATGGGGGAGATTTGGGGGACGGTGAGGGGGAGGCTGCCTCCATGGTGGAAGCCCTTGGAGTTGCCAGATGGCTGGCCAATGCTGATGCCAATGTGGAAATGGGGTGCTGTTGTTTGTGGGGTGGCTGGACCCTGCATGGAGAAGTGAATTCAGTTTTGGCTTTCTCAGCTGTTGGTTGAAGGCCCCTGATGAAGTGTTCCTGCAAGCTTGAGGACTTTGTTCTCACTCACAGGGAGCCGGGTCAGCTCTTAGACAGGAGAGCTGTGGTGTACCCTGGGGGTGTTTCCTGCCTCTATAAGCTGGTTGTGGGGAGGACTGAGGGGTAGGTGGGGAGGGGCTAGGCAGACCCCTACGGCCCCTTTGATCTTGTATTCAGAAGGTGTGAGCATGCATTTGTAAGGTATGAGGAGCTATAGCATCCACCAGATTCTATGGATGGAGCTTTCGTGGATCCAGAGGGTGCTATGTTCTTCCTAAGCCTGAGAGGCTCCTGAGAGGGGCAAACTTTTCCATCGCCCTTGGCCGGAGATTTAACCACCCAATCCTAAGCTCCTCATCAGCAAGGTAGGATGCAGTCCCAGGCGTCAACCTCCTGGGTGTCCCCAGCCCTCCAACCCCAGACAAAGGGGGAGGATTCTAGCCTTATCCCAAGGCGGGTGGGGACTCCACATACCCAGCAGCCCACAGGGATCCTTGATGGACCCGGCCTCCCAGTCCCTGCTGTGAACATTTGATGAAGACCTCCCCTGCATAAAAGGTCTCTCAGGGCAGTCCTCAGACTCCAGCAACAGATCTGTCCTGGTGCCTTCCTAGGGATCCAGGCCTGGCTTCGGGGTGGGATTGGTGTCTAGGTTCAGATTAGTGCTCTTACTTTTACCTATGAGAGCCCATTGCCACTGCTTGCCGTGCTAGGAACAGGCCACTGCTCCAACGAGGACGACCCATTTTTGACGTCCAACATGTTAATTAGCACAGCCTCTAGGGTTGATGGGGACAGAGCCACAGAAGCACCATGGGGTCCTCCCTGAACTGGAGCCTTTGTGACCACCTGATGGAGGGAGATTCTTGACTAGGGCCAAGGCTAAGCCCAGAGGGGAGCAATGGCACATTATCACCCCACAGCATTTGCAAGTGAAGTGTAGACAGGGCAGGCTGGCTGTGGGGAGAGGCTTGCTTGTTTGTTTTTAATCCTGATTTTAGTTTTCCCAAAGGCAGGCACATGGCAGCATCCTCACCCCCCGCTGCTGCCCGTGGCGGCCCTCACAGAAGGCGCGTCTGTCTGGCATCTTGGCCGTGAACCAGAGCTGCTTGTGATGAATCAGAGCTGCTCGTGCAGCCCTTTGCAGGGACATAAATCCACACCACCCTTGTTAATTGGTTGGGTTTTGACATTCCTGACAGCTCTGCCCGCCGCAGATGGTGTAATTGCTGGGGCTAACGAGAAGGTTGAGCACCTTCCCGTTTGTCACCCTGTCATTCTCCAGCACGGCTGGATTCTGCCCTGTTACTGTTATGCCTGGCGCAGGTCTCAGCTGGATCCCCGCGCCTCCTGCCAAGGTCCCCTCTGAGCACCTGCTCCCCATCACAGACTTTTATTTACCCTGGACTTCTCCAGGTGCCAGCACCTCATCCTTCACACCCTGGGGGCTGCGGCCGGCACTTCCATGGGATAGTTCACTCCCGGCTGCGTCTATCACCATCAGCGCGGCCAGGGGCCCAGCATTCAGCCTCCGCCTGTTACTCCTGACCGCTTTGTTTCATGAATGAGCCTTTCCTGTGGATGGAGGAGGCTCCAGGAGAGGTTTGACGGATTTAAATAACCCTGCAGGAAGGGAAGCCAGCAGGGGAGCTTGCAGAGGCCTCGGAGCCATCCTTAGGGCTGCAGGCGGAAAGCATGAAGGGCACCACACCCACCCCCCTCCCCTGCCGCCCCCCACCCCCACCCCCCCCCGCGCTTGCTCCACTTTCAGATTCAAGCAGGGCCCACGTTTTGTAAGAATTTTGTCTTTCTTTATTCAAGTTGTAAACTAGTTCAATTACTATAACTTTAAAATAGGCTTTTGACTGGGCGAGGTGGCTCACGCCTGTAATTCCAGCACTTTGGGAGGCTGAGGCGGGTGGATCACTTGAGGTCAGGAGTTCGAGACCAACCTAGCCAACATGGTGAAACCCCATCTCTTCTAAAAATACAAAAAAAAAAAAAGAAAAGAAATAAAAGAGAATAAAAGCTAGACATCATGGTGCACCCCTGTAATCCCAGCTACTTGGGAGGCTGAGGCATGAGAATCGCTTGAACCCAGGAGGCAGAGGTTACAGTGAGCCAAGACCAGGCCATTGTACTCCAGTCTAGGGGACAGAGCGGGTCTCTGTTTCAAAAAATAAGAAATAAAAATAGGTTTCTAAATAAGAATGTATGGTGCCTCCCATGTTATTTCTGTTTTTCACAACCCCAGTTGGAGTGCTCAACATTTGTTATTGTTGTTGTTATTTTTTGAGACAGAGTCTTGTTCTGTCAGGTGAGATAGGCTGGAGTGCAGTAGTGCAGTCACAGCTCACTGCAGCCTCTACCTCCCGGGCTCAAGCAATCCTCCCGCCTCAACCTCCCAAGTAGCTGGAACTACAAGCGTGCTTCACAAACCCAGCTAATCTTTAAATTTTTTGTAGAGATGCCATATCACTATGTTTCCAAGGCTGGTCTCGATCTCCTGGGCTCAAGCGATCCTCCTGCCTCAACCTCCCAAAGTGCTGGGATTACAGACATGAGCCACCATGCCCAGCCTTGAGAGAACTTCTCAGCTCTCTACGGAAGGGCTTGGTCCTAAGCCTGGGCTTCCCGTTTCTAAAATGGGGATATTTTCTTCTACTTGCAGTGGTGGTTGCAAGGTTTATATGAATTCATATTTCTAGATTCGGTGAGGAGCTTCCCAAAGAAGAGAAAGGCATGTCTGAAAGAGCTAAGGGTGCATTTCAGATGCATTTGCCCGTTCACTCTGCCCAACTGAGAATGTCTGACTTAGCTTGATGGATGGTCAGAACCCTCCTGGACAGGGCCTGGCTCCACGATGAAGAGCTGAGGTCAGCCAGCTATGGTTCATGCACCACCTCCAGCCCATTCCTAGCTTCAGCCTCAGCCTCCCGAGTAGCTGAGACTACAGGTGCACACCACCACACCCGGATAATGTGTTTATTTATTTTTTATAAAAATGAGGTCTGACTGTGTTGCCTAGGCTAGTCTTGAACTCCTGGGCTCAAGGAATCCTCCTGCCTCAACCTCCCAAAATGCTGGGATTATAAGCATGAGCTAGAATGGCTTTTATATTTTCAAACGGTTGGGAAAAAATGAAAGCCAAATATTTCTTGATGTGTGAAAATGACATGAAAAACATTTCAGTGTTCATAATTAAAGTTTTATTGGAATGCAGCCATTCTTTTCACGTTATCTGCAGCTACTCATGTGCTACAACAGAAGTTGCATGCCGGCGATGGAGGAGCTCCATATGGCAGGCCAAGCTAAAAGCATTTCCTGGGTGGCCCTTGACAGAAACAGTCAATGATTTTGGAGTCTGACACTTGCTGTTTGAATCTTTTCTGCAAGAAAAAAATCTTTTCTGCAAGAGAGTTCTGTGACATCCCAACTCCAGTCTGGACATTTGCAGAAGAGGAGGGTTTTGTGATTGATTGAGTATTAAATAAGACAATGCTTTGAAGTTTCACGCACACCTAGCATAGGTGCTTATTGAATGAGTCTCCTTTTTCCCTTTTCTTGGCTCTCTTTGGAAACTTCCCTCCGATGGCAAACACTCCAGATTTGTGCTTCCTGCCATTCAGGAAGCGTTCCCGGAGCATGCCCTGAGCTAGACCCCGGGAGATGAAATAACAGGGGCAGCCTTTTTTCTAGGGGCCTCCTGGATCCCCCAGTGGGTGATGATGCCATGGACAACTGCTGTGATGAAGTTGCATCCCAGTGGTTTGGGAACGCAGACGGAAGGCCGTTAATTCAGCCTGGGGCAATGGGCACAGCCTCAAGAGTGAGAAGGGAGCCTGGGGTTAGTATTGCAGGTGGGCACCCGCTGGGGGTGTCAGAAGAGCTTGGAGAAGGCAGGAGATGATCAGCAATGCCTCGAGGTTGTTAAGCGCTTACCAGTTGCCAGTCTCTGTTTTGGGAGCTGTGTGAGCTCTGGCCCATTTCATCTCACTTTCTCCCAATGAGGCAGGTGTTATTAACCATACCATATGGATGAGGGGACTTGGGCACAGAAGGGTTAATCAGGTGCCTAAGGTGGGGCCAAGGTTCAAGCCACAGGCAGTGGGATCCCAACCCCAGGGTCCTGACTGCTGGACCACAGAGCTACATCATGGGGACCTGTCCTTGAAATGATAGGCTACAAGGATTGGACTTGGGCCTGGGGCCAGTGGGGAGCCATGAAGGAATATGGGGAGACAGCACTGTGATCAGGGCGTGTTTTGAAAAACTTAGTCTCTAGGAGTACAGTCTGGCTCATAGCAGGGACACCATCATTTTTCCAAATGTCAGCCACCCTCAGGACATCATCTTGCCCCTGTGTTGTTAAGACCTTTGGTGGGACTGGCTGAAAATAGAGATGACTCCAACCCATGCAATACATATCACCGTATTCATGGGGAAATGGGGCAACTTGCCATTGATTTGCACACCCTGTGGACACTGTTGTGTAATGGAGCTAGAAATACTGGTTTCTAGCATTCAACCCAGCTCAGATTGAATCTTGGCGCTTTCCTAGCTGGGTGCCCTTGGGCAAATCGCTTTATCTCTCTGTATCTTGGTGTCCTCATCTGTCAAACTGGGATTGTAATGGTACCACCTTATGGAGTGGTCAGGAGAGTTCGCTGAGCTCGTGTGTGTCAAGCTCTTAGAGCAATGCCCAGCACCTTGGTGAGTGCTCAAAACGATAGTGTGATGAGGTAGTAGTAGTGCTAATGTTGTTGCTGCTGCCGTGCCTCAGTCTTGAATGCCACTCCTAGGATGTGGCAAACAAGATAACCAGCTGCATAGTGACAGGGCCCAGTGCCAACATGCTCTGGTCTCCAAAGCCAAGTCTCTTGGCATATTGCTTGTAAGGCAGAACAGAGTATCTGAGAGCTCTTTGTGTCTAGAGAAAGGGCTGGGGGTTGGTTGCACCTCCTGCCAACACACACAATCACAGACACACACACACACACACACACACACAGAGAGGCAGGCTACGGGTTTTCTGGCCTTTGGGCTGTCTGGGCTGGGGACCCTCATGGCTGGTGATTCTCCTCCTCCTGCAGGACCGGGTAGATCTGCTGGAGCAGGTAGCCCGGGAGCATGAGGATTACCAGGCAGGCGTGGACGAGTTCCAACTGTGGCTGAAGGCGGTGGTGGAGAAGGTGAATGGCTGCCTCGGGCGGAAATGCAAGCTGCCTATCACACAGCGCCTCTCCACACTGCAGGTAATCCCCAGCTGTGTCTCAACCAGAGGGACCCTAGGGACACTCACAGAGGGTGGATTCTATGGCATAGTTTCTTTAATAGGACAGTGCTCGGTGCCACAGAATATATAAGTACCCACAGACCCCCGTGAGGAGAAGCGTGGAATCTAGTCTAAACGCTTGGGTCCTCAGAGGCTTTATGGAAATCCCTGGCCAGCAGAGCATTTGGAAACCCAGGACCACAGAAGCACGGTCTAGGCCAGTGGTCTCAAATGGGAGGCATTTGGCAGTATCTAGAGACTCCTCATCCCGAGGAAAATCTTTGGCAATGTCCTAAGAGGGTAGAGGGGGTGGATGCTGCTACTGCATACAGGTGGCGGCCAGGGGTGCTGCAAAACCACTGTACAGTGCACAGGACAGCCCCACACAGCACAGAGCAATCAGCCCACGTGGCAATGGTGCCAAGGGAGAAGAACCGTGGTGCAGGCACCAGGTCTGCCTTTGGGAGAGTGAGCTCCCCACTTTTCACCTGCTGTGTGGCTTTCAGTGAGCCCCTGACTCCCTCCACAAAGTGAGTGGGTAGAATGTCTTTAATAATTCAAGAAGCACTTGATAAATTTTGCCACAACTGTGCAGTACCTGAACTATTTCTTTAATATTTGTATTTAAATGGGCTCTTTTTTAAAAAAAAAAAAAACTGATGATTATTTATTTAGAAAGAAAACATATCACTGTCATAAATGGAAAAGATGGTGCCGATTCCAAATGGGCAGATAACCACATAAATAAATACAATGAAACCGAATGGAGCCTTTGGTTCTGTTTGGCTCCACACTGTTTCCAGCTGAAGGTGTGGAAAGGAAGATAAACAAATGTCAGAAAGTGTTCAAGACAGAAGCACCCAACAGAGCCTTCCTCCTTGACTTAATCAAATGGCTTGAAAAAGACTTATGGGGAAGGAATCAGGTTCTCAGGTGGTGAGTCCATGCTGCTTAAGGCAGACAGTCCAGCCCTTGGGAAGGCCCCTCTGGCTCTAACACGGGACTCTAGGAATCAGTGTTTTACAGGGCAGTCCTAGGTCTGCTCTGGAAGATGCACCAACTGTTTTCTTTTTCCCTGCCTGTTTTTCCCTCACCCCCGCTACCCTCTTCAGGACATTGCCAAAGATTTTCCCAGGGGCGAGCAGTCTCTGGAGAGGCTGGAGGAGCAGTCTGTGGGCGTCATTCGGAACACCTCTCCTTTGGGTGCAGAGAAGATCACCGGAGAACTGGAAGAGATGAGGAAAGTTCTGGAGAAGCTGCGCGCCCTCTGGGAGGAGGAGGAGGAGCGGCTGCGGGGCCTGCTGCAGTCCAGGGGAGCCTTTGAGCAGCAGATTAAGCAGCTGGAGGCCGAGCTCAGCGAGTTCGGGATGGTCCTGCAGAGGCTGGCCCAGGAGGGTCTGCAGCCTGCGGCGAAGGCGGGGACCGAGGATGAGCTGGTGGCCCACTGGAGACGCTACTCGGTAAGCGTGTCTGGCCGAGTCACGAAGCCCGGGTTGCCGTCTATGCCCCAGGGTCCTGGCACTCAGACCTCCTCTGTGATGGAGAATCGGGCTGAGCCCTGAGCACACTCACTCTGCTTCTCCAGGATTCTTGATATCTCAGCTCCCTGAGTGGGGAGTAGACAAGTTGGATGTTTATCCCCATTTTCTGGAGGAGGAGGCTGGGGCCTGCAGAGATTTTTTTCCCCCAGCATCCCTAGAGTCACATGGTGGGTCTGTGAATAAATAACAGCAGAGGTGGATGAGGCAGCCAGGGTTGGGCCTCAAAGCTAGTCTCTTGCCCAGTGGTGGGATAAGATGTGGGCTTCCTCTGCGTGGAACAGGGAATATTGGATCAGAAGGGGAAACTCTTAGTGTGGAGATGATGGGGAACAAACATGGGCCTCTGGGAGGCCAAGCAGCAGAGGCCCACGGTGGCGGGGGTGCTTCCCAGACCAGACACGACATCCCATCAGAGGCTCCCCAACCCTCCCTGCAGGTGTACGCACCGAAGCTTGACTTGTGGATAAAGAGAGTTTTAAAATAATAAGCAACGGCCCTCCCCACCTCTGTCTGTATATATTGTTAACTCAAGATCACGACTCCATGAGAGGCGATATCTCCAAGGGAAGCCATCCCAGATCTTACCTGCACTCTGCCACCGTTGTTATATTTTTCCTCTTCCTTCTAATCTTTGCCCATATGCAACAATATTTTTTGTAGGGAGAAACAAAGGGCACGTATTCTTCAGGGCTGTCTTCTCGTTCGATCTTGTAGCAGAACAGGTTATCCTGCAGTGATCACCTTCCTGCAAAGGGAACTGTCCCCCCCTTTAGGACTGTGTGCCTCAATGCTCGTTGGAGGTGATATGGCACAGTGGTGAGGGATGGGGACTTTGGGGCCAGACTAGCTGGGTTTAAGTCCTAGTTTCTCTCCTTGCTAACCGAGTGGCTTTGGGAAAATTACTTTAACTTCTGTTATGTGTGAAATGAAGCACTGAGAGGCTGGGAAACTTGCCCGTGGTTATATATCCAATAGGTGGAGATAGGGATTTTAACTCGAACCCACGTAATCTGACTAAAGGTCATATGCTTCCAACCACTGGGCCAGATCGGGCTCCCAGTTCTAGAAAATTAACATAGCAAGAGGAACAGACCAGGAATCCAGACATCAGTGGGTCTGTCCCCTCCGGGACTGCAACCCTGGGATGCTCCCGAGAGAGCAGAGGGCTGGGTGTGACTTGCGTTATCCCTCTGCTGGTCAGAACAGGACCCTTGTCTGTTTCAGGGAGACTGTTTTCATCGAACGTTGAAGTCAGGGTGGATTTGTGGCTTATCCAGTGTCAGGTCAGAAATGCAACTACCTGGCAGGGTCCACCCTCCTGAGCCTCCCAAGGAATCAGCAAACTAAACCTGATAACAGGACAGGTCCCAGCACGGCATGTCAGAGCTAGAAGGGATGCAGTCTTATTTTTACAAGGAGGGAAGTGAGCCTAGAAAAAGGTCATGCTTAGCCAGGCCACCCAGCCATGGGGCAGCATCGTTCCCAGGAATGAGGGCCCTGGGTGTTCCTGTACTGCCTCAAGTTGATGATGGGCCTTCCAGTGGCCGGGACAGGCCTCTCTCCAGGGCAGCCCCCAGTCTTGCTCACCCTCTGCACCCTTGCGCTTCTTTGGCTGAATTCCTGCTGGCCAGCCAGCTTTCCTGACCACGGATATGCTGGGCTTCTTCATGAATGATTTTCAACCTGCCAGTTCCCACAAACCAACTGTGTCTGGTCTGTGAAAACTTTCATAGACGTCATTATATTTGCTAACTAATTGAATAGCGATAGGAATATTTTTGAGAATGAACAGGGCTGGCTGGGCAGATTCGGTGTCCTTCTGCCTACATAGTGGCAGCCACTATGCCCGTATTGCCCCAGCCACTGCCTAAAATCCTTCCCTCTATTTGTGCTTTCTCCCTTGAGCTTAATCCTCTAAACCCTGTTCATCCGTGGGTCACCCCAGGCTAAGCCTAATTGGAGCTGCCCCCAGTTCCTCGTGAATGAAGGATCGAGCAGAGGTCGGTATGGTCAAGAAGGGCAAAAGCACAAGGCTGCCTCCTGGGATTGAGGGAGCTGGGGATGGGGAGGGACCAATGTACCCCTGCTCTGTACCAAGTACCTTGTCCATATCACCCGACCCATGTGGTTGGTGAAAGTGGCCCCATTTATCAATGAGGAAACAGCCCAAAGTGCACAGCTAGGAAAAGACAGAGGTGGGTCTCCAGGCCAGCTCTGTGTTGTGGCAAAGCCCATGCACTTTCCACTACCCCACTTTGCCTCCTACTGAGCAGGGCCAAGCAAGGGACTGGGAGTCCTGCAGATCACGGTCAAATGCAGAACTTCCCAGGA
The DNA here is from genome assembly GCF_024542745.1 of Macaca thibetana thibetana. NCBI lineage: Eukaryota > Metazoa > Chordata > Mammalia > Primates > Cercopithecidae > Macaca > Macaca thibetana. The sequence goes on from NC_065584.1 coordinate 12,100,114, forward strand.
CAGCAGGGAAAGGCTGTGTCTGGAGTGTCTGCACACATTGAAGTGAAGCAACTTAGGAATAGTCCATGCAAATATCTTCTAGGCCTGCTGAGAATAATAACCGGGTTCACAGGCACCTTTAGAGGCATGAAGAGGCCCTGCTCTGATGTCAGGTCCACCATCTGCAGACTCTGCAACCATCAGACAGCTCTTAGGCCAAGTTTCCTTGTAAATAACATTGGGACACAGAGACTAGCCTTTCAGGACTGTTGCGAGGCTTAAACAAATGGGACACCCAGGGCGCTCAGCCTGGCATTGGTGTCCCTTAGTTATTTGTATCATTAGGTTCCAAGCTTTGCCATGGCGATGCTGGGAGGTAGGCGATACAAAAGAGCAGAACCGTAGCCCAGCAACAGACAGGAAAGGCTGAGTTCCAGGTCATGGAGCTGGAGATGGGAGGACAGGGATTGAGCTCAAGAGTGGGACCCAAGTTCCTGCCCCTGGTGACAGTTTCTGCCCAGCCTGGCCCACCCCCACTGGCCATGGTCACCCCCCTGCACACACACAGTTATCCTGTTGAGGAGCCTCATCCTCCTGCTGTGGTATCGTCATGTGCTGCAGGCAACACGGGCGGCGCTGGCCTCAGAGGAGCCCCGGGTGGACCGGCTGCAAGCCCAGCTGAAGGAGCTCATTGTCTTCCCCCATGACCTGAAGCCACTCTCTGACAGTGTCGTCGCTGCCATCCAGGAGTATCAGAGGTATCTGGGAAGGCTGAGGGCGGTGGGACTCAGGGTGTGCTGGAACCCACATTTCCCCATCTCCAGAAGGCAGGCTTGCTTTCTCCTGCAACCTAGTAACTTCTAAATCATTCTTTGCACCTCTCAATGACTGGCTTTTGCAGGTTCTCTCTTAGCTCAGACACTGTCCCCTTTGACTGTTCTGCATTTGCTCCCAGAAGGAGGCCTGAACTTTGCATTTATCCAGGCTACTGGTTGAGCCATCCATCCTATCATGGACTCTTTATGCAGGTTAGCACTGGGGAGGGGTGATGGCCCAAAGGGAGGACTTTTCAATAGACAGACTCCATTCCCCTGCCTTCGGGTGCTGACTTCAACATCCGAGCTGTCTCCAGACCAGCCTCCACCTGCCCCCTCAGCCTCTGGGCTCAGGCACAGCAGGACCTCCAGCTTCCTAGTTTAGCAAAAGCAGCAGCCCTGTATCCTCCCTGTGCGGAACTGAGCCAAGTGTTGATTTGAAATCTGTTACCTGTCCTCACTGCATGAGCCTCCGAGGTGTTCTGAACATGGTACAACTGTCCACACAGCTGTCGTGCGTCTCCCACCTCTGCCTGGTGCAGGGAGCTCTTTCAGAATGAACGAAGGGAGCTCCTTCTTTGCCGTGTGTCTCTCATCCCACAGCATGCTCAGGCCCACATCTATAAAACTGGGGCAGTGGCCTGGATCCCCCATGGGATGCTAAAGTAGGGGTAGGACTGGGGTTGGGGGGTTGAATTTCCTGTGCATGAAGCAGGCAGGGAAACAGAGTGGCCAAGGGTCTTCCTCTCTCTCTGGTTTCTCTCACTGAGGTTTCAGGTACTGGTTTCCTATGACTTGGTGCTGGACATTGTGTTTGAAAAATTATTGGCCGGGCGCGGTGGCTCAAGCCTGTAATCCCAGCACTTTGGGAGGCCGAGACGGGCGGATCATGAGGTCAGGAGATCGAGACCATCCTGGCTAACACGGTGAAACCCCGTCTCTACTAAGAAATACAAAAAACTAGCCGGGCAAGGTGGCAGGCGCCTGTAGTCCCAGCTACTCGGGAGGCTGAGGCCGGAGAATGGCGAGAACCCGGGAGGCGGAGCTTGCAGTGAGCTGAGATCCGGCCACTGCACTCCAGCCTGGGCTACAGAGCGAGACTCCGTCTCAAAAAAAAAAAAAAGAAAAGAAAAATTATTTGTAGAAATTAAATGGGCCTAGAATGACGTTATCTTACTCAAGAAAGGGTTTTCTTTGCTTCTGCCAGATGCCTGGGGGCAGGCAGGACTAGTCTAGGGTCTCCATAATTTATCTTCAAGGCTTGTATTCCCTGGTCATGCAGCTGGGCTATCCGTCTGTTGGACTGGCTTGCTTGCAGTGCATTTTTATCCTGAGGGCATGGACCTTTGCGATCCCAGCTTCATGTGAGGTGCTGTTTTCAGAATCTGCCCCTTTTTGATAGACTCTTATCCTGAGAGGCTGCCAAAACCCTAAGTCAGTTTTGCAGCTATTTCTTCCAGATTGGCAAGTGCCCTCAGGGTCAAAGTAGCTTTGGATGTTAGACTCACATTTTTATTACTTGTTTTTTAAAACTTTGATCAAGCAATTTTTTTCTTTGCCTTTTGTTTTTGTACTCAGTGGGAGGGCCAGTCTGAATTAATTATTCTTCTGTTACTGGAAGAATAATGTCTCCATGTGTCATCTCATCTAACACTTAAAATGATTATATGCGAGGGACACTGTGTTGCCTATTTCATAGGTGAGAAAACTGAGGCTTATTAATATTGAACCACTTAAGGTCGCATAGCTGGCCTGTCTGGCTTCAAACTCCCAGCTCTTTATACCTACTATAGAATCAGAGAACACTCATGCCTCTTATGTATTTACGTATTTACTTTGGAGACAGGTGTTGCTCTGTCACCTAGGTTGGAGTGCAGTGGTGCAAATCACAGCTCACTGCAACCTCGAATTCCTGGGCTCAAGCAATCTTGCTACCTCAGCCTCCCGAGTAGCTAGGACTACAGGCATGCACCATGATGCCTGGCTAATTTTTGGTTTTTTTTTGTAGAGATGGGGTCTTGCTATGTTGCTCAGGCTAGTCTCATACTCCTGGCCTCAAGTGATCCTCCTGCTTTGGCCTCCCAAAGTGCTGGGACTACAGGTGTGAGCCACCATATCTTGCCCATGAATGTAAATTATATAAGAGCCTATAGGTCCCAAGGAGCCCCGGTGTCTGTCCTCAGGAAGACCCCAGGCCTGCTGCTGATGCCTTTTCATAGTAATATTAACCAGAGTCCCTTCCAGCTACATCTTGTGTCTACTGCTGCAGACACTCCCAGCAACTGAGATAGGAGAAGGCCCACCCTGGGAGCAGTGCACCCTGGGCCTCTTGAGGGTCTTGGTGGAGGCCTCATCCCTGGACTGAACCCACTCTCTCTCCTCCCTCGTTTTCTCCCTCCACGCTCCTCGCAGCCTGAAGGGGAAGAGTGCCAGGCTGCGCAATGCTGCAGGGGTGGAGCTGTGGCAGCATTTCCAGCGGCCTCTGCAGGATCTGCAGCTGTGGAGGGCCCTGGCCCAGCGGCTCTTGGAGGTCACTGCCAGCCTGCAGGACCTGCCTTCCCTTCACACCTTCCTACCCCAGATCGAGGTAACCGTGGTCCTGCCAACTGGGTGTGGCTGGGGTGGGCCACTGGCGGGGCATGGAGTTTCAGCCTCTCTCCCAGGGCAAGGCCCATTGCTGGGTCCTCCGGATATCTGGGGAGAGCTCACTGCGCCCGGTCTGCTGAATCCTGGTGCACAGGGAGTGTCCATGCTTGCTTGTTAGAGTGACAGAGGTCAGCTTGGCTCCGGGTTAACCCGGGGCTCCGTAGGGACGCTCCCCGCCCGCAAGCACCTCCCAGGTGGAGGCATCAGCAGTCCTGAGAAAGCAGCGTTATCAGGCCATTGCCTTTACTGCGGCTGCAAGCGGCAGGAAATCTGACCTGACCTGCGGTATCTTAAAACAGGGACATTCAGGCAGTCCAGGGTGCCAGGCCATAGCTCAGTGGTGTCACCAGGACCAAGCCCTTTGTAGGTCTAAGCCAGGTCTCCCTTCATGGCCCCAGCATGGCTGCTCTGGCTCCAAACATGCATCTCCCATGAATATCAACTGGCTCCGGTTGGAGCCGCGGGTGCACGGGGCTCTCTCCACCTCCACTTCCGCCTTTCAAATCCTCCCGACTCCTGCACACTCCCCTTACATCTCATTGGCTGGTCAAGGTCATATGATTATTCCTGGCCCAATCACCAGCAAGGATGATGGGATTACCGTAACTGGTTTGTACCAATTAGACTCAGTGCCCCGGAACTGAGCACTTTGCCTCCCAAAATGCTGGTTGTTTGGGAAGAGAGGAGGAGGAATGACTGTGGAATGAGAAGACAGCATCTGCCATGATGTCCACCATTACGGTGCCCCCAGTATGCCTGTACATACTGTCTCTGACATCATTGAACTCTGAAGTGCATAAAATGATTTTGTGTCTAGAGATTGTTAGACACAAAGAGTGGGAAAAGGCTCAAATGTGTGTGAGATGTATAATCATTCTGGTTATAAAAGGCACACCTACTTGGAGAGTGTAAAGGTATGTGAAGAAGAAAACGAAAAGCTCCCATTATCCCACAAGCCATAGGGATGAACATGTTGGGGCAATTTCTCCATTGCTTTTTCTGCCACCTTGGTATTACTGGGGAGAACCAATAACCAGGATTGGCCTCTGCTCACGCTTGGGTACACTACTTGGTCATGTGCCTGCATTTTGAAACGTCTACCCTTGTGATTTTCCGCTTGGGGCTTATGTTGGGCCAATAATTTGTTTTCTTTCTTCATGCTTCATGGCTTTTTTTTTTTTTTTTTTTTTTTTTGGAGACGAAGTCTTGCTGTATCACCCATGCTGGAGGGCAGTGGCGCAATCTCGGCTCACTGTAACCTCCGCCTCCCAGGTTCAAGAGGTTCTCCTGCCTCAGCCTCCCAAGTACAGGCATGCACCACCACACCTGGCTAATTTTTTGTATTTTTAGTAGACTCAGGGTTTTATCATCATGTTGGCCAGGCTGGTCTTGAGCTCCTGACCTCAAGTGAGCTGCCCACCCCAGCCTCCCAAAATGCTAGAATTACAGACATGAGCCACTGCGCCAGACGTCTCTTAATAGTTTTTAAGCTGCAGGGCATGGCCTTTCTTTCCAAGGGTCCAGGGGGCCTCTTCTTCCAGCCCCATGCTCCAAAGGATGGTGGGACATCTTTTCTAGGTACTCCTCAGGGCATCCTGGAGTGAATTTCATGTGTGCCACAAACCTCAATTTTAGATCAGAAGATCCCAAATCTGTCCTTTATATCTGATTAAATCCATTTAGATATTTCCATGAGATATGGTCACCAAGAGACAGAAGATTTAATTACAATGTTTATGTATTTGGGATCAAGTTCTATAATTGTATATTCTGACATTCTCACTCCACACATTTGAGCTTTTGTTCTCAGCATCATTTAAAATCATTCAAATGAAAGTGATCATTTTCAATGGCTGGATAATATTCTATTTTGGAGAATGCCATAATTTAATGTTTCCACAATTAGAGGCTTAGGTTGTTTCTGATTTTTTATTGTCATAATTCACATATTTTGAATATCTATGCACTGTAGTTTTATTTCCATTTCTACCATGATCTTCCTTATTTTGCAGATGAGGGATCAGAGCCAGGGAACCTATTTCACAAAAGAGGAAACTGAGGCTCAGAACTGCCCCTAGCTTCCCAACCAGTACATAATCCAGACTCATGATCTCAACTCCCCAGCCTAAACTCTTAACTCCCATAATATTGCGTCTGAGCTTGGTGAAAAGGGGGTAAAGGTGACTCCCCTACAGTGAGAGGCTTGACCTCTGTGTGACTGAACACAAACTAGATGCCCTGGTTTGCAGGTCATGCCAGTACAGCTGTATCAGCTGTGGCTATACTGCCTCTTCCAGAAACACCTACCCTTGAAGGCCTGTCATCAGTACTGCCTTCTCCAAAGTAGTACTCGATTTCCCAAACCAGGAGTGTCCACCTCTGCCTTGAACTCCCACAGCACTAGCTCCAGCTTTGCTTAAAGAAGGACCACTTTCTGTCTTGTATTGAAATGACTTACCTGGGTTGGAATCTTTGTTCTTTCTCTCCCAACCCTGTGCCTAGCTCAGGGTTTTAAGTCTGAGAGTGGGTTCTCAGCAACATCATCAGGTATAAAATGAAAGAACTCTGGCCACAGACAAAACCTCTGACTTCCAGAACCCCAGACTCTTGATTAGAAATGCAAGAGGTGCTTACCTGAAACAGCTGGAGAGGCAACAGGAGCCAGAGGCTTGGTTCAGGCTCTAAGAGTTGCAGGGCTTTTGGGGCAAGAAGAATGAGTGTAGGCTGGGAATGGGGTCAGGGAAGGCTTCCTGGAGGAGGTAGGGTCTGGGCTGTACAGAGTTCAGGCCGTATGGCAGCCTGCTGCCATTATAGGAGGCTTCTGAGCCCCCTTAGTTCTCCTCTTTGCCTGGCAAACTCCTGCACATCAGCAGTGTGCTGAGTATCACCTCCTCTGGGAAGGCTTCCTGAATTCTCTCTGATCATGCTCCTACAAGCCTGTAGCTCCCTTCAAAATGTCCAAAACACTGTTGCAGGTAGTGCTGGGGGGTGCATCCACTGTTACTGGTGATGGGGGATCACTGAGTAGAGGATCAAGCTGGCTGGGTCTGGGTTCTGCTGCAATGTGGTGGGTCGGTGGTGGGGAGCCAACTAACTGGGAGGCAGCAGCCGTTTAGGAGCTGTGTGGTCCAGGTGCCCAAGGCTGAGGGTGCACTGCAGTCAGGGGCAGAGGTCATGGAGAGGAGACAGACTTCTGAGGCCTGTAGGAGGTGGATGATACTCAGGCTTGAGTATCAAGACAGATGTGGGAGGCAAGAGAGGAATCAAAGTTGACCCCAAAACTCAGGGTCTTGCCAGCGCATGCCTGCCAGCTCATTTTGTTTCTACTTGAGTTTGCTGCTTCCTCAGACACCTGCACAAAGGTAAGCTTCCTAAGCAGTTGCAACCAGAACAGTTGTGCCCCTGGCTCTGTTTCTGAGCTGTGTCCTGCCTGGTCTGTGGTTCACAGAAGCCTTGTCTCCCACAGGCGGCCCTGATGGAAAGCTCCCGCCTGAAAGAGCCGCTGACAATGCTGCAGCTGAAGAAAGACCTCCTGATTGGCATCTTTGGCCAGGAGAGAGCCATGGCACTCCTGGAGCAGGTGGCGGGTTCCGTGAGGGACAGAGACCTGCTGCATAACAGCCTTCTGCAGAGGAAAAGCAAACTGCAGGTGTGCAGCACGGGGCGTCTGCTCGGGACTCGGCCTGGCCACGGGGCTGGAGCACCCGCTGGGGAGGCAGATGGCCCTATGTTCTAAACTCAGCTCTGCCACTTGCCACTGTGTGGCCCTGGGTGTATCCCTTTGTCCCGGACAATCTCAGGCTCCTCGTGTGTAAACTGGGTAGGATTCTTGCATGCTCCCTCTAACTGGCTTCCTAGCCACCACCTGTCTGCCTCCCAGCCCTGTCCCCAAACCCCCTGCAATCAAATTGAATCCAGTCCAGTCTTCTGCAGAGAGTGACCGGAGGGTCAAATAAGAAAATGGCAATAAGAGCCCTTGTAAAATTTAAACCACCCTGGAGCTGGAAGCTCATATTAGCGACACATTTCAAAATGACTACTCTACATCAATGACATGGCCTGGCACATTGTGGACAGCTTATTCTTTTAGGTAACAAATGTTTGCTGAGCGTCTAATGATGACGACAATAATAACTATGATCTATGGGGCACTGGCTATGGGCCGGGGCACTGGCTATGGGCCAGGGCATTGCTAAGAGCTCCAGATCCTTGATCTTATCGAATCCACGTAAGAGCACGATGAGGGAGGCACTGTTATTTTTCTTGTTTTACACATGAGGACACTGAAGCAGGATGGTCAAGAAGGTGGCTCACTGTCCATATGGGGTACAGCCAGGACCCTGCCCAGGTACAGCCAGGACCCAGTCTGTGATTTCAGCTCCCATGCATGTTCCCTCCATCTCCAGGGCCTGGTTCAGTTCTAGGAGCTGGGGGATGAAGAAAGGAAGCCAAGGTCTTCACCCTCAAACACTCACAGCTTGCTGGTAGACACAAACAAATAGGCAATTACTGGAAGACATCAAAGTGCTGTTTTACAGCAAGGGTTGGCAGACTGTTTCTGTGAAGGGCCAGATAGTGAAGGTTTTAGAGTCTGCAGGGCAGGCCGTCTCTGTCGCAGCTCCTCAGTGCCACCACTGCAGCATGGACACAGCTGTAAATGTGTGCACATGGCTGGGTTCCTATAAAACTTTATTTACAAAAACAGGCCTCCTGTGGGATTTGGTCGGTGGGTGGAGGGGTGTAGTTTGCCCCAGTTCTAGAGGGATGTGGCCAAAGTCTTCTGTGAGGACACTATGGTGACTCTAAGGAGAGACACCCAACTCCATCAGGGCTCACGGGAGGCTTCCTGGAGCGGGTGGTGCCTGGTGAGCATGAGCTGGCCGAGACCAAGAGCAGCCTGGCTGCCCAGGTCAGGTCTCACAACACGGTGCCCGTGAGGAACGCTCTTAATGCGCACGCTGTCCTGTGTGTCTGCAGAGCCTGCTCGCTCAGCACAAAGACTTCGGAGCGGCTTTCGAGCCCCTGCAGAGGAAGCTCTTGGACCTCCAAGCCAGGGTCCAAGCTGAGAAGGGGCTTCAGAGGGACCTTCCTGGAAAACAGGCCCAGCTCTCAAGGTTACAGGTGAGGGGTCTGCGAGGCCTGAATCAGTCCTGCCCAGGTGCTCAGCGGCACCTGGAAGCAGCTTCTTCGTCTAGCAGTAACCGGCAAAGCAACAGCTGCCGTGAGCCAGAAATTCAGACCCTTAGTTGAGATCTGACCTTTCATCTCAACAGAACCTCTGCTTGTTTATCTGATGGTTCCTGACCTCAAACAACTGAGTCTTGAGCTCAGCAAAACGACAAGCTGTCTTTTTGTTTACTCCTCAGTTCCAAAGTCTAACATTGGTATTTGTTTTTAGAATTGCTTTGCTAAGTATTCTTAATGAGCCAGGTGTTCAGTTAAACCAACTTTGGGATTAAGAATAAATGTTCTGAAGCATGGACTGTATGTAAGTAGGCTGGCCGTTGATCATTGTTGGCTGGATAAGGAACTTGCTGGTTTTTAAAATGCATGTGATACAATAGTTCTCTTTTGAAAACCCAAGCACAACTCCTACACAAATTGAGAGTGTTCTCTGGAAGACATTAAAAATAGTGCATTTTAGGCCAGGCGCGGTGGCTCATGCCTGTAATCCCAGCACTTTGAGAGGTGAGCAGATTGCCTGACTTTAGGAGTTTGAGACTAGCCTGGGCAACATGGCGAAACCCTGTCTCTACTTAAAAAAAAAAAAAAAGCAAAAAAAATTAGCCAGGCGTGGTGGCGGGAATCTGTAATCCCAGTTACTTGGGTGGCTGAGGCACTAGAATCAGTTGAACCCAGGAGGTGGAGGTCGCAGTGAGCCTACATTGTGCCACTGCACTCCAGCCTGGGTGACAGAAGAAGACTCTGTCTCCAAAAAAAAAGAAAAAAGAAAAAAAAAATAGTGCATTTTGGGTTTTAAAACTAAAATTGGGCCGTGTTTCTTCACAATGAGAGGTGGTCGCCAACTATGAGTCCCGATGTGAGCTTGTCCCGGGAGATGCCATCTGGCCTGTAACAGAGTTTAATTTCATGGTGTCCCAGAATATTGGTGTCTGATTTTTTAAATCTCTCCAGCCCTGAGAGTGGGCCCATCAGACCAGCCATGTGGTTGGTACTTCCGCTGGTATGAAAGAGCCGCACTGCCTTGGGGAAGTCACCCCTCCCAGACTCTCCCACTCTGAGCCTCCGCCCTGATCAGCCACCCTGAGGGAGGGAGAGGTGGGAAGATTAGCCTACCTGTTCCCTTCTCTACTGCAGGGGCTGCAGGAAGAGGGGCTGGACCTGGGGGCACAGATGGAGGCTGCGAGGCCTCTAGTCCAGGAGAATCCCAACCACCAGCACAAAATGGACCAGCTTTCCTCCGACTTCCAGGCCCTGCAGAGGTCTCTGGAGGTAAGGGGCTGGCAGAAGGGCCTGTGCTTTGACAGTGAGCAGACCCCTGTCATCCAACACGCCTGGGGCCTTTCTCCCCATTTCCTGCGTTTGTTCCTTCTAACCTATCTTTTTTCTTTCTCCATTTTTTCTTACCTTCCTCATTCATACAACAGATAATTATTGAGCACCTCCCATATGCCAGGCAGTGCTCTAGGTGGCCCTAAGGATGGAGGTAGCAGAGCATGACAGCCCAGGCCCCTGCTCTTCTGGGAGTTACGCCCCAGTTGGGTAGATGGACAATTAATCATCAAGCAAACAAGTCAATGCACAATTACCTATCGGGATTAGGGCCATGAAGCAAAAGAAGAGAGCAGCTCGCTGGAATCCTTAGGCAGCCCAGAGCACAGGCAGCCTTGGGTCCCCAGCAGCCTGTACTAGGCCTGGAGGCCACAGAGCTTCATCGCCAGTGCCCTCTAGTGGCCACCTTGGCTCTTTCTAGGGTTCACCCAGGATTCAGTCCCCTTCCTGCAGTGGGGATGGAACTTGAAGCTCCTTCAAAACTGCCCTGAGGACAAGTGGAAATGCAGACTCCAGGCCTCACTGTGACACTGATCGAGATGCAGTCCTGGGTCTGCCTTTGTAACAAGCCCTGAGGAGTATAAAGCAGGGTCTCTGGTGCTCACACCTCAAGAAAAAAACCCAGTGAGGCAGTGAGAGCTCTCCATCCTACCTGACTTTGCACACCCTATTCCATACCAAATATTCCTAACCTCCTCTTTACACTCCTGAAATTCACAGGGAATATAAGTTACCCACCCAGGAAATAGAAAAGAGAAATCAAAAGAAATAATTATAATACAATATTGTCCTTCAATATGTAAGTACTCCCAGATGGCCACACTCAAGACATAAGGAGGGGGTCAGAACGTGCCCTCCCTGCATGACAGCTATCAATGTCATGTCAAGTGGCACAGCCATCACGGCCTTTAGTGATGTGGTTTTCTGAAATGTGAACAACGCTTGATAGAACTTTGATCAAAGCCAAGAGCAGTCTCCCATCCACTTACACAAAGGGTGCAGCTCTAGAGAAGTCTACGTTTGTTAAAACTGCAAAACCTTCTTTGTATTTGTGTGTTGATTGGAGTGAGAGTCTGAGCTCAGGTCCTGACAAACAGGTTTTTTTCCTGCTGTGGATATTAGGAGGACATGAGAAAATCGAGTGGGATGTGAGCCAATTCTGCTTTGGTGGACTGTCCGCCCCAGGGTGGAATGCGAGCGCCCATCCCTCTCACTCCTCCTAGGGTCACCCTCACCACCTCTATCTCAGCAACCGCAAACCCTCCCCACCAGTTTCTGGGAAATAAGGCACCACCTGTGGAGACCCGTTGGTGTAAGTGACGATTGATGTCTGGATGAATTCATTTAGTTACATTCAATAAACTAGCAGTGAGTAGTTTCAAGGTCGAGGCAGTAGAGAAATAGGACACACTGTCCTCACTCCTCAGGAGCCCATAGAAACCCACAGAAGCAGCAGAAGTCTCCTAATACCTCCATCCAAATGATGGGCTCGATTAGTCATTATAAGAAGCAGCATTAACTGAGCATCACTAGGTGTTGCAAACGATGATATTCCAACTCTTATTGATTGTTTATATTCTTCTTTAAAGAGAAATTGCCATTTTATTATTTTGGTACCCAGGGCTTGTTAACCTAATATGTCCTTCCCTACAGCGAGGCAGTCTCTGCGTCCCCCTGGGGGGCAGGTATCCCATGTTGGAGATCACAGCTCTATGCACAGGAAGCCCTTGGAGGCGTCTGGTCTAATGTTGGCACACAGGGACCAGGAGGGGACAGCGGTAGGGACAACTCAGAGAAGTGGAGTTTTAGATAACTTCTCAGGCCCTCATTGGTGGTTCACTGAGGACAGAGGCAGCAGTCTCCCCAGCCCCTGGTATGGGCCTGGTATCCAGCGGTCTCAGCCAGTGTCTGTGGAATGCAGAAGGCAGGGCCTATGGTAGCCCCGCAGAGAGTCATGACCTCATCCAGCTAACACAGCTGGAATGGGAACGGCAGGCCCTGGGGTCTGACTGGTTCATGGCGGGCTATGGAAAGAAAGCTCCAGGGTCTCAGGCTGGGTGGCCAGGGGCATAAAGAATGGCTGCCCTTCTGGGGACAGTGTCTGCCTTTCCTGGGGACAGAGAGCTGAGCAATAGATTGGCCCAGGAAACAGTACTCAGGGAAAAACAACAAAGAAAGACCAAACGTGAATATCTGAGTGTGCAGCTCGATGAATGTTTTAAAAATTAAATGCATCTGTGTTACCAGCACACAGATAAAGCACAGAATATTACCAGCCTCCCAAAGCCCCTGTGCCTGTGGTCATGCCCAGCTCACCATTCCCGACCCTCAAGGGCAGCTCTGACTTCAGGCTTCCCGCAACACAGCTTGGGTTTGTCTGATGTTATCCTTCATTTAAATTGAATTGGACAGAATGTTTTCTTTTGTGCCTGGCCTTTAGCTCTCCACATGATGGTTGTAAATTCATCTACTGTATGGCATGTGGTTATAGACTGTTCATTCTTGCTGCTGTGAAACATTCCATTATGTGAATATATACCACCGTGTATTTATTCATTCTACTCTCGATGGGCACTTGGATAGTTTCCAGCTTGCGGCCGTCACATATATGTCCCTGGGTGAGGATATGTTCCCATTTCCGGGGCACGCACCGGGAATGGAATGGCTGGGCCATCAGCTACAGCCACATTCTGTTTGGGTAGATTTTGACCCATGGTTTCCACAAGTGATTGGGCCAATTTACGCTTGGATCAGTGGTGGACAGGAGATCCGATTTCCCCCACCCGCACCTAGACTTGGTCGTTTTCCTAAAAGTAAGACAGGCTTTAAACCAGTTGATCTTCCCAGGGTAAATTCCTTGTGCTGTGCGGAGGGAAGGGCCAGCCCAGCCTCTTGTGGTGCTACTTGGTGGGGAGCCCTGGGGTCCCCAGCAGGTGTGAGAGCCCTGCAGGGTGGAGGTGGTGCGGGGGTCTCCCCCTTGGACAGCACTCAAGGCGCCCTGGGCTCCCCGGGCTACGCTGCAGGACCTTGTGGACAGGTGTCGGCAGAGCGTGGAGGAGCACTGCACCTTCAGCCACCAACTGCTGGAGCTGCGGCAGTGGATCGCCGTGACCACGCAAAAGCTGGAGGCACACCGGGGAGAGGCTGGCCCGGGGGATGCTGAGTCCCAAGAGGCCGAGTTTGAGGTAAGGTGGTGGTTCCTCCATCCACTTCCCAAAGAAGCAGCCTTGACAGGCCCACGTTCCCACACCGAGGAGCAGAAACCACCCTCCACCTTCACCGTGTATGTTTCTGTGTGTCTGTGTGTCCTTTAGAGGCTGGTGGCAGAATTCCCGGAGAAGGAGGCCCAGCTGTCCCTGGTGGACGCGCAGGGCTGGCTGGTGATGGAGAAATCTTCTCCGGAGGGTGCTGCTGTGGTGCAGGCGGAGCTCAGGGAGCTGGCAGAGTCGTGGCGGGCCTTGAGGCTGCTGGAAGAAAGTCTGCTGAGGTGAGAGTGCCTCCTAGGCTCTGAGCCTTGTCTGGGACACCGCCTCTGCCCACTCAGGGGCACTCAGGTGCTCGTGGAGCAGATGGCCAGGGTGCTGCCCAGTATGGAGCCAGGAGCCTTAGGCACCTTCACACATTGGCCCAGTTGGCTATTCGAGCAGGAGCAGGAGGAGCCAGGAAGTGTCCCCATCTTGGGAGTTAGCCTCCAGTCCATACTGGTTTGAGCCTCAGTTTCCCCATCTGCATCAGTGGGCATATGTACCTTCATGACAGGTTACTGTGAGTTTAAAGTCAGAAACCGGATGTGAGCATGCCTCAGGAACATTCTGACAAACTTCAATGGGGGGCGCTGACTCGTCACCCGTAGTTCCCCAATTCTATTACTTTTCCCATGTCCTGGTGGGTTCCCACCACATCTCTGCATTGACTGGGCTGAGTTTGTCTTCTCAGCCTCATCAGAAACTGGCACCTGCAGAGGACGGAAGTGGATTCAGGGAAGAAAATGGTTTTCACCAACAACATCCCGAAGTCAGGATTTCTCATCGACCCCATGGATCCTATTCCCAGGCATCGTCGACGGGTGAGTCTGTGTAGCAGGACTGTGGGAGAAGGGGCCAGGCCCCAGGTCAAGAGATGGGTAGGGGTCTCCAGCACAGGCGCCTCCCTGTCTGGGGCAACATGCTCTGCTCTGAGGACTTGGCCACATCCTGTCTCATTTGAACCTGCCCCACCTGTGGCCCAAAGAGCAGTTGATCCTGCTCCACAGAGGACCTCAGAGATCCCAGAGTCTGCAGAGCCAGGCTAGCAGCAGCCTCTGCAGGGAAGAGAGTGTCGGGGCTGAAAGCTTCCTGCTGGCCCCGGATTGGAAACCAAAACCGTACAAGATGCGAATATTTTTGTGCCATGTTTCATCCATCCCTTACTGCCCTTAAGCAAACTTGAGCTTTGTTGAAAAGAAAGTTACTCCTTGTTATTCAAATACATCAAATTATTCATTTTCCCATTCATTCTTTCATTCACGCCTCCATTTGCTGAGTGCTACTTTGTTCCAAGGACTGTGCTCAGAGCTAGGATACAGCTGTGAGTAGCACTTCCGACTCTCAGAGAACTTGGAATCCAATGTAGAGCTTTTCAGTGGGCACACAGCCTTGTATTAAAATGCAGGTTCTGTTGGGAGGCCGAGACGGGCGGATCACGAGGTCAGGAGATCGAGACCATCCTGGCTAACACAGTGAAACCCCTTCTCTACTAAAAAAAATACAAAAAAACTAGCCGGGTGAGGTGGCGGGCGCCTGTAGTCCCAGCTACTGAGGAGGCTGAGGCAGGAGAATGGCGTAAACCCGGGAGGCGGAGCTTGCAGTGAGCTGAGATCCGGCCACTGCACTCCAGCCTGGGCGACAGAGCAAGACTCCGTCTCAAAAAAAAAAAAAAAAAAAAAAAAAAAAAAAAATGCAGGTTCTGGGCTGGGTATGGTGAGCTACACCTACAATCCCAGAACTTTGGGAGGCCGAGGCAGGAGGATTGCTTGAGCAGGAGTTTGAGACAAGCCTGGGCAACATAGCAAGACCCCATTTCTATAAAAAATATTTTTAAATTAACTGGACATAGTGGTGTGCACCTGTGGTTCCAGCTACTCAGGGGCCTGATGTGGGAGGATCACTTGTGCCCAGGAGTTTGAGGCTGCAGGGAGCTGTGATTGTGCCACTGCACTCCAGCCTGAGTGACAAAGCAAGACCCCATTTCAATCAATCAATCCATCAACAAAAAATAATAAAATAAGATAAAATGCAGACTCTGAGTTAGTAGATCTGGCTGGGGCCCACAATTCCATTCTGCATTTCTAACAAGCTCTCGGGATACGCCTGTGCTGCTGGGCCCAGGAGATACTCGCCTCTGTGAGCCACTAGCAGTAGCACCTGCAGGGGAGAGAGCATGGGGGCTGGACACTTCCTCTGGCCCCAGAATAGAAACTAAAATCAAGCAAGATGGGTCTATTTTTGTGCCATGGCTATGTTTTGTAAAAGAAAAAAAAAAGAACTAACTACATTGTTTCACCCATCACTTTCCCTTACTGCCCTTAAACAAACTGAGCTTTGTTGAAAAGAAAGAAGCAAGGGAGTGGCATCCACAGGCAGTTAAATAAGGGTTTCCAAAAAAACAACAAAAAAAGTGGTGCACCTTGGCAGACAGGCCAGAGCCACGGGAATCTGCAGCAGTTCCCAGGTCCAGGACAGGAAAGCCCCTCCTGGAAGATAAGAAATCTCAGCTGAAGTTTCATGGCTGAGTGGCAGTGAGGAGAGGAGGGAGGGAGGTGTGTTCCCAATAGAGGAGACAGTGTGTGAAGAGCAGAGGGAGAAATTCGAGTGCCAGTTTGAGGGGCCAAGACACGTCTCCAGGCCCAGGCTCAGAGGACAGGGAAGGCAGCACGTGCAATGGAACCAAGACTCCCGGGTCACACTGAGGAGGAGTGAGAGGCACCAACGTGGATAACCAGAAAGTTAGCCGAATGGGCTTACATCATAGATCACTCTATTCATGGAGCCCCAAGGGGACAAGCATGGTGGAAGGGTGACTATTTGTATAGCCACCCTGGTAAGAGGTGGCGGTGGCTTCTGTCACCTCTCAGGGGACCAGAGAGGGGACAGTGAGGAATGTTCTTGGCCCCTAAATGTGGCCATGTTCAGTAGAGATTCATTGTTCATCCCCCAGGCCTCTCCTGTCACCATTTTGGGCATCTTGTCCTCGTCCCCGCCCCTCTGCCTCAGGTGGAATTCCCAGGACACACGGCCAGGGAGCCTCTTTCACCTCTGATGCTTTGGCCGTGTGTGTGATCCTACAGGTAAATCTTGTCCAGGAAGAAGAAGGGAGCCATGAAGATTTCTCCCAGCTCCTGAGGAACTTTGAGCAGTGGTTGCAGGTGGAAAATTCCAAGCTGGTTAGAATCATCGCAATGAGGACTTCTACAGCCGAGGACTTGAGGACCAGAGAATCAAAGCTGCAGGTCTGTTCCCCAGGAAAGGTCCCTCATCCATAGGGTTTGCACCCACAGATGCATTTGCCACCAGGGGGCTCTTCAAAAGAAAGAGCACACCCACAGTTTGTGAGCTGTTCCGCCATGTGTATAGATAATGGCTTTTATACTTTTTTGGTTCAAAGATTTTAGAACTTTTTCTGGCATTCATTCATGTATTCAGCATGCTTATGTATTTCCCTACTTGGAAAATATCACCACTAATCGCTTGACTCCTGTGTCACTTAGCTATTGCTGTGTGACAAACCATCCCAACAGTTTGTGGCTGAAAGCAACAACTAGGTATTTAACCTGTGGTTCAGAAGCACAGCAAGCTAGGCTGAACCAACCGGGCAGGGCCTGCAGTCTGTCTGCTGTCAGTTGTAGGTCAGTTGGGTGTCTCTACTTCTGGGGGCTAGTGGGCTATTAGAGATGAGAATGACGTGGACTACACATCTCTTATACTCCTGTGGCACAGCCTGGACTTCTCATAGCAGAGGCAGGGCAGAAGAGAGCAGTAGCAGCAGGCAAAGACTTTTGAGGTCAAGACTAGGAGCCAGCATAACATTAATTCCCCTGCATTCTGTTTGCCAAAACCAGCCTAGAGTCAAGGAAAGGGAAAGAGACTCCACCACTTGATGGAAGGGATGGCAAAGTCATGTTGCAGTGGGGAGGGAGATGGGGAAAGTCACAGCCATTTTTGCAACTGTACTACCACTTCTCTTCTGTCTTCTTCACTCCCACATCTAATCAGTTGCTAAAGCTCCTTGATTCCACCTCCTAGATATGTTGTGTTTCTCCTTCCTCGCACTACCATTGTCTGAATTTAGGCACTTACCGTGTTTGGCCTTGACTATGGCTGTAGCCTCCCAGCTGATCCTCCCTTCTTCCTGTTGGGTTCCCATCTAGGTCATGGCTCATTCTGCAGCCAGAATGACAAATATGACCCTGTCCTCCCCCTAATGAAAACCTTTCACTATGGAGTTTAACCCCTGAGTTTATTACTCAAGGCCTTTCTCAGCCAGGCTCCAGCTCACTTCTGTTTCCCTATTTTTCTGCAATTTTAGGTTTGAATTTCTTTTTATTTATCTGGGTTGGGATTCATTTTAACTCCCGAATCTGTGGTCTAGGATCTTTCTGGAAAACTCTCTAACATTATTTTTTTTCCTCTTAATTACCAAACTTGTTACTTGTATTTTTTTCTACTAACAATATTTCTTAAAATATTACCTCTGCCTTCTTCCCTTTCTCCTCTCCTATTGTGATATCATTTAAACATATGTAACTACTTCTCACTGTGTGCTTTATGTCTCTTACTCTCTCTTGTGTATTTTTCATCCTTTTCTCTCTTCGTGTTGCATTCTGGATAGTTTTTCTGATCCATCTTTCAGTTTACTAATTCTCTCTTTAGCTGTGTTTCATCTTCTGTTACACATGTCTGTTGAGTTCTTAACTTTTGTTGTTGTAGTTATCAGTTCTAGAACTTCTTTTTGGTACTTTTAATAATCTAGGCTATCATTTTTCTTACCTTTATTTTTTTTTCTTATTTTATAACTCCCGTCTTAACTGAAACTCTATCATTTTTCATACTTTCCAGATGCTTGCTTAAATTTTTAAGCCTATCTTTTAATTATTTGAACATAGTAAACATAGCTTTTTACAGATTGTGTCTAATAATTCTAATATCTCAAGGCATTTTATGAATATTTCTGTTGTATATTATTTCTGCCTGTTCTTACTCTTGGTTTCTTGTGTCTTTGTGTGGCTGCTTTGTGTGCTAGACATTGTGTTTGCCAAAATATGTATAAGAGTGATTTAAGATTTAGGAGAGGCCGGGCGCGGTGGCTCACGCCTGTAATCCCAGCACTTTGGGAGGCCGAGGCGGGCAGATCACCTGAGGTCAGGAGTTGGAGACCAGCCTCAACATGGAGAAACCCTGTATCTACTAAAACTGCAAAATTAGCCAGGCATGGTGGTGTATGCTTGTAATCCCAGCTGCTCAGGAGGTTAAGGCAGGAGAATTGCTTGAACCTGGGAGATGGAGGTTGCGGTGAGCTGAGATTGCGCCATTGCACTCCAGCCTGGGCAACGAGCGAAACTCCGTCTCAAAAAAAAAAAAAGAAAGAAAGAAAGAAAAAAAAAAAAATTTGATTTAGGATAATCTTTTCCTCCAGAGTCTATTTCATTTGCTACTGCCAGGCAAGTAGGGACCTTTCGTTCTGGGACCACTAAATCCAAGTTCAAGACTTGAGTTTCCCTGGTCTACTAAGATGACTTTGAACTGGGCTGCAAGTGTCCATAAGGTCCAGGTTTACTTCTGGTTCATTTTTTACAGGGTGAAGGCTTTAGGAGCTCAGCAAAAGGGTGAATGAATCCTATCAGAATCTCCACCTTGGTAGGGCCCAGACTTTGAACTTTGTCTCCCCAGCCCAGTGAGGCTGCCAAAAGCAAAGGTGTTTTACAGCTATTCCTTCCAAATTGGCAAATGTTCTATGGACAAAAGCCGGTCTGAACACAGCGCTGACTGCCCTGGGTTTTCATTCTTTCCCAAGTTGTGTCCCGGTGTGCCTCACATTCTTTTGTTAATACTTTTATGCCTTTAAAATGCTTTAAATATTTTGTCCTTAGTGAGAGGTTTGGTCCCAATTATCTAGTTGGCCATTACCTGGAAATCTTCCTTGCCTGCCTCTCCCATCTCATATTTGGCTGCTCCTTTCACTCCCCCCACCGCACCACCACCCGATTCCAGCCATATCAGAAATGACTTTCTGTTCCTCAAGTTAAACCCCCTTGCTTTTGTACAGCATACGTTCCTGCGGGCTCTGAGAAGCTAAGCAAGGTGTCGCATATTACATGCTAGTGGGATGGGGCAGAGTCAGGATCCAAAGCCAGGACTGAAACCTGGGCTCCTGGATTTATAGCCCCGCTCCTACTGCCCCATCACACCACCTCTCCAGAGTCCTGCGAATAAAAGGTTCCATCCCAAGGGAACACAGTACTTACATTTCCTGAGAAAAATCTGCACATTCCAACCCCACTCTGCCAGGCTCATAATGCCAACAGAAAGACCTGTTCACAATGACAACTTTTAGAATGAGGCAAACTCTAGTCAAGCCCTCTGGAGGACTTGGTCCTGGAATGTCAGAGTTGGAAGTAACCACTGGAGGTCTGCAGCCCAGCTGCCCGTTCCGTGCAGGAGGCCATCCTGTAACATTCCTGAGAGCAAGGGCGAGGCCTTGGCTTGAATTGCACAGATGGGAGTCCCACTTTATGGATTCTGTCTGCCTCCTGCCTTCCTACCTGTCTGTTGAGTGAAATTTGATGGACCCATCCTTACCGGCCAGGTGAGGCTGTCTGGGCCATTTGGAAACCCCACCATGACGCTGCTGCTTCCCCCAGGAGCTGGAGGCTCGGGTGCCAGAAGGTCAGCATCTCTTTGAGCATCTCCTTCGTCTCGGGCCAGCAAGGGGGACCTCGGACAAGCTGGAAGATCTGCGCTACCAGTGGATGCTGTACAAGTCCAAGCTGAAGGACTCCGGCTACCTGCTGGTAGGTGCCAAGGATGTGCAGGTCCCAGATTCCAGGGACAGGACTGTAGCTGGGCCTGGATTTGCCTGAGGATACAGTGCTCAGCCCGCATCCACCCTGCCCTGTGCATTCACACACCAGGCAGAGATGACTACTCAGACAGAGGACAGGGACACCCAAGGGTCCCGGACACTTGACTCAGGTGATGCCATTTGGCCATCCAACCACCTCATGAGGCTGGAGTCCCAATCAGGACAGCAGTGACCTTGTAATTAATGTGTAAGGAGTGCTTCCTACCTCCCAAGCCGAGGGCTCTGTGTGCACTGTCCCATTCAGTCCGTATGGTTCCCCTCTCCTCAAGTCATTGTATCTCCAGCCTCCAGACAGGGAGCTGAGACTCCAAGCAGTGAAAATACTTGTCCAAGGCTGCATGAGTGGTCAGTGGCAGAGCCAGCCTGCAGACACACCCTTGTGTTGTAGGCGTGACCTTGGGAAGCACTGGAGTGGCATCAGGAGCCCTGGGGTCCAGCCCCATGTCTCTAACTTGCCCTGTGTCTGAGTTGAGCAAGCACCTTCCTTTTTGGGGGCCCCTGTGTCTCCTCACACAAAATAATAATAATAATAGCAAAACAGTGATAATCATAACCTTTGCTCAATGCTATGTCCTCATAACAGCCCATTAAAGGAGGTGCTGTTATATGCCCTGTGAACCAGTGAGGAAACTGAGGCACAGAGGTTAAGTTTCCTAGGTCCCTAAGTCTGAGGAGGGTGGTGAGATGGCCCCTAAGGGCCCTTTCAGCCTCAGACCCCAGGCCCAAGCTGGGCACCCCAGGCTTTCCTGGCCCTGTAGCAGCCGAGATGGCCGCTAGGTGTCACCCTAGCCCAAGCCAGGTCGGCCATGGCCCCAGCCGGCCTTGGCCACCGCCTTTCCAGACAGAATCCCAGCTGGGCCTGAAGTGTGTTAAAAAGCTCATTAAATCGAATCACCTGCTGGCTCAGGCTGTCCAGATGACCAGAAGTTTTAAAGAAACACTCCCCTGACAAAATGAATATTCCATTACAGGCTCTGTTGGGATTTAAGTTTCACTCACTTAACTTATTTTTTCCCCCCTTTTCCTCTCCTTCCCTAAAATAACAGACACAAAGTTCTCCAGGGGAGCCGACTGGATTCCAAAAGGTACAGTGTCTGCCATCTGCTCCACACAGCCAGCGGGCAGGGTGCCTGGAGGGTTGGTGGGCCCGTGACACGGGGGCAGGACTCGTGGGCTTTCTGGAAGGCTCCAGGAAGACCAAAGAACATTTATGGGGGATCAACTCTGGGCTGCGCTGTGCTGGGGCCCAGGATTCTTGGTCTCAAGAAGCCCCAGGCTTGGGGGGAAGCTGGCCAGGGTGTGCAGCGTCTTCCGCTGTGACAGGCACATAGCAGAGAGGGGATCTTGGAGTTCACCCTCCCAAATCAGGACACGCTGGGGAGTGGACAAAGATGCTACCAGTGATTACGCTGTGACAACAGGTGTGAACCGGGACTGTCCCAGGAAACCTGGGTTGTTGTGGGCAAACTGGACGGTGTGGCCACCCTGGTGGTGGAGGGTCTGCGGGGCTCAGTAGGGACAGGAGAGGGAGGGATCGTGCCTTTGAGTTCTACTAGGCAGGTGTTTCCACTTACCCTATGGAGCCATGCTCAGAGTCACTCCCAGGGTCTTTGCAGGCCGAAGCAATAACAATAACGGCAGTAATAATGACAACAATGAGAAACAGGTATGATTCTTACTCAAGATGCTATGTATTGGCCATCCACTGTGTGTGTAAGGAACTGTGCTAAGTTGTGGTTAGGGCCCCTCCTGTAACTCTCCCAGTGACACCCAGGAGGCAGTATAATCTCAACTTTCAGAGTGAGGAAACAGAAGGGGCAAGCCTGAAGTGACTTGTTCAAGGAAGGCCTCAGCCCCTCAGTGGTCTCTGGCCTCTGAATCCAAACCCCATGTTGTTAACCTTCCACGTTGTGACTTGCGGAAGACTTCCCTGGGGCCCGGAGTGTCTCCCCATTTCTGGAAAAGCCAGGTGTAAATTGGTGTCCCCTGGTGCCACTGTTTCCAAAAGAACGAATGCTGTGTTTTCCTGCTAGGCACTGGCCCGTACTGACACAAGCCTCCAGCGTGCTCTGACCCACGGCGCTCTGAGTTCCTTGAGATCTCTCATTCTTTGGAATCTGAGTTTCCTAGAAATCTGTGATTTCTTCTTGGCCTCAGGCTGGTGTCATAAGTAGCATCTATAGGAGAGTAGATGACACATGGACTGGCCGGGGCAGTCACAAAATCAAGGCCGGGCTCTGGGCCCAACACCAACTGGCTTTGTGGTTTTGAGGGAGTTGTTTGGCTCCTTGGGGCTCACTTTCCCCATCTATAAAATGGAATTTTTTTTTCTTTTTTTTTTTTTTTTTTTGAGATGGAGTCTCTTGTCACCCAGGCTGGAGTGCAATGGCATAATCTCAGCTCACTGCAACCTCTGCCTCCCGGGTTCAGGCACTTTTCCTGCCTAAGCCTCCCGAGTAGCTGGGATTACAGGAATGTGCCACCACGCCCGGCTAATTTTTGTATTTTTAGTAGAGACGGGGTTTCGCCATATTGGCAAGGCTGGTCTTGAACTCCCGACCTCAGGTGATCCACCCTCCTCGGCCTCCCAGAGTGCTGGAATTATAGGCGTAAGCCACTGTGCCCAGCCTAAAATGGAACTATTAATGGCAACCTTATTTACTTCATGAACTTAGTTTGAAGATTGTGTGAACTGCTGTATATGAAAGTAGAAGTACTTCTGATCACTTAAACCCTGCCCCCAACACACCCCAGTTTCGAATAACAAACAGACTTCTCACGAAATAGGGAAAATCATCAAGAAAGGACAGGTGTTCTACACAGGCCGGCCGGGTGGGTCCTGGTGGGAGACGGGGGACCCAGGACCTGATGTCCAGACCGACTCTAGCTCCTGCACTTCAAGCCTCTCTCTGGTTGGAAGCCCCCACCTATGCAGCCCCCAGGCCAGGATCCATGTGGGTGTCAAGTCTGGGCCCCTGGTGTCTAGCCATGGTGCCTAGCACATAGTAAGTGCTCACTAAATGTTTTTGAGTAGTGACATTTGTAGGCTGACACCAGCCCTCCAGTGCAGGCTCAGGTTCCTACAACCTGTAATTAATGTGTTACTGTGGTATGTTCATAGCCACAGCGTTCATTGCTATCTCTATGTTGCCTCCCTCCCTCCCTCCCTCTCTCCCTCCCTCCCTCCCTCTCTCCCTCCCTCCCTTCTTTCCTTCCTCCCCTCCTTCCTTCCTTCCTTCCTTCCTCCTTCTCTCCTTCCCTCCTTCCCTCCTTCCCTCCTTCCCTCCTTCCCTCCTTCCCTCCTTCCCTCCTTCCCTCCTTCCCTCCTTCCTTCCTTCCTTCCTTCCTTCCTTCCTTCCTTCCTTCGTGCTGGCTTTGTGCCAAGCTCTGTTTTAGGCACTGGGATACATCAGTGAACAGAAGAGCAGTGACCTGTCCTGTAGACTGTACATCCTGCTTGGGTGGAGAGAGGGGGATGGGGCCAGAGCACACGTGTCCAGCTGATGTTTCTCAGTAGCACAATGGGAATCTCTGGATCAGAGAGCTCTGAAGGTCACACCACTTGGGATCCATGTAGCCCTGAGGTGTATCTTGTCTATGACCAGAAGATGTTGGGCACAGCTTGGTGGGGTATGCAAAGCAGGAAAGCTCTAAATGACTAAAGAATCTGCTTACTTGGGCTATGTTTAAAACAATTGGATGTGTAAACATTTGTCCTTGGTGCTTGCTGGCTTTTGAGCTAATGGATCTCAACCCACTGTGAAGAAGTAAACAACGTGGGGGCCAATACACAGAGACCATCTATGGCTCCTTTATAGGATAGCTTGTTAAAACATAGATTGTTGGACCCCACCTCTGGAGTTTTCGATTCATTAGTTTTAGGGTGGCCCATGAATCTGTATTTCTGACATGATCCCAGGTGTTGCTGCTGCTGGGGGCCCGGGGACCACACTTTGAGAACCACCACTTTCCACTCTGGATTCAAACCCAGGCTCCACCGTTAGTGTGTGTGACCTCCAGTGAGTCATTTAGCTGCAATCTTCCAAACTCAAATGCGAGTTCACTGAGCTCCTGGTAGCAAAGTTCCTGTTGTAACAATGGCACATAGTAGGTTCTCAAGTGCTGTGTGACTGGGGACCTGGGAGACCTGCAGACACCGTCCTGCTTTTCCTTCTGAGAGCAAAGGGAGCAACGGCACATCTGAGGGGGAAATCCTCCCTTCGCTTCGGTGTGTGCGTGGTTCTTTGCGGGTTGGGGTGTGGCGTATGCGTGTGTGGTTCTGCGCACGTGTGCACGTATGCACATCCACAGGCCTGGCAGGTAGAAAGTAGGTGCTGTCTTCAGAGGCTGTAATCTTGCCAACTTAAAAACATTCCACATATTATTTTTGGTCTAAAGGGAAACGGGGAAAAAAAACTTACCCCAAAGCTAATTATTTATGAGCAGTTGGTTCTCCACACTTTTTTTCCTCCCTCCATGCTCCAAGTCACTGAAAGCCCCAGCTACGTCAGTGGCTTCAGCCTGCTTGTTTGTATAAACAGAATAATTAAGATTTATTAAATTTGCAGCTGCCTACGCACTTGCCAACTCACTGCCGTGGGCGTGTTTGCCTGCAGCATTTAGACACGTGAAATGTCATTGCTTTTGAGTTGCAGTTGCGCTGTGAGTAAATTGCATTCCTTGCATTGGCCCAGGGAGGTGGAATAGCCCTACTTGAGGCAAACTTTTAGTTGGGGATGGATTGGCCAAAGGTTCTGTGAGCCAGGGTGAAATAGGGCAGTGCTAGTTTGCGGAAACAGAGAGCAGGCATCTCCCATCCATTTCATATGTGGGCTCTTGGACTATAGATCCAGATGTTGTGTGACTTTAGAGTAGCATTTTATTTATTTGACTATGTTTCATAGGTTTTAAGACTCATATTTTTTCACATTTTCACATCTCTGGAATTCGGGTGTCTTGTTACAATGTAGTTCTTCCAGTGAAGATTTAGATTTACTGCCCGTCACCCCCAACCTGAGATTCCTTTAAATTAAAATGTCTGCTTGTGGGTTGTGTCCTGTTTGGGTTTCCTTTGGACCACACTGGTTGTGTAAACGGAGACCGCCAACCTTGGGGAGCTCCAGCCTGTGGTTCAGACTCTTGAGGAAGAGTTTTGGTTTCCCACCCTTCACCCAGTGCCAAGAGAAGACCTGGAATTTCCTTGCCCCCTCTTTCTGTGAGGTGGGTTTATTTCTCATTTCTCCTTATGTTGAAGGTGCAGCTCCCTGGGTCCCCCATACTGATGTGGGCTGTCCAATCAGATGCGCCATCTTGGTTGCTGTTCTTTTCTTTCTTAGCGGTTTGTAAAATAATGAGGCACTTTTTAATCAGCGTCTTAGATTGGATGAGCTACTGCGATACCCAATCTCAGTGAGTATTCCATATTAGATTGTAACTTTCTCTCTTTGCAAAAATCCCTTTTGTGTGTCAGGCACTGTGCTGGGCACGCATGTGCTTGGTCCTTAATACTCACAACTGCCTTCTCCTTTTATAGTGGGAGGAAATGGTTTCTGGGCCCCTTGGCCCCTTCTCTAACTCGTGGGATGGGGTCAGATGGGAGTCAGGAGAGGCAACATAGCTTGAGTTTGTACTCCTGTGACTTACCGTGGAACTCCAGGGGCAGGTCAAATCTGCTTCTTCCCTAGTCACAACCAAAGGCCTAGGCTTTGCTAGGGCCATGCAGTCTCTGACCTCTAAAAAACAGAGCCAGGGACAGCCTTCACCATGCTCTGTGTCATCCCACGGCGTCGCCACTCCATCTATCTACAGAGCCCAGAAACAATCAGTCTTTGATGATTTGTGAACAAGTTGGTGCTAAAACTTTGGTGGTGAAGTATTTGAAACTAGTCCTTGACTACCAAGATCCAAAGAAGCATTCTCTACACTTGCTCACTCACCTTCCACCCCACAACTCGTCTGAAATTCATCGCAGTGAGGTACCCAGCAGCTACTTCTTCACTAAGGCCAGTGAACTGCTGTCCTCATCACACCTGGCCCTGGGGCACTGGGACTGATGACCAAGGCCTCCTCTTCCAGCTGTCTCTATCCTGATACCTCTCTCTTTGTTTTACTGTTTGCCAGCTATCTAAGTCAGTGTTGATAACACTCAATGTTAATGAAATACTATTATTTAATCCACAGTCCATATTTTAAAATTTTAAGCTGTCTCAATAGTCTCTTTTGAATTGATAGACTTTCGTTTTTGAGCAGCTTTCGGTTTATAGAAAAATTGAGCAGAATGTACAAAGTATTCCCATAGACCTCCTCTCATCCCAGCCCCCTCCGTCTTCCACATTAGTTAACATCTTGCCTTAGTGTGGTCCATTTGCTAAGGATGATGAACCACTTGATACATTGTTAATAACTCAGTTCACGGCTTGCCTGAGCACCCACTCTTGGTGTTGTACAATCTATGGGTGTGGACAAATGTCTAATGACCAGTATCCACCACTAAAGTATGATGCAGAACAGTTTCACTGCCCTGAAAATCCCCTGTGCTCCACCTGTTCATCCCTCCCCACCTCTCCACAGGCCCTGGCAACCACACATCTTTCTGCTGTCTCCACAGTTTGCCGTTTCTAGGATGTCCTATGGCTGGCTTCATACACTATGCAGCCTTTCAGACTGACTTCTTTTACCTGTCAACATGCATTTAAGGATCCTCAGTGTCTTTGTGGCCTGACAGCTCATTTCTTTTTTCTTTTTCTTTTCTTTTTTTTTTTGAAATGGAGTCTCACTCTGTCACCCAGGCTGGAGTGCAGTGGTGCAATCTCTGCTCACTGCAACCTCTACCTCCCAGGTTCAAGCAATTCTTCTGCCCCAGCCTCCCGAGTAGCTGGAATTACAGGTGCCTGCCACCACACCGGGCTAGGTTTTTTTTTTTTTTTTTTTTTTTTTTTGTATTTTTAGTAGAGATATGGTTTCACCATGTTGGTCAGGCTGGTCTCAAACTCCTGACCTCAAGTGATCTGCCTGCCTCGGCCTCTCAAAGTGCTGGGATTACAGGCATGAGCCACTGCGCCTGTCCAATAGCGCATTTCTTTTGACCACTGAATTATATTCCATTGTCTGGACGTACCACTTACAGTCTTACTGGTAGATTTTTTTTTCTCAGTCCAGGATCCAATCCAAGATCACACATCGCATTTATTGTCACATCTCTGTTTTCCTCCAGTCTGGCCCAGTTCCTCAGTTTTTCCTAATTCTTCTTGACCTTGACCTTTTTGAGTACAGGCTGGACAGTTTGTGGAACATCCCTCGGTTTGGGTTTCCCTGCTGTTTCCTTGTGATTGGATTTGGTGATGGGTTCCTGGCAGGAATGTCACAGAGTGGTGCTGTGGTTTACTTGTGCCTCTTATCAGGAGACACATGGCGTCAGTATGTCGCACATGGGCTGTGTTCACTCTGATCATCAGTTAAGAGTGGGAGGGATTACATTGGGAGTTATACCTGTTGTAAATGACGAGTTGATGGGTGCTGACGAGTTGATGGGTGCAGCATACCAACATGCCACAAGTATACATATGTAACAAACGTGCACATTGTGCACATGTACCCTAGAACTTAAAGTATAATTTAAAAAAAGAAGAAAAAAAAAAGAAAAAAAAGTGGCTGCCCTTAGGGAGCTTCTCCCTGTGAAGTTCCTACCATTGCTTTTGTAATGGATAAGTAGTGACCTGTAGGGGCTGGGTAGAGGCACTAGAAATACAATACCTCTTTCTTCTTGGGTGGTATCGTCAGGTTCTCCAGGACCTGTCCCTCTCCTGGGTCACTCTCCCTGGCACCTCCTTCCATGCCTGTGGTTTGCACACTATCTTGTGGGTAACTCTCCCTGGCATCTCCTCCCATGCCTGTGGTTCATGCACCATCCGGTAGGTGGCTCTCCCTGGCACCTCCTTCCAGGCCTCTGGTTTATGTACTATCTCTTGGGTCATTCTCTTCTCGGCATCTCCTCCCACACCTGTGGCTTTCTGCACCGTCTCGTAGGTGACTCTCCCTGGTACCTCCTTCCACGCCCGTGGTTATGCACCGTCTTCAAGCTGTGTGAGCTCTTGCTTCATCTCTAATGCAGGTCTGTCCTTCTAGCCTCAGTCCTACAACCTCAACTGCCCACTAGATGCTTCCTTGGGGGCCCTGCAGCTGACTCAGTGGGCCTCCTCCACCGTCCTGCACTTGGTGCCAGCCTGGAAGCATCTTTGCGGTGGGTACTGAGACCTGGACAGGTCCTGGGTAAGACCCTTAACCTCAGTGGTGATGGGATGTGACTTCCTCTCTCTAGGCCCCAGGTCAGAGCACACCCACCCTCCACAGATCCGGGTTGAACAACAGAGGCCCCAGATACTTTTGTTGTTGTTTTATTTGTTGTTTCTTGTGAGAAATGCCACGTGGGATAGTAGGAAGAGCCTGGGCTCTTGACTGACACTGGAGAGCTGAGCCTATCTGTGTGACCTTGGACTGGGTACTCTCCCAGCCTCAGTTTCTTCCTTTGTAAAATGGGCATAGGAAAGTCGGCCTCACAGAGATGCTCAAGGTGCCCAGGAGGCCGCTGAGTGAGGTGAAGAGCAGAGCTCAGGACCTTTGGGGGTGTGTTTAGTGAGTTCACTAACAAGTGGAGCCCAGACGTCCTGGTGAACCATAGGCACAGTGAGAACAGCTCGCAGATAGCAGGTGCCCGTGTCTCTGGGGTGGCCTCTGATGTATTGAGGGAGAAGCGAATGGCCAGAGGTGCAGGGAGGGAAGGAGCCTTATATTCATGGTTTCATTCATTCAGCAAATATTTACTGAGCACTGCTGAGGATACAGTAAAGTACAAGACTAATGTGGACCCCGCCTCCGAGGAGTTAAGGGCAGCACAGATCTTAATCAGTGATCCAGAGGAAAGGGTGCCCTGAGGATGTGTAAGGCCAGGGAAGGTCTCCTGGAGGAAGTGACTCAGGGTGAGATTACAATGGTCAGTCAGCACTAACCAGGTGGAGTGGAGAAAGAAGGGCAATGAGCATTCCAGACACAAGGGACAGCCCGTGCAAAGGCCCTGCGGCAATAAGGCATGAGGGTCTTTAAGGAGCTGAGAGATGGCATTTAAGGAGGGCAGTGCTTTCTTCCCTGATAGGACTGAAGGTGATGATGGTGCCTAATCCCTGCATCCCTGGTGGAGGGGAAGCTTGTGGGACTTGCAGGAGCTGCCTCTCTGCCCACACCCATCAGCCAGAGGAGAAAGGAAGTGAGCCTTTGTTGGGTGCCTACTGTGCCTTTTATGCATAGCATGCATTGCTTCATTTATCCTTCCTACATTGGTAGGCAAGTGTCACTGTCTCCCAACAGAGAAGAAACTGAGGCTCTGAGAGGCTAAGCAACATGCCCTAGATCACACAGCTAGAAAGTGGTAGAGTCAGGGTTAGAACCCAAGACTCCAAACCTTTTATTTTCCCCACATCCCATTTCACCAGTGGTAGAAGATTAGGTCTCATGGACTGTGATGAACTCTAGCCTGCGATCCTCAGAAATCTGGAGTCTCAGGATCATCATGTAAGACCTTGGAGGACTCTTGGTCAGAGCCTCTGATGAGTATGTTAACTCCTCTACTCCATCCCCACCCCCATGGGCTCATCGACCCCTGCTTCCCTACCCTCAGGGATGGTGTATTAGTCCGTTTTCATGCTGTTGATAAAGACATACCCAAGACTGGGTAATTCATAAAGAAAAGGAGGTTTAATGAACTCACAGTTCCACGTGGCTGGGGAGGCCTCACAATTATGGCAGAAGAAAGGCATGTCTTACATGGCAGCAGACAAGAGAGAATGGGAGCCAAGTGAAAGAGGAAATCCCTTATAAAACCATCAGATCTTGTGAGACTTATTCACTACCACGAGAACAGTATGGGGGAAACTGCCCCCGTGATTCAATTATCTCCTACTGGGTCCTTCCCACAACACATGGGAATTATGGGAACTATAATTGAAGATGAGATTTGGGTGGGGACACAGCCAAACCATATCCGATGGGGAGCTTATAACTTCCTGAGGAAGCCCTTTCTCTCTTTGGAAAAGCCAAGATTGCCATTTTTCTTGTTGGCTTCTTAGAGGGTTGTATATGTGTGTGTGTCTGTGTTTGTATGGATGTGTGTGTGTGTGTGTTTCTAAGCATTTAGAAACATATTGAAAGATGTCTTTTTTAAAGAGCATTTTGGAATCCAGGGACCTTTAAGTGAGGATGTGAGCTCTAAGTAAACAGGCACTGGGCAGGCTGCAGGAATCCTTTGAGAAGACCACCCCTTGTCAACACTTGTATATGTAAACACTTTTTGGACCTTCAAAGATGTTTTTCCCAGAGGATCACGGCCAAGGCACAACCCCTGTCTTGAAGAAGCAAAGTGTTAGCTCTGAGAATGGAGGGGCAAATAAAAAAGGACACTTGTAAGCAGACCCTCCATTTGGGAGATCCTTAATTACAGGCTGTTAGTTGCAGTGAAAACCCACACCAGGTGGCCCTGCAGCTCATTGTCTTTTACCTCTTTTCCCTCTCCCTGGATGGGTCACATGTGTCAGAGATTTGGCTCCACCCAGCCCAGCAGTTGTGGGAAGAGCCACCGTCTCTGTGAACTCACACTCATTAAACAATGTGTCACCCCCTACCCTCCGCTCCCAAAGTCACCGCTGAAATACATGCAGCCAAGAGTACTTATTCATTGTTATAAGCAGCCTGTTTCATAAAATCAGTGTTTAAGGACTTTGGTGAGTGAACATATTTGAGGCTGCAGGCCCAGGGTTAAGTGTTATCATCTGGAGGAGATACTTGGAGCAGGGGAATACATGAGTTGACTCAGAGAGGAGAGGTAGAGAGACAGAACTGCCCAGGTTAGAACCTCCCAGGAACATTTGCATTTAACAGTGCTTCTTCATCACCATCGTCACCGTCACTACCACCACTACTGCCATCACCACCACCATTGCCATCACCCTTAACACCATTGCCCTCACCTTCACCACCACCACCGTCTTCACCTCTATCACCATCACAACTATCACCATCACCACCACCATCACCATCACCATCATCCTTACCACCATTACCGTCACCATCACTACCACCACCATCTCTACCTCCATCATCATCATTACTATCACCATCACCAACACCATCAATCTTACCACCATTACCCTCACCATTATCACCACCACCAGCTGTATCTTCATCATCATCACTATCACCACCACCACCATCTGTATCTCCATCATCATCACTATCACCATCACCACCACCATCACCAACACCATCATTCTCACCACCATTACCCTCACCATCACCACCACCACCATCTCTACCTCCATCATCATCACCATCACCATCACCATCATCCTTACCACCATTACCCTCACCATCACCACCACCACCATCTCTACCTCCATCATCATCACTATCACCATCACCATCATCCTTACCACCATTATCCTCACCATCGCCACCACCACATCGCTACCTCCATCATCATCACTATCACCATCACCATCATCCTTACCACCATTATCCTCACCATCGCCACCACCACCATCTCTACCTCCATCATCATCACTATCACCATCACCATCATCCTTACCACCATTATCCTCACCATCACCACCACCACCATCTCTACCTCCATCATCATCACTATCACCATCACCACCACCATCACCATCACCATCATCCTTACCACCGTCACCCTCACCATCATGACCACCGCCACCATCACTCTCATCATTACCATCACCATCATCACCATCACTATCATCACTATCACTCACACTTAAAATCACCATCACAGTCACCACCATCCCCATCACCATCACCATGATCATCACCATTTTCACCATTACCATGGTCATTATCACCATCGTCACCACCTTACTGTCACCACCCCACCCCCACCCCACCACCATTAGCATCATGATCATTATCACCATCACCACCATCATCAAGCATCACTGTCATCATTGCCCTCACCTCCATCACCATGGTCACGATCACTATCATCATCACGGGACTGTGGCTTTTGGTGTCCTGGAGGGTGAACCTCGGTTCTTCAGGGAGCCAGCACATATATTCTATGATAATAGTACTAGTGCTATGATTACTAATATTAATAGTAATGAATGTTACTAACAGTTACTAATTGCTAGCACGATTATTATAAATAATTACTAATAGTACTAATAGTAAGAACTGGTACATTTATCAATCGAGGCATAAATATACTTTTGCTTTGAGCCCTCACCACAGCCCAGCAAATAGGGGTAGGTATTTGATCGCCATTTTGCAGAGCAGGAAACAGAAGATCCAATATTGATTTGCCCAAGGACACATAGCTGTTGAGTAACAGAGTCTGGGTGGGGACCTGGTCTGCTAGGATCCTAAAAGCTGGGCTCATCCTGCACTCTGCAGCATCTTGACCATGAGGGCCTCACTTTTCTGAGTGACCAGCTCTTTCCCTGCACTCCTTGGCAGTCAGACATCCATGAAGCCAAAACCCCGCCAGTCCCTCCAGAATTTAGAAAATATTTTCTTGACCACTTTCAGGGATATTGTAGCAGAGAAGTCCATTAGGCATTTGGACTTGTGAGACTGACCTTTATGTGATACTGATGGCGATGGTGATGGTGATGAAATTGATGATGAAATAAAAGGAGGAGGAGGAAGAAGGGGAGAAGAGGGAAGGGGAGAGGGAGGAAAAGGAAGAGAGGGGCTGGGCACGGTGGCTCACACCTATAATCCCAGCACTTTGGGAGGCTGAGGAGGGTGGATCATGAGGTCAGCATTCAAGACCAGCATGGCCAACATTGTGAAACCCCATCTCTACTAAAAATACAAAAAAAAAAAAAAAATAGTTGGGTGTAGTGGCAGGCGCCTGTAATCCCAGCTACCTGGGAGGCTGAGGGAGAGAACTGCTTGAACCTGGGAGGTGGAGGTTGCAGTGAGCTGAGATCACGCCACTGAACTCCAGCCTGGGTGACAGAGTGAGACTTCACCTCAAAAAAAGAAAAAAAGAAAAAGAAAAGAAAAGAAAAGGAAGAGGGGAAGGAGAAAGAGGAAACAGGGAAGAAAGACAGGAGGAAGAAACTGATGATGGTGAACTTGATGGTGGTGGTGATGGTGATGACGATGATTTAGATGGTGACAATATTAAGGATGTGTACTAATAATGACAGCAGCTGGTACATACCTACTATGTGCCAGGCTCTGCCTCATTGGATCCTCATGACAACTCTGTCGTGTAGGTACCATTATTGCCTCTATCTGTAGACGAGAAACTTGAGGTTCAGAGAAGTCAGGTGACCTTAGGATTCATAGCCAGCCCTCTGCTACACCAGGCAAGCAAAGATATATGTCACAATGGCAGAGCCTGCAACTGTATTTTCTGTTCTTCCTTTCATGCCTTGAATGCTTTGGGAAAACTGCAGAAACCTTTGTTTCTGGCAAAACTTACATTAGCCCCATTTCACCGATGAGAACACGGAGACATGTACTGTCATACAGTCAGTTCAGTGCCATCGCCGCTCCTGGCATCCTCCTCGCCCCCTGAACCTGCCCCCCACCCCCAGAGTCCCCCAGCCCACTCACCTGTGCTGTGTTGGTTCCGCAGACTCGGCGGTGGCGAGGACTGGGCTCCCTCTTCCGGAGGGTGTGCTGTGTGGCGCTCCCACTGCAGCTGCTTCTGCTGCTGTTCCTCCTCCTGCTGTTCCTGCTCCCCATCAGGGAAGAGGACCGCAGCTGCACCCTGGCCAACAACTTCGCCCGCTCCTTCACGCTCATGCTGCGCTACAATGGCCCGCCACCCACCTAACCCGCTGGGGCACACAGGTGACTTTGTTCTCCAACCTCCAGCAGTCCCAGGGCCCCTCCTGAGGATGCCCGCCAGGGAAACTGGAAACAGGGGCAGGCCAAAGACTGCAGAGCTGCATCCATATCAGTGCTGTGTCAGCATTCCCAGAACAGACTTACTTTTTATACAGTGTTGTCTTAGTCTATTTATACCAAATGTGTACTACATGTGACTAGGGAACAATGTCTAGAATTTTTATATGATCTGTATGTAAATGCTCAGTATGTATTGTTTCATATATGAGGTCTATCTGGAGTTGGGAAGATTCCTAGCAGTGTCTCCCTCCAATGGGATTTTGTGGTATTGTTGACTTGGTCTGCAGTCAACTCTAGAAAGCAAGAACAATAACCTGTCACTTTCATGGCAACCTCTTCTCCAAAGCCAATCCCAGAACTCGGATGTAATGAAAGGCCTCTGAGCTGCAACGCGGAAGAGCGGCACAGACCCTCACTCGGCGCCCAGCGACTCTGGCTTTATGCATAATGAGAACAAGTATGCTTGTCTAGTTTTAACAACCACAGAGAGTAGCTGCCACGTACGAGAACTAGAAATGGCAATGACCAGAGGCAGGTACAGTGATAGCAGTGACAAGTGACAGAGCGATATCAAGGGAGAAAAAGAAGAGCTGCAGAGAGCAGATCCCTGAACTAAGAAAGTACAGCCGCGTGGAGGCATCGCGTGCGGGAGCCCTAACCCCAGCTCTCAGCGGCTTCTGACCTATGAGGACTGTCCCTGGTGATGACACCGAGCCCCCGTGAAACGGTGAGATCCTGTGCTGTGTGTTTCATTCAGGGAGAAAGGGAAGAAGACAGGCTTTATTTTTAAGATTTCCATGCAGAATGGTGAGGCACACTCTGTGAGCAGCACCCACTAGCAGTGCCCAGGAAAGATGCATTTCCTCTGTCGCTCTTGGACTGAGTTTTCATCATCGAGAGCTCAAGCTGCAGGACAGAAGGGAAGCGTCTGCCATGCCAGGGGCCAGGGATCGAGGGTCCAGGACAGAGGTGAGAGAATCTGCTTTGGAGTTCGGCCTGTCTCAAGGGCTCTCCTTCCCCTTCCCAGAAAGGACTCTGGAGACAGCAGGTCCATGGGGCCAAGGAGGTCTCATGTGCATTCTCATATGGGACTAGGGCCCAGGCCACCCAAAACCAGGCCCTCTCCAGCCAGGTGTAGGCGAGCTGGGCTCCATGCACCACCTGAGCTGGGGCTGTGGTGACTCCACGTGAGTTCCCAAGGCCAGAAACTCATCCCTTCCTTGCCAGGGAACTCTGGGATGGTTCCTAAGTGCTTAGCAACTGGATCATGTTTGTTCTAAATCAACACTAAATTTTCCCCTTAAAAAAAATACTTCATGCCCACTCTTTACAAATGCATTTTGTCTGTTCAACTACAAATAGGAGCTTCAGAGGGGATTTCCTTGGACTTCTATCTGGCTTTGGAATCATAAGGTATTATAGACCCAGAAAGGCCCTTTAAGTAAAGAGGAAACTGAGGCCCTAAGAGGGCCTGACGCCCAGCACCACTGCTGTCTCACACACACTGACCGTTGGCCTTTCACCGTGAGCTCTGCCCTTGGGAGCCCCGGCCCTCGGCAACCAGGAT
This sequence comes from Macaca thibetana thibetana, assembly GCF_024542745.1. NCBI lineage: Eukaryota > Metazoa > Chordata > Mammalia > Primates > Cercopithecidae > Macaca > Macaca thibetana. The sequence goes on from NC_065584.1 coordinate 12,135,679, forward strand.
ATTCACAGGCAGGAAACCCGTGCTGCCAAGGAGAGCCCTCGGGCCTGACTCAGAAAGCGTACTTTTGTTTTTCTTTTAACTCGCCTGTATTTGTTACAGCTTTAATCAGAATGTGACTTGGGAAGTATATTTCCATCCACAAGCCTGGCTCTGAGTTATTATTATTATTATTGTTATTATTATTATTGAGATGGAGTTTCGCTCTTTTTGCCCAGGCGGGAGTGCAGTGATGCGATCTCGGCTGACTGCAACCTCCGCCTCCCAGGTTCAAGTGATTCTCCTGTCTCAGCCTCCCGAATAGCTGGGATGACAGGCATCTGCCACCACACCCAGCTAATTTTTGTATTTTTAGTAGAGACGGGGTTTCACCATGTTGGCCAGGCTGATCTCGAACTCCTGACCTCAGGTGATCTGCCCGCCTCAGCCTCTCAAAGTGTGGGATTACAGGCATGAGCCACCATGCCTGGCCTTTTTTTTTTTTTTTTTTTAAAACAGCTTTATGATAAGCTGTAGGCTTATAATTCTGCTCCTCCAAACAATACTTTTCTCTGGAAAACAAGCCCTGTGGACGCTCCATCCTTCCATCAAGTTCCTTCCCTCAAGTTGCTTCAGTTTAACTTATTTCTACAGGACCAGTACATGCAGAATTGGCAACTACAGGGGATGAAAAGTTCAAAAAGTAGATCCTACAACCCTGTGGCTTGGTTTCCAAATATCTGGAGAAATATGTGATTTCATGGAAGAAGAGAAAGCACACTTTTCTCCAGATATCTGGAAACCGAGCCAGAGGGCCGTTCTCTGCAGGTGACCATCTTACTGGAAAACCAGGGGCTGAGCGAGCCCAGGCAGCCATGCACAGATGTCCAGTCCTGGAAGTCAGAGCTGTGGTGCAGGGGGGCTTGCCAGGTTTCTACTCTCCTGTGTCACAGGTGAGAAAGCTGAGGCCCGGAACGGGGAAGAAACTGATCCATGGCCACACAGTGAGACACAGCAAGGCCAGAGCCCAACTGGCCGCCACGGCCCTCAGGCGGTGCCCTGCTCACTGTGGTGTGATCCCTGCGTGTCGGCAACTACAGGAACAAAACAGCCACCGGGCATGTGTGCAGCCTGTCACATATTGCACATACTGGGGAGGGAGGAGCTGGAACATGCGGGCGGGGATGGGGATATCTACCTATATTTTTAAATTTTGATAATGATGCCATCAAGTCTGCTTGTCTGCATAACTGTTTTTTAAAAAAGAATTGCTATTTTCAGTACTTTCTTATAAATATACTTGTAATATGATGTAACAGCCCAATTACTGGTGCTTCCACGTGCGAGTGCAGTCTCCTTTGCTTAAAGTCGAGCCAGGCGATTGTTCTTATGACTTTAGTTTCTAGCCTCTTTAACAGCCATGCAGAGCTTTAGGTGCTGCTTGAAAAGGTGGCGCTGTGGCACGTGTGTGTGTGTGTGTGTGTGTGTCTTGTTCATCTGTCTCCAAAATGAAAGGGGTCTTAGAGTTTATAAGAACTGGTACTCTGATGGCCCAACACAGGGTGTGTGTGTGCGTGTGTGTGTGTGTCACAGAGAGAGAGACAGGAGGGGAGGGGAGGAGGGAGAGCGCGCCACCAGTGGGTCGGTTGATGAATTAGTTATCCCCGCTTACTTGTCCCTCCTACCCCTTTCTTAACCCATTTTCTATATGTGGAAAGGCACACGTAGCACCCAGAGGGTGTTTAAAAAGAAGAGCTGGGAGTGGGTGGGATGGGCAGGTACTGACAGCACATGAAGCCAGGACCCTGGGAGGTGCTCAGTAGTGGCAGGACAGAGGGAACACTGACAAGGGAGACAAAGAACGTGATCCCTTTGGTGCTCGTGGGTGCGTGACCCCCTTGGGTGGCACTTTGCAGTCTCGCTTTGTGTAATTCCCCCACGGACACCTGCCCCCAGGGCTTGATACTGTTTTACCCCCATGTTTGAGATGGAACACTGAGGCTTAAAGATATGAAGGCTCTTGCTCATGCTGCAGTGGGTCCAAACCCACAACATGGGGCAATGAGGACCCCAAAGCCCAGGCTGGAGGGGGGCTTGAGGCCGGTTCTACCAGGTTGCAGTCTCTGTAGCCTCTGGGAATGGAGTTCCCTGGGCAAGCAGGCAGAACTCCCTGCCCATCAGCTTGCCTGGGACATGGGCAGAGTGGAGCATCCATATGTTTCCCCGAGGGACTGGCCCTCAGCTCTGAGATGAGTCGCCACCAGCAGCACGTTCCCCTGGGCCATCCATCATTATCTTCACATTGCTCACCTGGAAGATGAGCCCCTCTAATGTCTCACGATGAGGTCCTCAGTCATGAATGACAGAACTCCACACCCCCAATGCCCAGCACAGGATAAGAGCTTTGGCTGTGCTTTGTTGAATTACATTAAAAACCCAAAGGCAAATGTGTTTCCTGACACCCAACTCCCTTCCAGAGGAAATGGGTCATGGATGACCTGACCCAATTCCATCTCTCAGGCCCCGTTTGCCTCGGGCAGGTGGCTGGAGCTCCCTGCAGGGCCCAGGGGTCCAAAGATGCTTGTCTCCGGGCAGCTTCAGGGGAAGGAAGCTGGGGACCCTCTGCAGCCTGGGGGCCACAGAGAATGACAGGCAGAGGGCAGAAAAAGGCCTGAAGGTGGGCAGTTTGTGCTAACCAGGGGTTCCCTAATGGATCTTACTGCTGGCAAACGGGGACCGGCGGCATCATCCTGCCCTGCTTTGCAGGGGATGGGAGGCTGGGGCTGCCCACAGTTAGGGAGTAAAGAGGGGATCTTAACTCTTCCATTAGACTGGAGCCAGGCCTGACTGGGAGGCCGGGAGGCTTTGCAGATGCTTTGGGGACCTGCACTTTATGCTGGTCTGGCTGGAGAGGGCAGACAGGGAAGTGGGCCAGAGGGAGTCAAAGGCAAGAGGTGATGTCAGGCTCGATGCACTGAACTGTGTTCTTAAAAGTGGTTAAGATGCTAAATTTTATGTTATGTTTATTTTACCACAATTTGAGGGTGAGAGGAGAGAGAGAGAGAGTGAGGGCAAAAGAGAAAGAGAGAGAGAAGAGAGAGAAAAGGAGGGAGGGAGGGAGGGAAGGATAGTGAGAGAGAAGAAGAGAATGGGAATGACAGGCTGTACCTTCATGGTTCCCAACTTTCCTCCAAGGACAAGCACTAGTGGCAAGCTTTCACTGACCAAAGGCGAGTGAAACAATATGAGGGAACGCCTTGAGTTTTTCTTTCTATAGGATTTATTTCACCCAAATGCTGACTCTTCATTCTAGGATTATGTTCTTCCTACTTCAAGGGTGCTCAATGGCCTTTAGGAAATGAGGAATGGGTAAAGGTGGCTCTGTCTTCTTTGATGGTTTCTATTGTGTTTTGGGAGCCCTCACTGGACAAAATAAAAAGTTGCCAACTCTATGTTGGTTTTGCTCCCAATACAGTGTTCTTCCTGAAAACACATGCCGTCTGAAAGTTTGGGAACCCGGGAGATGGTTGGGAGAAGAGAGCAGCTTGAGGATTGCTTAGTGCAGGAGTCCCCGAGGGAGAGAAGGAAAGAGAAATGGGAAGAGGGACATTACGGAAATTTGTGTCAACCGGGCTCAGCGGAGGCCAGGAGCCTGCCAGCTGTGGCCCCCCCCAAAAAAACAAAACAAAAAACCAGGTGCTCACTGGCCCTGCCTTCCCATTGGCCATTTGGATGCTGTCCGGGGTCTGCGGCTTTCTCTCTTCTGGTTGGTGGGCAGACGTGCCCTGTGCCTCTTTGCATCTTAATCCAATGCAACAAGCATTCTCCAGCCTGTGTCAGGCTTTGTGCTGGGAGATTTGGGGTGAGCAAAGCCCAGTCCCTGCCCTCAGGGTGCTCGCAGATGAAGAAAAGGGTTTGTGCCATTGAAGATGCCCATCTGGATTGCGGTCATTGCCCTTGACTTTGCCTATCTGCCTCTCCAGAGGGGGCAGGCCCACTTCACAGAAACTGGAAGAGTCACACGGGGCAGACAGTGGGAGAGCTCAGGACAGGGCATGAGAGTGTCTTGCTGCCTCTTGGAGGCCACCATCATGACTATGAACCATGCTGGGCAGAGGAAATGGGTCAAGGCGGCCAGGGCAGCCTGGCTGGGCAGGGAGAGGACCTGGGCATGGCAGAAGGAGGGGAAAATAGACTGACTCGGCCTCAGGAGGTCAGAAGGATGTTGGGCTGTGCTGAGTCTCAGAACAACACAGCTTGGGAGGCTCCTGGAGGCTTCAAGGTGAGGCCCAAGGCTAAGGCAGTGGATGTTGATTGTCATTTCCATTACTCCAAAGCCCATTTTTCCCCACTGGGGATTGTCTGGGTTGGCATGTACATCCCAGTGACCAATGTGTCCATGCTCAAGGATAATCTCTTGCCCTTTTCTGCCCCCTGCCTAGGATTTCTCCTCAGAGGAGGGGAGCTGAAGGACCCCCCAGGGAGGCTGTGCCTGTGGCTGTCACCCCAAGGTGCCAGAGGCTTCCTTTGGATTCTATAATCAGAGTATTTTTCACTGGTGTCTGTAGTGATCGCCAGGGAGCCTCTGTGTCCATAGCCCAGTGGGATCCTGCCCTAATTCCCTCTCTCATGGGGACTCAGCCAATTCTCACCCCAATCTGATTGTCACCAGTCTAGGTCAGCATTGGAGGGAGGTGTGGGCAACTACAGCCCTTGCTGCTTCCAAGACAGACATCAATAGTTGATCACCAACCTTTCCCACTCCCTACTCTCCAGCCCAATGAACATCACAGTCCTCAAAACCACTCCAAGCAGCTGCCAATCAATCATATTTGCATGTGAGCAAAACCTGTTTGACATCCGTACACCTGTACCAGCCCTCTTGGAAAGCTCTCAATTCTGGCCTCCTTTTCTTTTCTTTCTTTTTTTTTTTTTTTTTTTGAATGTATGTTAAAATTAGGATGTTCCCAATCAAAAATCACTTTTCCTTCATCTAGTACTTGGGTGAGACAAACTAGCCCCGGAAAGCAGACAATGGGATAAACTGCCAGGTAGGACTTTTAGGGGAGGCAAAATGGATTAGGAAATGCTAAGTTCTCTGTTGAAGGAGGATACCTGGATTTTTTTAGGCTGTCAGAGGTGGAGGGCTTCCATAGACTGTCTTGTTCCAACTTTGTACCCATTTTACAGGTTAGGACTCTGAGACCTCAGTAGTTCTTGTTTGGCCAGTGAGCTCGGGGAGTTAGTTCCAGGAGTGGGGGTCGGTCTCTGCACCCTCTGGATGACAAGGTAACATTGCTCAGCACTAGACAGGGTTGAGTTGGACCTCCGCTGCTGATGGGCTGTGTGACCTTGGGCCAGTTCCTTGCCACCTCCCCGCACCTAATGATAAGGAGGGAAGTCAGTCCTGGAACGTCTAGTGCTCCTTGAAATATTAGGAATTCTAGGAGGGTGCAGGTGGGCTCACATCTGGAAGAGAAATCCCTAGATTCAGCCACAAGTAACAGAATCCCTCCTCCCCCGACCAACTTTGGCTTAAACCAATGAGAGACTTTACTTTTCTCTCCTCCTGAGAAGTCTAGAGATAGGCGGTTGCTGGTGTCGTCTCCTCAGCTTGTGGATGTCAGAGCCAAGGCTTTGCAACTCTCTTTCCTTTATATCACAGTCACTTCATGGCCCAGGATGCTTGCTGTACCTCCAATTTTTCATCTGGGTTCCAGGCAGGAAGGAGGGGAGTGAGTTAGATGAATCTGCCCTCCTCATGAGGAGTTTTCCTAGAAGCTCCACCAGCCACTTCGGTTCTCATCTTGTTGGCCAGGATGGTGTCACATGTTTTCCCCACATCTGCAAGGAGTCTGGGAACATGCACCCAAAAAGATGGGAGCCTTCTAGTAAGAATGAAGGGTAGGGTGGCTTGGAGTGGGACTTAGCTGTCTCTGCTACAGTTGGAGGAAAAAACCGGGGTTTGTCCTGACCCTCCATGCCTTGGCCGTATGCTCCTTATGCGGAACTTGAAGGCATCATCCATCATCCTTGCAGGCCTCCACCATGGCCTGCCACCTCGTCTCAGGGGTCCCTGAGTCCTACAGGTCTACCCAAAGGCATTGTAGACATTCTTCCTGCAAGACTTGGGAACCGACAAATAGGTGTGCCCTGCTTGCTAGAGTTTTTGTGCAGGAACAGCCCCTCCCGTCTTTGTCCTGGCCGTGAGCACCAGGGCTAAGCTTTTGAACACTTCCTTTATGTTTGGATTCAGCCCAGGCAATGCATATTTGCTTTCATTTCTTCTTGAGCTTGAGAAGCTCCTGGGTGCAAATCTTGGAAAATGAGGATCTCTGAGCCCTTCTAGGCCAGCCCTTTGTTTTCTAGCAGACAATTGAGGCTTTGAAAGGGAAAGTGGGTGCGGGCACCCCACAGGTGGCCCTCATCACCCAATTGCCAGTGCCTGCAGGCTCCTTCAGCAGAGGCCCAGAGTCAAAGAGGACTTAAAACCAGCTGTCATTTCTCTCTTAGCTTCTGTGTATGAGAGAAACGCCTTCTGTTTTTCAAAGTAAGAACAAGGAGGAATTTGTTTCTAAAAGAACATTAAAACACAGGCTCGGGGTTTAAAAGCAAGTGGTTCAGCGGGATGTTCAGGGCCTTAAAACACAGTCAGCGGGACTCAGCATCTCCCAGCGCCTGCTCTCCGGTTGTCATGGTAACACCATCCCCAACCCAACCACCTTGTCCAGCCGGGAGACAGCAATCACAAGGAGGGACCTCAGTTTCCCCTGAGGATCCTGGGCTTCCTTTCTGAAATGCTTGCTTCTGAGCTCAGCAACCAGGAACACCCGGCCAGCCCATCCCCAGCACCTCTGTGGAGATGAGGGACAAAGTCCTACGGCCAGTCTTCCTGTTCAGATGAGAAAGAGAGGGAAGGAGGCATACCCCGAGGGCCTGTAATATGGTCATGACACTTTCAAAAAGCCTGTGTGCTATGGAGTCATGATCGGAAACCAGGTACAGAAACCAGAGTGCGGAGGGTCAGCAGCCTGCCTCAGAGCAGCCAGCTAGGGGGTGAGTGGTAAATGTGGGACTTGTACCCAGGCAAGACTGACTCCAAGCCCGATGCTCCACTCTATGGAATGTTCCCTGGGCCTCAGTTGCTTTCCTTTCCTTTGCAGGCTGCAGGCTGCTGTCACTCTGGCAGCTGGTAAGCTAGCTGGAGGGCGACATTCCAAAGCAGGGGCAGTAGGGCTTGTGCCCACTCCCGCAGGGAAGTCTGTTGACTCCTACTGCTGACGGGAGCTGGCAACATCAGGATGAGGCCCCAGGGGATGGGAGCAGGTACCCACTGACTGTCTACCTTCCCACTGGAAAAGCACGGACAGGCCAGCGCTTGGGGGGGGCAGGCAGAGGGCAGAGTTGGCTTTGCGTGGTCTCTGCCTGCTGAGCAGCTCCAATTCCTCTCATGGGAGAAACAAGGAGGCAGTCGCTTGTGCATATTCCAGAAGTTTTATTGGGGAGGAGGAAGCAGACAGAGGAAGCTGTGTGTGCGTGTGAGGGAGTGGGCGGCGTGGGAGGGATGCACGCGTATGTGAGCATAACCTGTGCGGGTACTACACACACATCTCCATGCAGAAGCACACCTGGGCAGCCCTGGCTTCCAGCATTGGGCTTCAGCACAACAGACCCCAGCCTGTGGTCTCTCTGAACCCAGGGAGACCGCATTAGGCTCAGGGCGTTTTCCCCGAGGTCCAGAGTTTTATGCCTCTCCCGGGCATTCTCCATAAAGAAGGGAAGGTCAGATGACCCCTTAGATCTGTGTCATCTGGGAATTTCCTTGGGCTGGTTTAGAAACGATGCCCTCTCTTTTTCTCAGGATAGCAGATAACCTGCTGTGAAAGAGGGCTTAATTCTATGGGTCCTAAATTTTCTCCTTTCTCTCTCTCGTTCTGTATGTGTGTGTTAGGAAAAATGGTAAGTTTCCAATACCATCTTTGAGGGAATGATTATGTTTTCCCTCCATTTCAAGTCCAAAAGACCAGAGCCCTCATTCCAAAGGGCATCCACCCAGATAGATTTTTTAGTTTCATTTGTCATCCCTCCCATGGGAGGGCCCCATGTCTCCTCAGAAACCATCCGGGGCCAGGCGCAGTGGCTCACGCCTGTAATCCTAGCACTTTGGGAGGCCGAGGCAGGTGGATCACGAGGTCAGGAGATCGAGACCATCCTGGCTAATACAGTGAAATCCCGTCTCTACTAAAACACAAAAAATTAGCCAGGTGTGGTGGCGGGCGCCTGTAGTCCCAGCTGCTTGGGAGGCTGAGGCAGGAGAATGGCGTGAACCCGGGAGGCAGAGCTTGCAGTGATCCAAGATTGCGCCACTGCACTCCAGCCTGGGCAACAGAGCAAGGGAGTCAAAAAAAAAAAAAAAAAAAAAAAAAAAAAAAACCATGCTGGATGCAGCAGGTGGGGCAGAGTGAGTTTGGCCTGCCCATGACTTCCACCCCTGAGATTGTGAACAAGGAGGTCTGGGGCAATGCTGAGAATGTTTTTGAAGATACTCCCAGATGATGCTGATAATCACACGAGATTGAGTGCTGCGATCGCCTTGAGTCCAACCTCCGCATAAACGCAGTCCTCATAAACAAGTTCACTCTACAAATTCACTCTACCCTAAGCTAAGTCTATGTGAGCAAACTCACTTCATCCTTTGTACCTGGAGACCTGGACCTGATACTGACCTGTTCATGTAGCTGGAATGGTGTATTTCATGCAATGTGGACCAAGCAATGGCATGGTGTGTGTGTGTGTGTCTGTGCGTGTGTGCATGTGTATGCGTGCGCACTTTTGTGTGTATATGTGCATGTAGATGCTGCATAAATGATTTTTGATGTCAAAGGCAAACTCGTTCCATTGTTTTAAATGTTCTATTATGTAAACAATATGCAGAGGGACCATATCTACTCTTGTCATATTATTTGTGATGGTAAAACATGCATTTGCAATAAATTAAGCTTTCTGGGAAGGCAAGCAGTATTGGAGCCAAACGACTGTCTCGGAACATGTGTGTGTTATCTCGGTTCATATCAAGTCCAAAGCCGATGGAGCCTTCCCCGCCATCCAGGGAGGAACACCAGGACCCCAGAGTTTCTTCTTAGTGCTATATTTTAAAGTTGCATTGACGTTTTCCTCCCCTTCCTTTTGTGCAAGTTGGAAGTAGCAGTGTTCTAAAAGATGGTTTGACGTTTTTGCTGTTGTTTTATGTTTTTAAAAATGTATCTGCTTTGTGTTTAGAAATAAAAATCTCTATTTTGGTCTAGGAAATAGTGTGTGGTTTGGAAATTCGTTTTCTGAAGTAAAGGAGTTTGTCCAAGAGGTTATGAGAAGAAAGATGACATGTGGCTGAGGCTGACATTTTAAGATTCTGACTTCCAGTTCAACCTCGTTCATGCGGAGGTTAGACTCAAGGCGACAGCAGCACTCAATCTCACGTGGACATCAGCCTCATCTGGGAGCATCTTCGAAAACATTCTCAGCATCACCCCAGACCTCCTCGTTCACAGTCTCAAGGGTGGGGGTCATGGGCAGGCCAAGTGGATACTGAAAATTCTGAAATGTACTCTGAGTGCATTTTGTAGAGAAACAGCACCCCCAATAGATCCAGGCAGTAGCCCAGATAGAGGTAAAAGGAGGCCTTCCCAGCCATTTCACTCCCAACCCCAGGGATCAAAGCCCCACCAGGACAGTTTGTTTAACAAAGAATTCTTGGGTTTGGCTATCTGGTTTCTTAACTCACAGCGCACTGGAAGCTGCGGAGGAGAAAGGGAGGACTCTGCCGGATGCGGAAGAAGCCAGAGACACCGTCTTGACTTTTGAGGGCAGGTCTAAGAAACCGGCAAGTAAACCCAGGAGCTGCCACAGGCTAACAAAAGCCCCTAACAATGGCCTTGGTTTGCCAAGAAAAGGAAAGTGTCTGTCAGAATCTTCTGCTTACAAAGGCGCAGAAGTATACCCTTCAATTCAGAACACCGTCATTAGAAGGATTTAAAATAAAATGGTTTTGCCTCTTGTTTAATTTGTTCTCCCAAGTGAGAATGTTTTAAAAATCTGCCATTATTTTAATAACGTGTGTAATACGTTTCCTAAGTTTTTCCCATCTCTGTGATCTTAAACCCTTCTCACCCTTTGGGAGGTGGGGCGGGATGGGGGGTGGGGGACTTGAGTGAGAAGCATTGTATCTGTAGCCCCTCACTCCTTACATGACTGGTAAAGCAAGAGACAAAGTTTTAGTCTCCATATGAATTCAAGTGGAGTCCAGAGCAGGGCATGAGGCTTTGAACCACTGGTGCACAAGTTGCTACAGGCTGGAAGTGGTGGCTCATGCTTGTAATCCCAGCACTTTGGGAGGTCGAGGTGGGCAAATCATTTGAGGTCAAGAGTTCAAGATTAACCTGGCCAACATGGTGAAACCCTACCTCTACTAAAGATGCAAAAAAAAAATAGCCGGGTGCAGCAGTGCACACCTGTAGTCCCAGCTACTTGAGAAGCTGAGGCAGGAGAATCGCTTGAACCCAGGAGGTGGAAGTTGCAGTGAGCAAGCCAAGATCACGCCACTGCACTCCAGCCTGGGCAACAGAGTGAGACTCCATCTCAATAATAATAATAATAATAATAATAATAATAATAATTACAGTTTTTGCCATCAAACGTAATAGATTTGGATCTGGTTCAGTGGTGCATGCCCTAGAGTTAAACACCATTCAAATGAGTCTCTGAGTTTTTGACTTGGTGAAGCAGTTCTGTAGAGAAAGGGCAAAGGGTGGGAAATCTGTTCTATTGGGAAGAAGGAGTGGGCCTTGGTTTTTCCATCTGCCTTGTTTAGGTTGCTGGCACTCCTATAGCAGACCCTGCAAATGGAAGAATCACTTTCCACTGTCAGGCTGCAGCGAGACCACTGCTGGCTACAAGGAATTTACAACTGAGGGAGTTGCTGATTTCACCCAGCATATCTGGATCCATTGTCTAAAGTCTTAGAGTAGTGTTAAGTACCCTCCCAGAAACATTTGTGAGTCTCGTGGCCCTGAATAACGAGAACCCTTACCTTCTAAATAGTTGTCCAAAAAATAAAGCAGCATGTTTTTTGAAGAAAGACAGAACTCTGTCCACTGGGGTGCTCTGCCTTTTAGGTCTATATGGAATTGATCACGGCATAGCCCTGTTTAGCTGATCTGAAGAAGTCTTAATCCATATAACATAAAGGTGTGCCACGTGTCATTTATGTTAACTAAACGTGGTATACATGTTTATTTCTACAGCAGAAGCATCAAACCTGGGGTCAGGAACTTCAGGGTTAAAACACTGTTTCAGTGAGAAAACTAGATTCACCCTTCCTTGTTTTAATTTAGCACCTTTTGTGAGAACTCAACCCACTGGGAGAGTAACATTAAACACACACGGTTTCTAAATCTTTACTGAGTTCTCTAGTGTTTCTGGCTGGGCGACTCATTCATTTTTATGACCGTGTGATTTTTTTCACAACCAGGCGTCCCATGGAAATAATTATCTTACCTCAGTTTTCATCCATGGCTTCGAAGCCCAACCATGACACGTTTAATTGGAGAGATTCATCATCTTCTCGTGGAATCCCCTTGGTGAGACTGTTACTCCGCTACTTGGCCCCGCCGGCCTCCTCTGTCCCTGCCTCTGCAGCCCTGGCTCTCCGTTCTGCTACCCTTCATTATGCTGCCAGAGGAGATACCCCAACTTGCTCAGGGCTTCCGGGCTGGAATTCTGTATTGCAATTGCATGCTGGCATGCGTCCTGGTCCCTGCTCCCCGCTCCAGCTTGGTCTTCACTGTGGCCTGCTGCTGCCAATTTCTAACAGGAGGGCTCCTCTACCAATGGACAGCGAGGGAAATTGTTCTAAATTGTTCTGAGACATGGCCTGTCTCATGCTGTCCGTATTTGCTCTCTTTGAGCTCGTGTGCATCACTGAGGCCCTTTTCCTTTGGAATGAGGTGATGGGATAACAAAAAATAAAAAGCAACAAACCACAATGCTGAATGCAATGTGGAATCCTGCATTGCATCCTGGAACAGTGAACAGGCGTTAGTAGAAAAGCCAGTGATACACAAATCGAGTTAGCAATTTCATTAACACGATTGTACTGGTGTTAATTTCTTGGTGTTGACAAATGCCCCACGGACATGTAAGATGTTACCATTAGAGGAGACTGGGTGTGTTCGCCTATTTTTGCGTTGCTATAAAGGAATACCTGGAGCTGGATAATTTATAAAGAAAAGAGGGTTAATTGGCTCATGGTTCTGCAGGCTGAACTGGAAGCATGGTGCTGGCGTCCACTTCTGGTGAGGTCCTAAGGAAGCCTGCAATCATGGCAGAAGGTGACAGGGAGCCAGCGTGTCGTATGGCCAGAGCAGGATCAAGAGAGAGAGGGAGAAAAGTGCCATACTCTGTTAGACAACCCGATCTCTCTGAGCAAGCATTCACTAATCACCAGGGGAATGATGGCGCTAAGTCATTCATGAGAAATCCCCGTGATCCAACACCTCCTACCAGGCCCCGCCTCCAGCACTGGGGATTCCATGAATTCTGGAGAGGCAAACATGCAGACTGCATCACTGGGTGAAGGTTATGGGAACTTTGTGCTGTTTTTGCACCTTTTCTAAATGATTCCAAATAAACATTTTATGTATTGTTTGTTCCATTTTATTTCATTTCTATTTTCATTAGAATGAAATGAATAGAATCTCATCAATAATCTGTTTTGCCTATCTAGTAAATGAAAAGACCTGAATTTTTAAAAGCATCGAACATTTCAAAACTGAGTTTGCAGTTTTTAATGATACCTTTATATTTAAGAAATAGTAAAAAGTTATATGCTAAATAATGGCAATGTTCCAAAAAAGATTAGTCTTCCCTTCCAAGTGGCAAATTGAGCAGTATTTAGGACAAGCACTGTATGATTTGAACGCTAGAAAATGTATATTTCCTTCTTTTTTCATCAGCTTACATATTTTTCTTTTTTTCTACACTTAAAATTCTTTTTTTTAATGGACAAGTAATAATGTTACATATTCATGGGGTACATAGTGATGTTTTGATACATATAATATAAGGTATCGGATCAGGGTAATTAGCATATCCAGCATCTCAAACATTTATCATTTCTTTGTGTTGGGAACATTCAGCATCCTTCTTCTAGCTATTTGAAACTATATACTATTGTTAACTATAGTCAGCCTACAGTGGTGTAATATACTAGAACTTACTTTTCCTATCTAGCTGTAATTTTGTATCATTTAACAAATCTTTCCCCATGCTTCCTTCCTCCTACTCTCCCCAGTTTCTAGTATCCCCTGTTTTACTTTTTACTTCTATGAGATCAACTTTTTTTAGCTTTCACATATGAGTGAGAACATTTGGTGTTTAACTTTCTGTTCCTGGCTTATTTTGCTTAACATAATGTCCTCTAGTTCTATCCATGTTTCCATGAATGACGGGATTTCCTTTCCCTTTTTTTTTTTTTTTTTTTTTTAATGGCTGAATGGTATTCCATTGTGTATATATCCCATATTTTTTCATCCATCTGTTGTTGGACACCTACGTTGATCCCATATCTTGGCTATTGTGAACAAGTACTGCAATAAACGTGGAGGTGCAGATGGCTCTTCAATATAATGATTTCCTTTCCTTTGGATAAATTCCCAGTAGTAAGATCACTAAAAATTTTATTTTTAAAAATATGATTTTTTTATGGCCCTGGAAAAAAATGTGAGGTTTCTCTTTTGCTCTTAACTGACTCCCTTAAAAGTGACGGTGAAACTGTTCTAGGAACAGGCTTGGAATCATCCTCATCAGTGTTTGGCTCCAAGCAACCAAATCTGCAAGGCATTGGACCTTAAAAACGTTCTCCCGTCTTCTGGAATACTTATCTCAAAGGAATGTGGTTGTGCGGATTAAACGGGATAGTATGTGTAAAGGGCTTTCACAGTGCTCAGCCCACAGGACACACTCCATAACTGGGAGCTATTTATTCCACCCCATCCCAAATGCCTTCCCCGGTCATGCTAGGCAGGTTCTGAAGAAGCATCTTCTTTTACGTTCTCTAGGATGCATAGCCTGACTCCAAAGTACTGCCCTGCAACTACGGCCAGGAGTCTGGGGTCTCCCGCATGGGCTTACACGTGTTCTGGGGATGCTTGTTAAGGGGAGAATCTAGAATCCGTCAGCGGTCAGTTGCAGAAAACAGAAGCCACTCTAACTAGCTTAAGGAGAAAGGGATTTATGATGGGGTATAAAATGGCTCACAAAATTGCTGAAGAACAGACTCTAATCTGAGATTTCAGGAGGAGCTCAGCCTCAGGACCACGCTGCCTCTTCCATGGTGGAGAAAGTTGCTGCCACCCGCAGGGGGCTGCCAGACCAGGAGAGCACTGCCGCCGCTGACTAAAGGCCTCACCTCCACTGCACTGTGGCAAAGGGGTGCCCGTGTCAAGCCGTCTCCTTGTGCACCTCCCTCCCACACTCAGTCTCATGAAGGAGTATTGGAGTTGGAAAAACCTGGTTCACATTTAGAACACGGAAGCAAAGGAGGCAGGGATATGCCATGTTATTTTTTTTTTAATGATTTTTTTTTCCTTAAAAAAAGAGACAGAGTCTCCCTATGTCTCCCAGGCTGATCTCAAACTCCTATCTCGGCCTCCCAAAGTGCTAGGATTCCAGGTGTGAGCCACCACATTCAGCCAATGCCATTTTAGCTTTACCCTTCTGCATTACGGGAAAACATCTTGCAAGGAGTTTAACAGGCAATTAATAAGCAAATCCACAGTATCCCCCACAGCCCATGCCTCTGGATACTTCATGTCCTGGTGCACCCCAATTTCCATATTTAAACTTCTAAGCAAAAACAGCAGTGGAAACAATAGCTCCCATTCCCTCTAATGCACCTACCCCCGTATGAACAAGTGAATGCTTAGCAAAATGTCTCATTTATCAGTATATCCATCCCTGTCCTCTATTAGTTTTCCTCTGTTTCATTCATAATTTTACTTGATGTCCTGAAGTCTGTGAACTAAATTATGAGGTTGACTGTCACATCCCTGCCACCAGGCCCGCTTGTTCATGGGCAACTGAACTGACATCCAGTGACGTCTGGACACTCGATTATCAAGAGCCTTCTCTACATAGATGGACTTTTGATGAGCAAACAGTACACACATATTTTACCCCCCCCCCCCCCCCCCCCCCCCCCCCCCCCCCCCCCCCCCCCCCCCCCCCCCCCCCCCCCCCCCCCCCCCTACCCAAGATCTCACTGAAAGGGCTACTCAGATATATTTTCCTTAAACTTCCATGTTATCAATCCCCATTCTTGTCCTTTTCAAGTCCTTGACCATCCTTAAGGAAAGAATCAAGTAAAGACTATTTAAATAAAAAATATTATTGAGCTTTTTTTTTTTTTTTTTTTTTTGAGATGGAATCTCACTCTGTCACCCAGCCTGGAGTACAGTGGCACGATCTTGGCTCACTGCAACCTCTACCTCCCAAGTTAAAGCGATTCTTCTGCTTCAGCCTCCTAAGTAGCTGCGACTACAGGCACACGCCACCACGCTTGACTAATTTTCGTATTTTTGGTAGAGACAGGGTTTTACCATATTGGCCAGGCTGGTCTCGAACTCCTGACCTTGTGATCCACTCCCCTCTTGGCCTCCCAAAGTGCTGAAATTACAGGCCTGAGCCACCGCACCTGGCCTATTGAGATCTTATTATACATCAAGAATAAATAAAATGGTGAACAGAACAGAAACCCGCAAATCCTGCCTTCCCAGAGCTTACTTTGTGGTGCTGGGTACTGCCCGTTCATCCGTGTAGATCTGTACTCTCAGTCATTTCTCCTTCTAGGCAAAATGAACTACTAAATACACGTTTCAAAGACAGTGGGGGACGTTCCTTCCCCATTGTCTTTCATCACCAGCCTTCACAGGGGCTGTAATCCTATAACATTATACATCTGACTAGTTGCATTATATCACGCAAGATTAACTAGGCTCAAATACTTTTTTTCTTTTTGAGACAGAGTCTCACTCTCACCCAGGCTGGAGTGCAGTGGTACGATCTTGGCTCACTGCAACCTCCACCTCCCAAGTTCAAGTGATTCTCCTGCCTCAGCCTCCCAAGTAGCTGGGACTACAGGCACCTGCCACCACACCTGGCTAATTTTTGTATTTTTAGTAGAAATGGGGTTTTGCCATGTTGGCCAGGCTGGTCTCGAACTCCTGACTTCAAGTGATCCAGCCACCACTAGGGGGGGGGGGGGGGGGGGGGGGGGGGGGGGGGGGGGGGGGGGGGGGGGGGGGGGGGGGGGGTGGCCTCCCAAAGTGCTGGGGTTACAGGTGTGAGTTACCACGTCCAGCCTCAAATTCTTTATTCTGAAGACAACTGGTCATGGGGGACGCCAAGTGAAGCTATGGGGTGGGCTGAGGGTTAGGCGTTATGCAGCAGGAGTATATCCTGGGGGGTGTGGACCACTGGTACGGCCTGCATGTTTATTTCCCCCCCACTCCCAATTCATATGTTGAAATCCTACCCCACAAGGTGATGGTATTAGGAGGTGAGGGCTCTGGAAGGTGATTAGGTCATGACGGTGGAGCTGTGATGCATGTGACTATTAAAATGACGCCAGAGGGAGAGCTTGCCCCTTCAACCATGTGAGGATACAGCAAGAAGGCACCATCTATGAACCAGGAAACAGGCTCTCACTAGACACCGAAGCTGCTGGTCCCTTGATCTTCGACTTCCCAACCTCCAGAACATGAGAAAAAAAATTCTGTTGTTTATCAGCCACCCAGGCCATGATATTTTGTTGTAACAGCCCAAATGGACTAAAACACCCATGTACACACGCAGCTCACAAAATGACCAAATGAGACACTGGGCAGAGATTCAGGCCTGGGCATTCATTCAGCCGGTGGACCATGGCACTGAGGGCGGGCAGCGTGAGGTTACCACCCATGAGAAAACTGGACAAGCACCTGCCGAGGTCCTTCCAGCCCACAGGGCTCCTGCCTCCCCCGAGCACTGCTGCCGCCATGGAGTTCCTCTCCGTAGCCTCACTTTGGACCTTCCTGGAAAATGGGCCCTGTCTCTGACCACAGTCTGTGATTGAGCGCCATATACCTGGGACTCCAACCCCCAATCTCTGCAGGCCAGTTTGTGACCTCAGCTCTGCACTTCTCACCCTTCACCGCCATGGCTCTTTGTTTGCTGCCTATTCTGTGCTCTTGGCTGCTGGCACTGACCTTCTTGTGTTTGCTCCTGTTTGGGGTTTCACAAGTTCAGATCTGTCTACTTGTTTGTTTTGATTCTCAGAGCCTCAGACAGGGGTAGACCTGTGGGTCAAATCTAGCTGCCACCTGTTTTCATACAGTTCAAGGAGTAAGAACGGTTTTTAAATTTTTAAGTGGGTTACATTTTAAATGGTTATGTAAGTACCAACAAAATAGCTTTAATTTTGCCCCTTGCACTACAAAGGCCCAAAATATTTACTCTTTGGTCCTTCACAGAAGCGTTTGTCAACTCATGCTCAAGGACATCGCTGTGCAATTTCCTACCTGATTAATCCATGTAGCCAAGCTGTCCACCCTTGAATCCCAGCAAGGTCCTTCCCTATGACCAGCTCCCCAGCAGGCTGGCCGTGACCTCCCTGAAGGGGGCCAGGAAGAAAGCCCACTGGCCGGGGAGGCAGGAGAAATCGGTTCCAGCCTCGCACTCATCACCAGCTTGCTTTGTGACTTTTGGTAAGTCTCATTACCTCTCTGTACCTCAGATCCCTCTCTGTCAAATGGGGAGTTTAGATGTGAATCACCTTGGAAATCTCTCGGAGCACTGCCAGTCCTCTTCAAACCATTGTTCTCCATAACCATGAGGAACACGCAGAGAGAACAAGGTGCAGGACTGTCCCAGGGACCCCAGGATTGAGCCCACGATCAATTCTTCATCCTAAGGCATGGGTGACAGGTCATGCGGGCACACAGACACACATGCTATATACATTGTAGACACGTGCACACACCTGAATGCCTGTGCACACACACCACTCATTCATGCACCACACACACAGAGGCATACATAGACACAGACACACTCCATACACAAACACCTACATATACACCACGCACCTGTGTGCAAGGACACGCACCACACACAACCATGCACCACACACAGAGGCACACACAAACACAGACACACTCCATACACACACACACACAACTTGTACACATATACCACACACCTGTGTGCAAGTACATGCACCACATACAACCATGCACCACACAGAGGCACACATAGACGTACATTCCACACATACACACACTTGCACACATACAATCACACACACCATGCATACACACACATGCCACACACATAAAACACACCACACGCAGAGATATGCACACATGCCAAACACACCCACCACACCACATCCAGGCATACACACATGCATGCACCACACGCAGCACACACATACACATTGCAGACACATGCACGTGTGCACACACCCCCCATAGGCCAAACACACACAGATGCACACATACACTACACATGCAGATACACTACATACCCCACACAGACACCACAGAGGCACATACGGATACAGATACAGACAGTCATCATACGCAACTGCCAGACATACAAGCCATATACACAGGTGCACACCCACACCACACACACAGAGACCTACAGACACAGACACGTGGTGCTCTGGGCAAAGTGTTGTGACTGTGTCTCACGGGTTGCCAGGTTGGGAGCCGCAGCAGAGCTCTGGGGCACATCCCTGGGGGATCCCTTCTCGACTCTGGTCTGATTAAGTCAGCTCTGCAGAAACCAGAAAATTAAATTTGGGGCCATGTCTGTGTTCCGGATATGGTGCATAATTTCAGGATTACTGTGGGTAGAGAAAAGAGAAAGGGCTCTTTTCTTTTTTTTAGGGTTTGGAAAGGAAAACATGGTTGTGTGGGCTAACGTGTACTGCTGGGCGAGGTCTTGAGGGGTATGGTTTGGAGCAATGGGGGAGGCGTCTGTGCAAGCAGCAAGCCTTCCTTTTTGGGGTCAGGTAGGGGGTTGGTAATGCAGGGGTTATAAAGAAAGAGATTGCATTTGATTAATGAAATATTTTCTTACAATCATGTTTTTGCTGAAATGCATGTTCAATCCTGACCAAAGGCCAGGGAAGCCAAACGCAAAATATATAGTGTGCGGTTGCCGGAATATCTCCCAAGCTACATTTTAATATATGTCAAAATTCAAATTTACCCTGGAGTCAGGGAAGTCAGAGAGGGGGCCCTTTGCCTTATGGGTACTGCATACCATGCTTAATAAAATGATAATGCAACCTTCACAGTTTGCTGGGCACTTCCACCCACAGTCTTTCATTTGATTCTTACAATAATGTCAAACGCTTTTTGTAAAACAAGGCTGAGAGAGGTAGAAAGGGGACCTCAAGGTCACAGCCTGAAAATGGCCCTGCTGCCGTCCAGCCCTGCCCTCCAGTGATCTCTTGTTCCAAACCTGCACACAGCCACGAAGCAAACCCGCTGTTTATGTCTCTTCAGTTTGCAATCCCAAAACTATCAGGTGTAGATGAAAAAGCAAGCCCTTAAGGTTAACAGAGCAGAGTTAAGGGACCCTGAGCAAAATCTCTCATCCCTGAGGTACCTGATTGGTTATCTGAATGGCTGCCAACACAGAGCACTGTATTAAGAGGGATTCTGAGGCTGTGATCAAGGAAAAATCTGCATGATCTCTTGGTGATGTCTCCCATGACAGTCGTAGGAGACAGTCGTAGGGAGGGGTTTATTGTCATCCTCACTTTGGCCTCAGTTTCATTATCTATAAAGGTGAAAGAATTGCTCTCAATCTGGGTCTGTGAACTAACATGCCTACAGAACCCAGATAGGAAACAGCTGAGCAGACCGGACGTATTAGTTTGTTCTCTCTGCTATAAAGAACTACCTGGGACTGGGTAATTTATAAAGAAAAGAGGTTTAATTGTCTGACAGGTTCCACAAGCTCTACAGGAAGCATGGCTTGGGAGGCCTCAGGAAACTTACAATCATGGCAGAAGGTGAAGAAGAAGCAGGCACGTCTTACATGACTGAAGCAGGAGGAAGACAGCGAGCCTCTGCTACACACTTTTAAACAACCAACTCTCATGAGAACTCACTCACTATCACGAGAACAGCAAGGGCGAAGTTTGCCCCCATGATCCAGTCACTTCCCACAAGGCCCCTCCTCCAACGTTGGGGATTACAATTTGACATGAGATTTGGGCAGGGAAACAAATCCAAACCATATCACCAGACCAAGTGTAAAAACATCCTGAAAGAAGGAAGGTTGGGATCTTTGTCAAATCATTGCCACGTGGGGATGTGGGCTTTGGATTAGAGTGACAGTTTCTCAATCATTCGAGATTTCACAATTTAATGTTAGAAAAATTTTTTTAGGGGGCAACTAATTTGAATGTTATTAAAAAATAACTGTGCTAACATGAGTGTGTACACATGTGCTATCAGGCTGGGTGTGGCCCACAGACCATTGCTTTGCAAGCTTTGGTTTAAATAAGCCCCAAGATTCCTTTCATTTCAAAAATTCTAAAATTCTGTGTGGGATGCAGGTGCATGTGAAATGTTTCTCAATAGATCTAGAGTTCTAAACTCGGTCCCTCACCCACGTGGGCCGAGATTAGTTCAGGCACCTGCTATGTGCCTATTGGGCTTCTACAGACACTGTCTCACTCAGGCTTCAGGACTCTGTCCAGCTGGCTCTTCTCCTTTATTTTGCAGCTAAAGACACAGGCTCAGAGAGATGACGAATTTGCCCAAGCTTGCCCAGCACATAACCAAATTGAAATTTACTCCTTGGTGACTTCCCAAGATTTTGGTTTTGTGGATGGAAATTCCATGACATAATCAGCACTTAGTGGAAACTCAATGATAAATGCATAAAGCTTGGGAGGGCTTCACCCCAATATTGTATCTAGATCCACTGTGGAATTTCCAGCATTCCCAAGGATTGTAACTTGATTGTCTTCAATGAAGAACCCAGCAGGCATTATCAGGCTGGGCCGGTATTGGCAGCCCCTGGGTGAGCAATTGCTTGGCAGCCATCCAGCCCATAAAGTGTTCTAAAAGGTCATCTGGTTTTGGCTGTTGGTAGAAGGTGGGAGAGATTGAGAGGCCCTGAAAACTGGGGTCTTTCCCATCTGTTCCACATTACAGTGCTGTTAAATATGTTATGATGTCCATTGTACCAACAAATACAAGCAGAACTAATCTCTTTGTTTAAGGTTCCTTGACTGACATCATTGGTGATTAGATGACATACTTATTTTCTCATGACTAGAGTGGACTGGTTCAGTGAGAGGTTTGGAAAGAGTACAGGCTCTCACCCACGAAGTTGAGTGGGAAGTATCTTGATGCTGATGGATGCGAAAAGCAACCACATCTCCAGGGATGGGGGTGGAAAAGAGAAATGCTTTGCCATATCTCAGCCACAGAGATGAAATCTAAAGGAGACTAAAGACTTTCTGAGTGTCTCTTCATTCATTCATCCATCCATCCATCCATCCATCCATACATACATACATACAATTATCCATCCCTCCATCCATCCATCCTTACATCCATCCATACATCCAGCCAGTCATCCATTCATCCATTCACCCATCCATCTATCCAACCATTCATCCATCCTTCCATCCATCCATCCATCCATCCATTCATCCATCATCCATCCATATATTCAACCATCCATTCATCCATCCATCCATCCATCCATCCATCCATCCATCCTCTGTTCATCTCTCCAACCATCCATCCATCCATACAGACATACATACATTCAACCCTCCATTCACTCATCCACCCATCCATCCATCCATCCACCCATTCATCCTTCCATTCATGCATCCATCATTCAGCCATCCACCCTTCCATTCATCCATCCATATATCCAACCATCCATTCATCCATCCAACCATCCATCCATCCATCCATCCATCCATCCATCCATCCATGCATCTATCCATCCTTCCATTTATCCATCCTTCCATCTATCCATCCATCTACCCTTCCATACATGCATCCATATCCCCATCCATTTCTTTATCCCCATTGCTGGAAGGGAGCCACAAGCCGAGGGATGCACATGGTTTCTCAAGGCTGCATGAGGCAAGGAACAGATTTTCCTCTAGATCGTCCAGAAGGAACATAGGCCTACTGACTTGATTTTTAGCCCCATTTTAGGACTTCTGAACTCTATAAGTGTAAGAGAATAAATTTATGCTATTTTCAGACACCAGGTATGTGGTAGTTTGTTACAGCAGCCATAGGAAACTCATACACAACCTCATGGGGTCATCAGAAGCATTAAATTAGCTAATATATAAAACGCAGTTAGCACCATGCCTGGAGCATAATAAAGGCTCAAGAAAGTGGTAGTGACTCTTATTTTTGTGAGTGCTCTTATGATGTACTTTGGGGATGTGGCGTTGCCCTCTGAGGAGCCCTCAGTGTATTGCAACACAAGAGAAGTAAATTTCCAGGGGGTTGGATAAAGGGGAAAGTAAAGAGAAGCCCTCAAAGTGAGGAAGGCTATGGTTTTCCTGCCTGAAACTGATTCACCATGCAAGCACTGGGGCTCCAGAGGGGTAAGAGGTGCGTTAACACCTGATCCTAATGTGTGGGTGATGCTGCAGCGGCATAGCCAGATCCAAAGCAGACTGCAGCCCTGATGGAGAGGGGGCTCTTCACATCCAGCTGGGGCCTGGTTCTTAGCACACCATCCTCCAGGCTTCCAGGCAGCTTGCAATGCTCTTCCTCATGTATTGACATGTTTAAATCTTATTTACTCCTCATAATAATCCTCTCTTGTTTTCTAAGCACTATTTTTGTTTCAAAGTGATAATAGCTAAATTTGTTTCTGATTGAAAATGTAATGCATGCTCATCGAAGCAAATCTGGTAGATAAAGACAGTGAACTTTGATATTTTCTACCACAATACTTACGATTAGTCCGAAATCTTCACACTCCCCCTACCAGCTCCCTGTGGCACGTGCTTGATCAGGGGCTACTGCTCTGGGTGCGGTGCTTGCCATGTCTTGGCTCTAGGCTCAGCTATGCAACTTGTTTTGACCAACGAGATGGGACTAAACATCACAGTAATCGGAGGCCTGAAAGCACTGGCACCCCTGCCACCTCCATGAGAACATGCCGGATTAGCAAGTTCTCATGGCACCTGGGGCAGAGATCCTCATGCCCATTTTCAGAGACACGTGGCCTATTTGCCCCATCATTTCAGTGGACAGCCAGCTGGCATTGAATTGAACCTGTTAAGTGAGCCCAGCCACAACCAAAAGAACCACCTAGCTGAGACCAGCCTGCATCACTGACCCGCGTATTCCTGTGATAAACAAATGCTTATTATTTTAAGCCACTGGATTCGGGGAGAGTTTGTCATGTACCACTATTATTGTAATAATTAGAATAATGATTACAACAGGTACCAATGATATGTACTGAAGACGTATTGTATACTGGGCTTGCTACTAAACGCTTTTTAAACATCAGTGTTTCTTACTAACATATCTGGATAAGAATCTCCTAGAAGTTTGTAAGACTGTCCCAGAACTTAATCAGAAAATCTGAAAAGATGCTTGTGAACCTGCATTCTAACAGCTCTCTCTTGCTTTTTGTGCACCATATGCCTGGGAACCATTAATACTTGTTATCTTGTTTCAGTTACACAACATTCCCATGGGGCAGAGATCCTCACGTCCATTTTACAGACAAGGAAAGTGAGGCTCAGAGGAATTAAGTTTTCTAGCTCAAGGTGGAGCCAGAACTTGAACCCACGCTTTGTGATAACGAGAGATCAAGCTCTTGGCTCATCATCAAGGCTTCCCGCTGTGGTCTAGGGCTAGCTTGGTATAGCTCCCCTCTCAGCCTGACATTCTAGGGGCTGCCTCTGGTGACCGGCAGTAAGTGCTGTTCTGGGCTCACCTAAAGCTGGGGTTGCTACAGAAAGAGGTGAGAAGTGGCAGGGGATTAAAGTCTGCTTTCTTTGCTAAAATGGAAATTGTTGTTAAATAAGAGCATAAATATTTAATTACACACAGTGACTACTCTTTGCATAACAATTTCAAGTCCAGATTCAATATGAAGCAAGCTTAACATAAACACAACACCTGGGTACAAGTCCCATACCTTCTGGACTAAAGTCAGCTCTTCCTGCTTACTCAAGATTCCAAGACTAGTTTCCCGTGGTCTGCCCTGAGGAGAAGCTTTTTATTTTATGCTTATTTCTGCTCCCAGTTGATGAAAAGTGCCAGCTACCCCTCCACAAGGCCTTCTCACATGACAAATGGCTCCGATATTAAAAATCTCACCTTTTTGCTGCTAAAAGCCCTTAGAGCACAATTCACTGTCTGAGGTAGAGGTGATGGTGGTGTGGTTTCCCCATGCCATTGGCTGCACCTCATGACTCCCAAAACAGTAAGTTTCAGGGGCTACTTTTCTCTATTCTCTCCATGACTTAGGTCCCTTTGCCTAGATTTTCTCCTCTTCTAAGCTCACAGCAGACAAGATGCAGCCATCTTGCATTACGTCTGTCTCTGCGTGCTATACGAAGGCTGCCCATGCTGGGATTCTTTCTTCTGACTTAGGCTCCAGGCCGTCTTCTTGCTCTCTGAGCTGTTCTCTTGCCCCTCAGATGGTCTGTGGCAGCAAATCACTTCTCAGAAAAGACCTGCTGCATTTAACACTTCATCACCTCCTCTGAGAAATATTTCTGGGACCTGCTACTTCAAAATGGCAGGCTTATTCCCTGTCTAAACACTTTAAAGATAAGAGCAACAGAACCTTGAGACAAATCCCACAGAAATTGTTTCAGCTGGGTGAAAATGTGAAATGGCTTAGCATTTGAGAGGCTCACAGATGGCCAGGGCTGACTGGAGTGTTGGGGCAAGAGACAGCATGGTAAGACATGAAGATGGAAGGAAAGACAACAGCCAGATCATGAATAGGAAAGTAAGAAAACTAAAACAACCACATTAATAGTTATAGTAGCTCATTCTCACATTGTGCTTATCATGTACTGGATACTTATAACTCATTTAATCCTCAATGCCTCTATGAGGCAGGCACTGTTATTACTACCATTATACAGATGAAGAAACGGAGCCTTCCTTGGTTCCTGCCATTTCTAAGCCAGATCTTCCAGCCTCTTGTTACTAAGGAATGTCCCCCCTACCTCTACCATAGCCTTTCTGTACATCTCCTTTTGGGAGTTATCCTAGCTCATTGTTGTGCTGCTATAACAGAATACCCAAGACTGGGTAATTTATAATGAACAGAAATGTATTGGCTTATGGTTCTGGAGGCTGGGAAGTCCAAGAACAAGGTGCTGGCATCTTGTGAGGGTCTTCTTGCTGTGTCACCACATGGCAGAAGGCATCACATGGTAAGAGAGAGAGGGAAGCAGGCCAAACTCATTCTTTATAAGGAAACCAGTCCCACAATAATGGCGTTAATTCATTCATGAGGACAGAGCCCTCATGACTTAATCACCTCTTCAAAGTCTCACCTTTCAACACCTTTGCATTGAGGACTAAGTTTCTAGCCTATGAACTTCTGGGGACACATTCAAACCACAGCAGGAACGTTAGCAAAAACTGACATTCACTGCTTGCCACCCAAGATCCTAACCAATGTGGGGCAAGCCAAGGAGTCACCATTTATTCCACTAACTAGATCTTTGTTTACTCCCTTGCTCCTCAATCTGCCTCCCAAATCCCAAACATGTTCATTTTCCAGATCCCTCTCAGCCTCAACAGGAGACAATTTTGCCTCCCTACTCTATGGGCATTTGGTAGTGTCTAGAGATACTTTTAGTTGTTACAACTGGGGAGGGGGTGTCACTAGCATCTAGTGTGTGAAGGCCAGGAATGCTGTTAATGCTACAACACATAGGACTGTCTCCAATGACAAAAAAACTATCCAGCCCCAAGTGCCAGTTGTGCCAAGGTTGAGGCATCCTGCTCTAAGCCTGGGGTTTTGCTTTGTTCTTAGAACTGGCCCTTAATATGAGGGTCCTATTTCTAAATTTCCCCCTTTAACTTGAACTATGAGAGCTCATTCCTGCCTGCACTTAATGCCAGCAAACTACCTGTGGGCATCCCATGGTTCTCTGTGGATCCTGACTACTTGCTGGTGTGGTCACCTGTTCCTTGTCAACATTGCCACATGCCACTGGCCATCTGGACCTCCTCCACCACCCACAGCAGGTCCACTCCACCCACCTGCCCTCCCACAGTGCCAGCCTTGACACATAGGCACAACTTGCACTCAGGTCTTGACCAAAACCAGCTGCTCTGCCAAGACACAAAAGGGACCCCTACCGGAGTGAGGTCATCTCACTCTAGGACACAGTGTCCAGCTCAGACCGAACGCCACCCACCAGCTTCCTGCTGAAGCTATTCATTTCCCAGGCTTCCAGAGACCCGATTCCCTGGAGTTCCAGTGCGGGGGCGAACCCGGCAGCAGAAAGAAAAGACTCTCTGACCCATGCCTAAAAATAAAAATATTATTCCATTTCATGTCTGACAGACTGAATGTCTGACGCAGAAAGCAAACCCATGGCAACCGAAAGAACACATTGGAAACCTTTTCACTTGGGCGGATCAGAATGAAGGAAGGCTGGGCCTTCTGGAGACAGAGAGTTTCTCAACTCAACCCTCTGGTTTTTGGGCTGGGATAGGGGTGTCTGCGGGTGTGTGGGAAGGAGAAAGGGAGTGGACCCCACTCAGTGGGTCTTATTTGTTTGGGCTTCCCCTGCTTTCCTGCGATTTCTCCCTCTCTTGAAGGACATGCAGGTTTAGAAGTAAATTTCCACTAGAACAGGGGAACCTGGAGGGCAAGTCAATACAGAGACTTCATCTGGGTCCTCGGTTCGAGTGAGCCTCTTTCCTTTTTCACCCACGTGAAACTGTGGGCTATGGACAAGCCAGAAAGAGCCACGTTTGTCCCCCAAATACTTCCCTGGCTTTAGGTCTTGCTTCTACTCTCTGCCTTGTTTGAAACATCCTTCCCTCTCATCTCTGCCCCACTAAATCTGACTTATCTTTCCGGATCCAGCTAAACTCTCACTTCCTCCAGGAAGGATTTCTAGTTTTTTTTTCTCTCCACCAGTCTTATCCCAACCTTTACAGGCAGCAGTGGTCTGTGCCCACCTAGGGTTCCCATAGCATCTTGTCAATGTGCATATTGGGCCTTCTAGCTCAAGGCAGGGCCAGGAGCAACTTGGAGGAGAAGTCAGGTGAACCTGCTCAAATCCCACCTCTGCTCCTAAGTGGGGTTGTGTTACTTTGAGCATTTCACCTCCGCATGCCTTAATTTCCTCACCTAGAAAATGATGTCCCCAATGCCTACCTTATAGGGCTGTTATGATTTTTAAGTAGTAAGTATGTAAGGAATTGCCCATACACCACAGTCCCCTGAAAACACTGGCTGTCATTATCATCAGCTTCAGGCAGAAAGAGTATGGGCTCTGGAGTCAGAGACATGGGTTTGAGGCCTGGCTTCACTGCTTAATGGGTTTTAGGAGTTAAATTGTTTCCTCCAAAAATGATGCATTGAGCTTTTACTCCCAGTAACTCAGAATATAACCTTATTTGGATACAGGGTCATTGCAGACATAACCAGTTAAAACGAGGTTGGGATTTTAATCTGATATGCCGGTGTTCTCATAAGAAGATGGCCCTGTGACCATGGAGGCAGAGGCTGGAGTCAGTAGCTACAGCTGCGGAATGCCAGGATCACCAGCAACTACCAGAAGCTCCAGGACAGGCAGGGAATGGGTTCTCCCTCATGGCCCTCCAAAGAAACCAGCCCTGCTAAGACCTTGATTTTGGACTTCTGGCCTCCTGAACTATATAAGAATAATTTTCTGTTGTTTTAAGCTACCCAGTCTGTGGGTATTTGTTACCATAGCCTAGGAAATTAAGACAACAGGTGTTCACCTCTTTCAGTCTTGGGCCCCCCAGCCGTAATCCAGGGCTTAAGGGAGATAATCAGTGTGAAAGTGCTGGACACCCAGAAGATGCTGAATTAATATTAATAGAATCTGAAACCCAAACACCATCAGAAAAAGGAATACAAAAGTGGGGAGATACGCATATTCCCAGCCCAGGCTAGAAGGAGGCAGTGTGGACCCCAAACAAGAAATCCAATCAGCAATGCCTGCTTTATGTTTATGCATGTATTTATACTCTGTGACGTTTCACAAAGGCAGACAGTGTGCTGGAACACTCGCCAGACAATAGGACAGAAAGGATACCAGCCGGAGAGAGTACAGATAGCATAGAAAGATGAGGTGGGAAAGAAATATCTCTGAACGATCCAGGAGTCCTGCCAACCTACGCCCCCAAACGAAGTGGTGCGGAGGTCATCTGCTGTTTCTATGTGTCCAACATTCCTTCCTACATCTTCTTGAAATACGATCGTCCTTCCTCCTACTGACCTGTCCTCTGTGCATGTGATTCTAGTACAGCTGCCAATCAGTCCCTGGGCAAAGGAGTGGGCACATGAGCCAGGCCTTGACAGTCAGGACCTCCCATCTCCCTGGACATAGTAATGGCGATAATACAGGAAACACAGGTGACCCAGTTGACCAGTCCCAAGCTGGGATTCTACCTATGGAGGTTGGAGAAAGAAGACCTAAGCTTAGCCTGAGGCTAAGTTGGGATGACATACACCTGAAGGTCCTGCAGCTGTGACCCTTTCTCCTACTGCACGCAGGAACTCATCTACAGTAGGAAAAGCTGGGCCCACATGCAGAGGGGAGCAGAGGGTGTGTGTGTGCAGCGGGGAGCGGGGAGAGAGAGAGAGAGAGAGAGAGAGAGAGAGAAAACAGAGAAGAGGTCTGATGACATTATTTCGGTCCTTAAGCCAGCTCCACTCATGGACTTCTCAGTTACGTGAGTCAATAAATTTCCCTTTTTGCTTTAATCAGTTTAAGATTCTGTCTTCCACAGCGAGAAAGTCCTGCTCAGTCCAGGAGGGCTGGTAGACAGGAAGGGGTATCAAAGAGTGAAGCCTCACAAGAGGGAGTAGCCCCAGGGCGCCCAGAACCCTTCAAAGGAAGGACAATTCTGGGCCTAAGTGCAGGCGCAGGGAGGGTCTTGTCTGGGGAGTGTTTGGAGTAGCTCCCAGGGTTGGGGGCTTTTCAGAAATGCTTACCAGGGGCCTAGCGCTGTGGCTCAAGCCTGTAATCCCAGTAATCCCAGCACTTCGGGAGGCCAAGACAGGCAGATCACCTGAGGTCAGGAGTTCAAGACCAGCCTAGCCAACATGGCAAAACCCCACCTCTACTAAAAAAAAAAAAAAAAAAAAAATTAGCCGGGCATAGTGACATGTGCCTGTAATCCCAGCTACTTGGGAGGCTGAGGCAGGAGAATTCCGTGGAACCAGGAAGGCAGAGGTTGCAGTGAACCAAGATCGCACCACTGTGCTCCACCCTGGGCGACAGAGTGAGACTTCATCTCAACAACAACAACAAAAGAAATGCTTACCTGGGCATCCAAGCAAGGAGGCCTCAAACCTGCGTTCTGTGCACCCTGCTCAGAACTGTCACCAATGGCCCCCTAGGCCGGCTTTAACCCGCTCATTTTAGTAAGTGTCTAGTGGAACAGTCCGTTCAGTTGCCTGCCAGGCTCACCTCCACCTCCTGACTCAGCTGTCCGGGAAGCTTCCATACGGAATCTTATTCCATAAGCCCTGAAAGAGGCTGAGGGATCCAATACCTATCAGAGCTGTTTGGACTCTTTCTTTTTTGAGAATCTCAGCTAAGTGACACGAAGACAGTGGACAGTAGAGTTGTGTCGGAGTCAGCAGGGAGGGAGGCTGGGACTGTGAGTAGGCTGAAAAAGCCGGTCTGTGGTCGGTTGTGGGGGGTTGTGGGGGAATGGAGCCACCAGGAAGGGGCAGATAAGCATCCAGGTGGCCTCTGGAAAATGCATCTCACTGTTGTTCTAGTTCCCACGAGGCCCAGCTGTCCTTCCCGTACCTCCTTTCTGGGAGATTCCTTACCTCCTTCAATAACCTCTCTTGACTTGAGTTAGTTAGATGGGGGTTATGTTCCTCGAAGCTGAGACACAATGACCACGCCTTCTCTGCCTCATGTAGGCATGCTGGCTGCCAGCAACAGAGACCAACTCTGCCTGACACAAGCAAGAGGGAAATTATTGGAAGCCTGGCAGCTAAACTATCTGGCTGGGAATAGGTAGGTTCTGGCTGTTCTGGAAAGTCTGGGGAGCATGAGCTTCTCAACAGTCTCCCTGGGCCCTCGAGGTGGAATAGATGAATTCTAACCAGGTTCCTGTCCTTCCGTCAGAAGAGTGGAGCCAACTGGTCTCCCTGAGACTGTGCATCCACTCTTTGCCTGGGCTTGGTGGTGAGGGGAGGATCTGGCCCGAGGAGCTCCTGCGTGGCCTTACCTTTCTGTAGTGAAAGGGAGGTACATGAACTTACACCCCAGCAACAAAGCCCAGGGTTTGGCAGATGTGAGTTCCCCAAAGGAACTGGGAAGCAAAGACATTCACACAGACGCAGCTGCCCAGCCTCTACATGTCAGGGTCACTCTTGCCGCTTCCTCACTCTGGCCCCCAGTTGCCCAGACCTGGGCCAGTGGAGAAGGAAGAGTTCAAGATACAGAGCTTATGTTCCATAGAACTCAGACACAAAGGTGCCATCTGCATCTTATGGGCAGGGGTCCATGGAGAGACCGTCCAAGTGGGGAGGAGGGACAGATGGGGAGTGCAGAGGGTGTGATTGGTACCAACTTAGAGGAGGGATGCTTTTTCTGCTAAGACAGGTGGGAGGGGAACAAGCGGCCATGGTTGGACATGGGCTGCAGGGGTGCGGAGGTCAGGCGGGAGTGACACGCAGGAGCCCTGTGGTTCCTTCTATGAACTGGGTGTCAAGTCTTCTCCTGAGAGTGGAGAGGCTGGAAGAGAAGGAGATGTTTGTGGTTTAATGGAGGCTTGAACATGCTGATGAAGGATGAGATGCAGAGAATGGCCCAGAATCAGTCCAACAATTACCAAGGCATGGAGTGCCCCACTGGGCTGGAGACCACAGGTTTTTGGTGGCATCAGTTCCCCTTGGTGGCCAGGTGAGAAATAAAGCAGGTAGAGGGCTAGGTGGGCACAAGATGGGCTGTTTACAGTTATGTAGGAAGAAGGCAAAGGACAAAGACATTGAGGGTGGAGGATAGGAGACTCCAAGGAAGGAAGGTGGGGCTGATGGAAGAGAATGGGGGATCCAGATACTGGTGGTGCAGGTGGGCAGGAGGCTGCTTAGGGAGGGGCACTGGCGATCTCCCATATAATGATAGTCCCAGGTATGCGGGGAATGGTGGCCAAAGTGGAGTGGTGGGGCCCTGGGAGCCAGGGGCTGGGTCGTGCACATGTCCCCTGAAGTCCTCTGGAGAAAGACAGGTCTGGAGAGGAAGAGAATACTGAACACCAGGAACCACAGTGCTTGTTGGGGTTGGTTCCACACCAGGGCTGGATTGCCTTGAGGCTGGCTGAGCTTGCACTGGTTTCCTCATTCTTCGGAGTCTCCAGTTATTTATTTGCAGAGGGAGTTGAGAGAGGTGGGACAGGGAAGGCCCCTCTGAAGGGTTGAGCCTCATGAAGCTCCAGGGTAATGCCCAGAGGGTGAGTAGCCGCACCCAGGGCCAGGGCTGGGAGCTCAGCAGACGTCAGGAAGAACAGAAAGCTTGCAGCCTGCGCCCTCTGCGCCAGCTCAGCTGTACCTACACCGCCCTGCCTCAGGTCTGCCTGCTGTCCCCTTGTCCCAGAGGCCCGCCTGGCTGGCTCTTTTCAGAGAGCACCCGGCAATCACATGGCTGGCCCCCCGCCTACTGGGCTTTCCTTACTGCTCGTGTCACCCCCTCACCTGCAGGTTTGTCTGTCATTGTTCTGTGTCTTCCCGTTGGGCTATAAGCTCCGGGAGGACAGGGCTTTAGTTTTGCTCCCGGTCAAGTGCCCGGAGCCTAGCACAGTGCCTGGCATGTGATGGGCATCCAGGATTTTCTCTGGAGGGGGCTGCAGGGAGATGGCACAGGGCTTCATCAGTTGCAGGAAGAGCTTTCGGTTTTGTTCCACACTCCAGGCCTGAGCCACTGGAGGGAGTGAGCAGGTACAATGGGACCGGTTTTAGCCTTTGACAGCACCTTTCAGGCTGTTGGGGGGGTGTGTGTGTGTGGTTTATAGGGGCAAAAAAAGAAACGGGGGCCTGCTCAGAGCCCATTCCTGCAGTCCAGGTGAGGGAGGAATGTGGGCGGTCTTAGACCCTGAGTGTATAACGGCCACACTGGAGACCAGCTGCAGGGGCATGGAGTTCCCAGCACACACTCTGTCCAGGGGAAGGGGAGGAGGTGGGTGGACAATGACAACGCCTGCCTGCCCCTCAACACACACAGAGCCAGGCTCACTGTGTCAGGGAGGGACAGGTATGTGGACAGGAGCCGAGATGTGGCCAAAGTGGAGAAGTGCAGGGTGAGTCAAGGGAGCCCCGCTCTGAAAAGTCCACATCCCAGGCCAGGGGCAGCTGGAAACTGAGTCCTACTCCTGGACACTTTTTTTTTTTTTTTTTTTTTTTTTGAGATGGAGTCGTCTCTCTGTGTCACCAGGCTGGAGTTCAGTGGTACGATCTCGGCTCACTGCAAACTCCGACTCCCTGGTTCAAGCAATTCTCCTGCCTCAGCCTTCCGAGTAGCTGGGACTACAGGTACCTGCCACCACACCCAGCTAATCTTTGTATTTTTAGTAGAGACAGGGTTTTACCATGTTGGCCAGGATGGTCTTGATCCCTGACCTCGTGATCCGCCCACCTCGGCCTCCCAAAGTGCTGGGATTACAGGCGTGAGCCATCTTGGATACTGTAAATGCAACATGGTCTCTCTTTTGCTACAGAGCAAGCCACACTTCGTGCCAAGCAATGATTCTTTCTTGTGCCTCCCCCACCTTTTGTATAATTATGCTCTTGAATACACCTGATGTGAGCAGCAGTCCACGCAGTGGTTATGAGCCTGGAGCCGGACTGCCTGGAATCAGATTGTAGCACCACAGTCACATGCTGTGTGACCGGTGACAAGTTAATTAACCTCTCTGTGCCTCAGGACCCCCATCTACACGATGGGGGTGACATCAAGAGCATCTGCCTCATGGGCTTTTTGTGAGCGAGCATTAAATAGGACAGAATGTAGAAGGCCCTTAGCGGAGTAGGAGGACAAGCTGGAGAGGGAGTCTCCTGTAAGCTAAAATTTTCATGGAGTGACTGTTACAGAGTTAGACAAGGGCCCGGCAGGACAAGGCCTGAGGAGTGGCCACAGGATCTGGGGACAAGGAAGCAGGCTGGTACTCCTGGCTGAGATTTTTGAAAAACAGGACAGGCTTGTGAATGGTCTTAAAAACTTTGAGAAGAAAGGCGCCTCCCTCTGCTTTTCTCTGTGTCTGCAGGTGGGTTGCCGGTCTCAGCCTCAGCAGCAGGTCTGCATGGGAGCCTCCAGAGTAACAGACCTCCAAGGCTGGCTCTGTCCATCACCAGATGCTCTCTTGAGGACTCCTTCTAGTGCACTCTGGACAGCCTCTGCTTTGCAGGAAACTGAGGAAGGGCCAAGGTGATTCCAATGCAGCCAGACTCACAGTGGAAATAAATCAGTTGAGCCGAGGGTGCACTTGCTCCCACCTATGCCCACCCATGAGCTTTCAGAAGCATCTGCTGCAAGGTAATCACTCTTGCAGGAAAAAACTGATAGACCTGGAGATGGTTTGAGCACCCTGACCTTGGGCGTGGCTCACACTGGGCCCACCCCATCTTTGAGCCTGGAGGACTCCCCAAACCAAGGGCTCCTCCAAAGTCACCATCAGGGGCCCTCCTTCTGCAAACCATGCCCTGCCCTTTACCCTTCACACCCCGCTCAATTCTGTCTCCTGCATAATGACTGGCGATCACATTGCATTTGTCCTTCACAAAGCTCTCTCAAGTCCATTATTTCATTGACCTTCTCTCTCCCAACCAAAGACTATTGGCTTCATAAGGGCTGGCACCAACAAGTAGACAGCTGCTGCAAAGGATGCTGGGCTGTGGCAGGGTGCTGGGGCCATGTAAGCACCATGCCAGGAGCGGGAGTTCAGCGCGGGCTTCTTGGAGGAGGTGACACCTGAGCTGAATCCACTGGATGAGTGGCATCTTGACTATAGAAAGTTTTTATGCAATCATGACTTTGCCACATGTTAATGTGCTTCTTTGGGTTATATAATGAAAAGAGGAATTGAGACATGTCATAATTACTGGTGGCCTCATTGTTTCCGGACAACTTCACAGAAAATGCCAGAATGTATATAGTAGTGTCAGGAAATATGTGTGTGTGTGCGTGCGCACACATATTTTAATCATATAAAAACTACTGGACTGTTCAGACTCCTCCAAGCCAGAGACAAATTATCTGCTATGAGATTTTCATTTGCCCCCAACATTTTTATGCTGAAACTTAAGAAGAGGCTTGTGCTGCTCCCCACAACTCCCCCCAACCCAGGTTATTTTCTAGGTAGAAGCTATGGATTCAGACAGACCTGGGCCTGACTTCATGTTTGACCTCCTGATTTCACGTTTGACCTCAGTCAACTCCTCTGAGCCTCCAGTTCCTCTCCTGTGATTCTTCCTGGGGTTGCGATGAAGCCCTGTGTGTGGAGGTATCTAGCCACATGCCAGGCCGATAGAAAGTGGCCAGTACGTGTCGGTTTTCTCTTTCCTCGCAGCTTGCTTTTAAACCTGGGGACTGTCTCAGCTCAGTAGAATGCAGCATGGTACCTGACACAAGGATGACGCTGAATAAATGCTTGGTGAATGAAATAGACTCAGAGGGAGAAAAACCACTCAGAGAACACAGGTTGACAAACGAATCCTATTTTGGAGTCTTTTGCTTTCCCATTTGATGGAAACCACGATGCTAGGCTTTGAGGACCCTCTCATCTTCCCCAGTGGCTGTAAATCCTGCCAACAAGTTATCAGATAGTAAACGTTTTTCTTGTGAAGTTTTCTCTTGAACAATAAAGGTGACCCTTTGGCCTCACTTATCACATTTCATGATAAAGTCAGGCCTCAGTGATGGGCCAGTTTGGAGATCATCGAAACATCTGTTTGAAAGCAGAAGGTAATACCCATTCAAGACAAGGGCTTCAAACGGGAGAGTTCCACGCTATGTAAAATCCCAACCCCGTTTCCACCACAATAAACTTCTTTAGAAACTCAAATCTGATTTGGGTCTCAAAGGAGAAAATTAAAACCAGAAACAGAGACGTGAATGCCGTATTTTGCTTGGTTTGTTTTTTTCCGTGCGTGTGGCAGCATTTTAAAAGACAGAAATGCAAACGTCCTCTGGTCCGGATTCCACTCGCAACAAGGTTAAACTTTTCACTGAGCTATTGTTCTCAACAGCACATCTGTGACTTCACAGACTTATAAATATTTTGCTGATGTGCATGAAGTTTCAATTACATGAACAGAGGAACAGGACTGTAATTTCTGTAAGCCAAGACTGCCTTTTCTGCCACTGTATCCTCAGCCCCTTGCACAAGACCTGGCCCATAGCAGATGCTCCTCCAATATTTGCTCAACAAATGAATTAAGCCATAGCCTCAAACATAATCATAACGCCATAATCAGTTTGGCAAACATTTTAGAGTCACAAGGCACTTTCACCCCTGTCTCAAGCAGTTCAGTCCACTGTAACACAATACCATTGATGGGATGGCTTATTAAAGAACAGAAATTTATTTCCTTCAGTACGGGAGGCTGGGAAGTCCAAAATCAAGGTGCAACAGATTCATGTCTGGTGAGAGGTCACTTCCTCATACACAGCTGTTTTTTCACTCTAACCTCATGTGGCAGAAAGGGCAAGGAAGGGGCACTTTTATCAGTGAACCAGTCCTACTCATGAGAGCTCTGCTTCCACAATCTAATCACCTCCCAAAGGCCCCACCTCCTAATACCATCAGTTTAGAAGCGAGGATTCTAACATGGAAATGTGGGGTGACACAAACATTCAAACCACTGCATACCCCTGTCAACAGAAAACCCAGAACAGTTTAAATCTGATACGTCCAGACTTCAGAACAGACATTCATCCAAAGGAAAATACTTGAACACCTCAATTTCCTATCAGGTCACAAGTCAAACTCTGCTCAATTTCCTATCAGGTCACAAGTCAGACTCTGGTCAGCCCTATATCTAGGCCGAACATGCCTCCCTATGGTGAGTTAGCTGTCTTCTTCTCATTTCTCATTTGAGAAGTGTCACATACAGCGATGCAGTGGCCTTCAATTTATTCTTTGTCAGTCACATGCAGGTATCTCATTTGCATAAACGACCCCATGAAACTCTTAAGAAGACTCGAAAGTTAGGGCTTTATCCACCTCCAGCTGTCTAGTGTGGTGTGTTAGAAAGAGCGCAGGACTGGGGCCTATACTGAAAAGAAATTGCTGGAAGGAAATAATAAAAGCTGAGTCATGGCCGGGCGCGGTGGCTCAAGCCTGTAATCCCAGCACTTTGGGAGGCCGAGACGGGCGGATCACGAGGTCAGGAGATCGAGACCATCCTGGCTAGCACGGTGAAACCCCGTCTCTATTAAAAATTACAAAAAAACTAGCCGGGCGAGGTGGCGGGTGCCTGTAGTCCCAGCTACTCGGGAGGCTGAGGCAGGAGAATGGCGTGAACCCGGGAGGCGGAGCTTGCAGTGAGCCGAGATCGCACCACTGCACTCCAGCCTGGGTGACAGAGCAAGACTCCGTCTCAAAAAAAAAAAAAAAAAAAGCTGAGTCATAAGGAAACAACTGAGACTACGGAACAAGAAAGGCCAGATAAGAGCGGGGAGCTGAACAGAGTCAGGGGACTCAGGCAGCAGCACACCATATTTTAAAATATGACATGAAAACAACAGAAGAAGTTCTGTGAAGTTAGGAGCATTACCTGAACAAAGCTTTCTTGTGAAAGTTCGAGAAAAACTAAATTGGCACAAAAAGGAGCAACAGGAAATAATCATCTTATACCAAGTTATTATAAGAAAAAAGAGAACAAGAATCAGAATAATATCCCTACAGACAAGGAAAGCACACCAGAGACACAAGATACATCAAGCTGAAATCTACTATTTAAAAAAAAAAAAAAAAAAG
Organism: Macaca thibetana thibetana; assembly: GCF_024542745.1. Lineage (NCBI taxonomy): Eukaryota > Metazoa > Chordata > Mammalia > Primates > Cercopithecidae > Macaca > Macaca thibetana. Next base: position 12,172,947 of record NC_065584.1, read on the forward strand.
CTAAAAGGCACTGGGGATAAAATGCAAGACACAATGGAAAGACATAGATTAGGCCAGATGCGGTGACTCACGCCTGTAATCCCAGTACTTTGGGAGGCCGAGGCGGGCGGATCACGAGGTCAGGAGATGGAGACCATCCTGGCTAATACAGTGAAACCCTGTCTCTACTGAAAATACAAAAAAAAAAAAAAAAGACAGGCGAGGTGGCGGGCGCCTGTAGTCCCAGCTACTCAGGAGGCTGAGGCAGGAGAATGGCGTGAACCCGGGAGACGGAGCTTGCAGTGAGCCGAGATAGCGCCACTGCACTCCAGCCTGGGCGACAGAGCGAGACTCCGTCTCAAAACAAACAAACAAACAAACAACATCAACAAAAAAACATGTAGATTAGATTTTGACAAACTAAAAAGAAAAAAAAAATGAGAACTAAGAACTAGAAATAGAAGAAAATTCATTTTACAAATGAAGACAAAACCAGAAGAACACAAGAGCAAACAACACAACTGAACCTGCCCTAAGAGAAATCAAAGATAAAAAGCAGTTAAGTTTTTTTTAACAAAAATAAAAATGAAAGAGACAAAGTGTTGAGAGGATGTGACCAAATGTTGAAAATAGTCAAAGAAGTTCTAATATATGGATAATGGAAACTCTGAAAAGTAGAATGAAAGCAAGAGAATAGAGAATACTAAAAACTATAATTCCCAAACTCTCTTCTAAAAGAAAAACGTAAGATTTGAAGACATGTATTGAAAGAGCACGCTGTATATCTAGGAAAATTTACCAAGAACAACCAACACCAAAAGAGTCTATTAAAACCATAGACTTTAAGGAATAAGTCCTTCGAAAGATTAGGAACCAAGAACATGTGATTTATAAGGTAAAGAAAACGATCAGATTTACTATCAGATTTTTAAAAATAGTAACAGTTTATGGCAGAAAATGGAATAACTTAAGACAGGCAAGAGGAAAAAATGCAAAGCAAGGATTTTATACCCAAGAAAACCAGTTTTCAAGAATAGAGGGTATAAAAATGACACAAACTGTCATCAACATGTAGGAACCAGAAAATATTGTTAGCCAATTGTGGTGGCTCATCCCTGTAATCCCAGCACTTTGGGAGGTCAAGGCAGATGGATCACTTGAGCTCAGGGGTTCAAGACCAGCCTGGGCAATGTGGAAAAACCCTGTCTCTACAAAAAAAAAAAAAAAAAAAAAAAATTAGCAGGGCATGGTGGTGTGCGCCTGTAGGCCCAATTACTCAGGAGGCTGAGACGAGAAGATCATCTGAGCCCAGGAGATCGAGGCAGCAGTGGGCCATGATTACACCACTGGACTCCAACTGGGTGACAGAGTGAAACCTGTCTCAAAAAGAAAAAAAAAAAAAAAGGAAAAGAAAACAAAAGAATTGTTCCTGTAGTCCTTCCTAAGGAATCTACCAGAGAATCAGCTGCAGATGACAAAACGATAGAGCGATATTAACATGAAATATATATACTTACTGGTAGAACTACGGACAAAAGACAGCTTAAAGAAGGCATGCAGGCCAGCTGCAGTGGCTCATGCCTGTAATCCCAGCACTCTGGGAGGCCGAGGCGGGCGGATCATGAAGTCAGGAGATTGAGACCATCCTGGCTAACACGGTGAAACCCTGTCTCTACTAAAAATACAAAAAATTAGCTGGGCATGGTGGCACGCACCTGTAGTCCCAGCTGCTCGGGAGGCTGAGGCAGGAGAATCGCTTGAACTCAGGAGGCAGAAGTTGCAGTGAGCCAAGATTGTACCACTGCACTCCAGCCTGGGGGACATGAGCGAGACTCCGTCTAAAAAAAAAATAAAAGCATGCACTGGCCATATGTCCTGACAATGGAGACATAGCACAACGACAACAAATGAGAGGAGAGGGAAGCACACGTACAAGACATTCTTCACAGTTTTCAGTCATCATAATTGATCATATCAATGTTATGAGACTGTTTTGTGTGTAAGATGAGATAATACAAATGAGTAATTATGGGATATTTAAATTCTAGCATCCCTTGTGTCCTTCAAAATCAACATGCTCAGATATGGAAGAAAGCAGATAGATATAGATGTAATCAAAAGAGGTTAAGTTAAAAAACAAAAGCCTATAGTCCTGATTTAAATGAGAAACATCATTATAAACTTATGAGGCGTGTTTTGCATAGTCTAGGTATCTTAGCTCTGGCCACTGAAAAGACCTAGAAACAATACTGATCACGATATGCAAACATTAACCCAGAGACTTAAATGTAAGAGCTAAAACTAAAACTTCCAGAAGAAAACATAGGCAGAGAAAAATATTTGTGACTTTGGGATAGAGAAAAATGTCTTAGGAAAAAAGAAGGATCATCTAAGGATCATCTTAGGATCATCTAAGAAAAAAATGGGTCAACTGGACTTCATTAAGTTTCTGCTTTAAAATAACACCATTAGTATCCACTTAAAATGAGAGAATTTTATAAAATGTAAATTATACTTCAATAAAACTGTTTAAAATTTAAAAGCAAAAAATAAAAACATACTAGAAGAAAATAGAGCTTTCTTATTGTTTAAAAAATAACAAACTCCAAGACACCAAAATGAACTGTGTGTGGTGGTGCACACCTGTATTCCCAGCTTCTCAGGAGGCTGAGGCAGGACGATTGCTTGAGTCCAGGAGTTTGAAGCCAGCCTGGGGAACATAGTGAGACCTCCATCTCAAAAAGGAAATAAATAATTTTTAAAAATAAATTTTTTAAATTCACAAAAGAAGGAATTGAAAATTCAAGACATAGTCTGGGAGTAAATATTCCCAACACACGTACTTGATAATGGACTTATATTCAGAACATATAGAGGACTTCTATAACTCAATAATAAAGAAACAAAATGCAATTTTTTTAACCGGCAAAAGAACAAATGCTTCACAAAAGAAGGTGTGTGAATGGCCGATAGAGATGGATACAACTACACACCCACTAAAACAACTAAAATTTAAAATCCTGAAAATACCTGATATGGTTTGGATTTGTGTCCCCACCAAATCTCATGTCAAATTGTCTCATGTTGAATCCCCAGTGTTGGAGGTGGGGTCTGGTGGAGGTGATCGGATCATGGGGCAGAGTTCTCATGAATGGTATAGCACCATTCCCTCGGTGCTGTTCCCGTAATAGTGAGTGAGTGAGTGAGTTACCAAGGGATCTGGTTGTTTAAAGGTGTGTAGCACCTCCCCACTCTCTCTGCGTCCTGCTCCTGCCATATGAAGATGCCTGCTTCTGATTCACCTTCCCCCATAAGTAAAAGCTCCCTAAGTTCCCCCCCAGAACCTGAAGCCACTATACTTCCTGTACAGCCTGTGAAACCGTGAAGCAATTAAACCTCTTTGCTTTATAAATTACCCAGAACAGGTATTTCTTTTCTTTTCTTTTCTTTTTTTTTTTTTTTGAGATGGAGTTTCGCTCTTGTTACCCAGGCTGGAGTGTAGTGGCATGATCTTGGCTCACTGCAACCTCCACGTCCCGGGTTCAAGCGATTCTCTTGCCTCAGCCTCCCGAGTAGCTGGGATTACAGGCACGTGCCACCATGCCTGGCTGATTTTTGTATTTTTAGTAGAGACAGGGTTTCACCATGTTGGTCAGGCTGGTCTCGAACTCCTGATCCACCTACCTTGGCCTCCCAAAGTGCTGGGATTACAGGAAAGAGCCACCGCACCTGGCCTTCAGGTATTTCTTTATAGGAATGTGAGAATGAACTGATACAATACCCAAAGCAGAGAAGGATGTGGAGCTGGAGTAGCTAATTCTCATAGGTTGCTGGTAAGAGTGTATAATGGAACAACTCTTGGAAAACAGCTCAGAAATTTCTGTTTTTAAAAAAATAAAGTCAAACATGCACCTACCATATATCCCAGCAATTCTACTCCTAGGCATCTACCCAAGAGAAATGAAAACACATAACCTTGCAAAGATTTATACAATGATGAGTATGAGTCAGTAATAAAAAGGAAAGAACTAGAATCCAGAATGAAAGAAGTCAGTCACAGAGGGGATCATTCTATATGTCTGACTCCATGCATATGAAGTTGTAATATGGATAAAATGATTTCATAGTGATTCAAATCAGATGAGGAGTTGCCTGGTTGGGAAAAAATGTGGATGTTTGACCAAAAAAGGACAGAGGGACTTTTCTGGGACTTTGGAATGTTCTCTATTTTGATCAAGGTGGTGGTCACTTAGGTATACAATTTGTCACCATTTGTTAACTATACATTTTGTTTATAAAGTATACCTCAATAAAATTGATTAAAAATAGTAGAGTAACAGGCTAGTCAATATACATTTGTATAAATACAGGGGTTTGAGGAAATCCTAACAAGTCACGGCTCTTCTTTCTTTAAGAAACATTGAGAAGTGGATCTAAGAACCAGGCAGATGGAGATTTTTTAAAAACCAGCTTCGTTACTGAAGTTGCAAAGGTCACAGTTTCGCCTGGAGACCACAGCTGGGCTCCCTACTTCTTTCCTCTTGCCCCTCAACCCAACGCTGGCAAAGCAGGTGCAGTCAGGCTCCTGCCCGCACCTTCCAAACCCAGCACTGGGCAGAGATGGGGTCTTAATTTGGGTTCTCCCAAAGCAGAGCCTGAAGCAAGGACTCAGGTGCAGGCAGTTGATTTGGGAGGTGCTTTCAGGAGGCAGGAGTGACAGGCGAGGAGAGCAAGGCAGTGCATGGAGAGGATCCAGTGTAAGGGAGACCCATGGCGGTGGCTGCTGCTGCAGCCAGGGTGACAGTTCCAAGGCACCCTCTGAGAGGCACCCATAAGGACTCACAGAGCTTTTACAAAGGAAGCAAAGCCATGCCTCCATCCACCACCCCTCTCCCACATGACTGACTAGTGCCTACAGAATTGACCTGGCTTTAGACTCTCAGAAGGCAGGGTGGCTTGGGCTGGGAGGGTCAGCGTTTGCAGAAGGAGCTGACCAAAGCTGGCTGTTGCCATTGATGGTGAACCCCTCAAGGGCACAAATGCTGAGTTACTCATCTCAGTGTCCCCTGGCACACTGATTCGTACAAAACAGGTGGTACACAGTGCATAACACTGCATAGTAAGTAAAGGAGGGAGGGAGAGAGGAAAGAAGGAAGAGGGGAAGGAGGGAGGGAGGGAGGAAAGAAGGAAGAAAGGAAGGAGGGAGGGAGAGAGGAAAGAAGAAAGAGGGGAAGGAGGGAGGGAGCGAGGAAAGAAGGAAGAAGGGAAGGAGGCAGGGAGAGAAGAAAGAAGGAAGAGGGGAAGGAGGGAGGGAGGGAGAGAGGAAAGAAGGAAGAGGGGAAACGGGAAAGAGGGAGGGAGGGAAGCAGGGAAAGGGGAAGGAGGGAGGAAAGAAAGAAGAGGGGAAGGAGGGAGGGAGAGAGGAAAGAAAGAAGAAAGGAAAGAGGAAGGAAGGGAAAAAAGAAGGAAGAAAAGAAAGAGGGAGGGAGGGAGAGAAGAAGAAAGAAAAGAAGGAGGGAGGCAGGAAGACAGGAAGGAGGGAAAAGGAGAGGGGAAAAGCCTTATCCCTATGAAGGGGCAGGTCCTGGGACAACTTCGCAGTCTCAAGGGAGATACAGGGGTCACACTGAGCTGGTGAGGGATGGGGATGGGGAGTGTCCAGAAGTGGGAACGTCTCCAATGAGAGAAGACTCCTGTGTCAGGGGGAGAGCACAGGATTTGGGCTGGAGAAACAGCATGTCAACAGACCCAGGGGTTAAGTGTGCGCAACACTGTGATTTAAGAAATACACATATGGTCCCTGCCCCTGGCCCCTGACACACAGCTCCTGATGCCCTTGGACTCTCTGGAGTGGTGTCTTTTTAATGCTAATGAGATGACCGGTGGCTGGCAGCAAAGACCAAGGCAGGATTAGAGGGTTGGGACTTTAAGCCCCACCTCCAAGCCTCTGGGGAGGGGACAGGGACTGAGGGTTGAGTTGATTACCAATGGCCAATGGTTTAATCCATCATGCCTACCGCATGAAGTCTCCAAAACACCTCAAAGGGACAGGGTTCGGGTGGGTCTCAGATAGCTGAACACGTGAAGGTTCCTAGAGGGTGGTGCAGCTGGAGAGGGTGGAGGCTCCGCGCCCCTTCCCCCACGCCTTGCCCTGTGCTGCTCTTCCACCTGGCTGCTTACCTGCATCCTTTGTAATACCCTTTATAATAAATGGTTCAATATATGTAAAGTGTTTCTCTGAGTTCTAGCAAATTAATCAAACCTGAAAAGCGGAGCTGAGGGAACCCCTGTCCATAGCCAGTCAGTCAGAGGTTCAGGCCACAGCCTGGGGCTTGTGATTGACATCTGAAGTGAGGTGCGGTTTTGTGGGACTGAGCCCTCAGCCTGTGCAATCTGATGCTTCGATCTGATGCTATCTCCAGGTAGATAGGGTCCGAATTGAATTGCGGGACACCCTGCTGGTGTCCACCGGAGAACTGCACGGCGTGGGGGAAACCTTCCTGAGGGTCTGATGTCAGAAGTGCTGTGCTGAGGGCTGTGACAGATTAGGAAAAATGCCTTGGTGTTTCCCATCCTTGATTAATGTGGAACCAAGAAAATCAAGCATGACGTTGGTGCAGGAAGGAGCAGAATCAGACCCACTGTTCAGGGCAAGGTGGCTGAGGGCCTCGGCCAGCAAGACGAGGAATTAGGTTCTGGCCAGCCCCTGGGTCAGCAGATTCGTGAGAGACTGGGCAGAGGCCGTTGGTGCCCTCTCCTCAGCCGACCCCAGGGAACACATTCCCACACCCTCAGGCCATCTCCCGTGTCCTGTGCTTGACGACCTCCTCCAGCAGCAGGAATGACCTTCACCGGAGCACAGCCAGGGCGTCGGCAAAAACTCCTCAGCGTCCTGCCCTTGGTGGGACAATTCTGAGGGGCACCAGATAGACTCTCAGAGGGTCCCTGGTGCACTGAGCTCCTGAGGCCCACCCACCACAACGATCTCATGAGCTCCCCTGGTTTTGGCTTTCCTGCCATCCCTGTTCCCTCATCTACTTCCTGGAACAACTTCCCAGATAAACCACTGACACCTACGTCTCAGGACCCGCTTCGTGGGGGCCTCAAACTGTAAGTGAATAAAGGACGGTGGGTTGAACTGCAGGCTGGGTTGGATCACATGGAAATGAAAGGCCCCGAGAGTTGGATGCACCAGTATCTCTGTGATCACACTCTACTAGGAGTGTGCGGCCACCTTCTCCAATCTGCCGCGTATAAAAAACAAAATTAAGGCCCGCCCTGATCATTTCCCTCTTGTGGCTGCCATATTTGTTTGCTTGGGCCCTGTAACAAGGTACCACTGACTAGGGGGCATAAACAACAGAAACTGACTTCCTCACCATTCTGGAGGCTGGAAGTCTGAGATCAAGGTGTCAGCTGGGCTGGTTTCTCCTGAGGTCCCTCTCCTTGGCTTGCGGACGGCTGTTTTCTCCTTGTGTCCTCACATGGTCTTCTCTGCGTGTGTCTGTGTCCACATTTCCTCTTTTACGAGGGCATTAGCTCCATTGGATTAGGGCCCACCAGTTTGACCTCATTTTAGTTTAATTATCTTTTTAAAGATCCTATGTCCAGGCTGGACACGGCAGCTCATGCCTGTAATCTCAGCATTTTAGGAGGCCGAGGAGGGTGGATCACCTGAGGTTAGGTGTTCGAGACCAGCCTGGCGAACACAGCAAAAACCCATCTCTACTAAAAATACAAAAATTAGCTGGGCATCGTGGTGCACACCTGTAATCCCAGCTACTTAGGAGACTGAGGCAGGAGAATATCTTGAACCCGGGATAGGCGGAGGTGGCAGGGAGGCAGGGACAGCCATATTCTGAAGTACCCACATTCATATGAATTTGAACTTGGAGGGGGACATAATTCAGCTCAAACACTAATCTTTTCTTTTTTTGTTAGAGAATCCTCCATCCCCCAGGCTAGAGTGCAGTGGCGCGATCTTGGCTCACTGCAACTTCTGCCTCCCGGGTTCAAGCGATTCTCCTGCCTCAGCCTCCTGAGTAACTGGGATTACAGGTGCCCACCACAGCGCCCGGCTAATTTTTGTATTTTTAGTAGAGATGGGGTTTCACCATCTTGGCCAGGCTGGTCTCGAACTTCTGACCTCCTGATCCACCCGCCTTGGCCTCTCAAAGTGCTGGGATTATAGGCATGAGCCACCACGCCCGGCCAATCCTGAATCTTTCATTACAAGTAGGCTGGCTAGTCATTTGGTTTGGTGGCCCACATGGGCTGACCTGTGGACAGCAGGGGACCCCCCGGACAGGCACTCTCTCCCCAGGCATCGCCTTCCCTGCCTCCAACGCCAAGGTCACTCTGACCATCTGTTGCTCAGAGCTCACTGTGAGCTTAACCCCCACTGGGGTTTTAAAATTTAAATCCCCTCACAGAATATTAATCCCTGCACCTCCTTCCTATTCCAGGTCCCAAAGAAGGCGGCAGTCATTGACACCCGGCCATTCAGTCCTCCCACGACTGAGCTTGGGCTCTCAAGGTGCAGACGATCTGGAGTGGTTTGCATTTGTGTTTTAATGTCCTCCAACTCCAGAGCATTTCCCTGAGGGCTGGAGAGGCCTGAGCTCTTTCCCTTCCACCTGCGTCGGCCCCGTACAAAGCTCCGTTTGTGTCTCTGTGGCTGAGGGGAAACGGCTACCCCGCGCCACCTCATCTACCCACAGGCCACAAAAGCCCAAGCACGAGGTGAGGCTCAAAACAGGCCAGGCCGAGGCGCTGCCAAGCCAAACACAGAGGAAACGGGTGCGAGCCCAGCAGAGAAACCAGATTCCCCTGGAAATCGCTGCTCCCCGCCGTGTCTGGAAGGCCGGCCCCAATAAAGCGGCTCCGGAAGGCCTGAAGGACCCCCATGGCCCTCATCTTGATGGAGATGCCAATAAAAATCTCAGAACATCCAGCCTGCAGGCCCCGTAGGCACTGCCCCGGGGCCGTAAACCCGGATACGAGCAGCTGGGGAGCCGGAGGGAAGAGGCCTGCTCCCAAGAAAGCCCACCAGCCAGCCGGGCCTGGCCCGCAAGTAACCGAGACGCCTTCAGGGAAAGGCAGCAGGGCAGGCTGGACGGGAGGGAAGCCCGCAGCCGGGGCCCCTGCTCCAAACCAGGTCCAAAGCTGTTAAATCCATGGGAACTTCAGGAAAGAGTAATGACCGCCCAGCAACTGCAGGTTCTTAAAGAAACCCGGGAGAAATCCGCCTCAGGAAGCAACAACAGACCTTGTGGTTGTAAACTCAACTCGGAGGGCACCTTGGGGTCACAACTGTGCTCATGACAGAGGAGGAAGTGTATGTGTGTGTGTGTGTGTGTGTATCTGAATCCATGGACAAAGGACAGCCCAGTTATGCATACGTGTGCACATATTTGTGTCTCCGTATCAGAGGTGTTGTGGAGGCACATACACAAATGGGTGCATTTGTGTGTCTGTAGCATTCCCAGAGTTAACAAATAAAAATACAGGATGTGCAGTTAAATTTGAATGTAGACAAAAAGCAAATACTTTTTGAATGTGAATATTCCCAAATATTGCCCGAGACGTACTTATGCTAAAAAGTGTTCACTGTTTATCTGAAATTCTAAATTTCTAAGTGGGTGTCCTGTATTTCTCTAGCAACCCTATGTGTGCATGAATGTCTAAATTCAGAGTGGCAATGACATTTGAGGTCACAGAAGAGGTCTTTGATAAACAGACAAATATATACATATACACACTCATACACTTTGCCTCCTTACACACACACATATAAAATGATACTATAATAGTCCTCAAAAGTTCTCCTAACAGGTGATTAGTCATTCTTTGTAAGAAGAAAATTATGTGCCTTATATGGTATGGCCGTAACCTAAATGCATTTAACTTGCAAATTCATCTACAGGGGCTTGCAGAGAGAGAGACGTAACACAAGTAAATGGTGTGGTAATAGCTCCTGCTGTTCCACCCAGAGCTCAGGTTAAGAGACTGCCTCTGCGCTCCCTCCACCATCTCAGCCCCAGACACCACCCCAAGGGGAGCACTGGCTGTCCAGGCTTCTCTAGGGCTTAAAGTCACACATATTTTTCTACCCTGTGACTCCGAAAGGTAAGCCAGCTCCTTCATTTGGGGCATCCCGCAGAGACAGAAATCTGATCGAAGGGGATGGAAATAACTGATTTGAACCTTCTGGACGCCAGAGGAACTGAACATTCAACACAAATACTTTTTTTTTTCCCTTCGAAAATGGTCTGAGCTTGCAAACTCCCAAACACTAAACGTCTTCCAAGGATAACTTATTCAATGGTATCACTACATATCCCACTTGATGTAATAAGCATCCCCCAGGCCATTCCTTAGCCTTTTCCTGGGTAAGGATGTGAAGGACAGGAGTTCAGGAGATGGGCAAGGCTCAGGTATGGTGGGTAGGAAGAGGGGCTGTCAAACCAGACTGGGCCCTAGAAATCCTCTAGTTGAGGGATCTCAAACTGGCACCCTGCTGGCCAAGTCTGCCAGGTCAGCAGCGCACAGTCATCTTTAAATGTTTGAATTTAGTGCTTACACACAGGGCACACACCCTCCATTTTCACCCTGACCCTTTACCCTCTATGATCTGAGGATCAGCTGTTTATTTTATTTTATTTTATTTTTGAGATGGAGTCTCACTCTGTTGCCCAGGCTGGAGTGCAGTGGCATGATCTTGGCTCACTGCAAGCTCCGCCTCCCAGGTTCATGACATTCTCCTGCCTCAGACTCCCGAGTAGCTGGGACTACAGGCACCCGCCACCACGCCCGGCTAATTTTTTGTATTTTTAGTAGAGATGGGGTTTCACCGTGTTAGCCAGGATGGCCTTGATCTCCTGACCTGGTGATTCTCCTGCCTCGGCCTCCCAAAGTGCTGGGATTACAGGCGTGAGCCACCGCGCCTGGCCTCAGCTGTTTATTATACATGGGCCGCCTGCCTGCTCGTGTGCAAGACAGACCCCCTTCGTGAGGACACTGGCTCCCACACAGAGTGGGGCTCGCAGCAAAGCAGGGCAGGAACCCAGGTCTCCAGCTCCCAAGCTAGGGCAGGACTCTGTTTCCCCTCCATTCTGCAGCCCTCAGGCCATGGAAGAGTGAGTCCTGCCAGTTGAGAACGCAGAAGTGAGACGTGAGCCCTCTGTCCATGTCACCTTGGGAAGCCTTCTCAGCAGTGGTGACACTACTTTCGAATCTGAATCTGATCTGGTGGAATTCAAAGGGTTACCCTGATCCTGCTCTGTTTACAGACCTTCATCCCAGCTCCTTCATTTAATTTGGTTTTTGTTTTTCCGGTTTGTTTGTTTGTTTGTAACAGAGTCTTACTTACGGAGGCTCACTGAAACCTCCACCCGCTGGTTCAAGCCATTCTCCCGCCTCAGCCTCCCAAGTAGCTGGGATTACAGATGCATGCCACCACGCCCAGCTAATTTTTGTATTTTTAGTAGAGACAGGGTTTTGCCATGTTGGCTAGGCTGGCCTCGAATTCCTGACCTCAGGAGGTTTTCCCGCCTGAGCCTCCCAAAGTGCTGGGATTACAGGCGTGAGCCACCATGCCCCGCTTCAGCTCCTTCATTTAAACCCATTGATTGGAATGCCAAGCATCTGCAAAGAAAAGAGAAAAAGAAGAACCACATTTTTCTTCGTGGGGGTGTTTTCTGATATCCAGGGATCCCGTAAGAAACTGTTGTTAAATTTTCAAGATTTTGAAATGGCTAAGCACAATAAATATTAAATTTATATGCTTAAATAAATTACATTAAAATGTGGCAATAAGTACTTAAAACTTATCCCTTCCTAATTATGTCATGAGAGTTCACTGTTACCTATGCTGTCAAGGATACGGATGTTTATCGCATCTGTGGGGTGAGATATATATATATATATATATATATATATATTTTTTTTTTTTTTTTTGAGACCGTCTTGCTTTGAAGCCCAGGCTGCAGTGCGGTGACACAGTCACGGCTTGCTGCACCCTCCACTTCCCAGGCTCAGGTGATCCTTCTACCTCAGCCTCCCGAGTAGCTGGGACTATAGGTGTGCACCATGACCCATGGTTAATTTTTGTAGTTTTTGTAGAGACAGGGTTTCGGCATGTTGCCCAGGCCAGTCATGAACTGGGCTCAAGTCATCCACCCACCTCGGGTTGGTAATATTATATAATGGCATGCTATTGTGCAACTCTTGCCAACTCCATGTTCAATAATATCACACACATTAGTAGCTTGAAATTTGTTGTTGTGGAAATATATACACCATGGAAATTGGCAAGTGCTACAAATGAGACTTGGATTTATTGTTGTATTGATTGTCTGGACTTAAGAAGGTGATGAAGAAAATGTTAATGATCAAGATGGTTAGAGGACAATTTTCAAAAAAGGCTAAAATTATGACTCAAGCAGGTATAATATGAATACAAGTGAATTATTTTACCTAACCCATTAATTAATGAGGGAGCAGTAAGAAGTTGTAACTGGGTTAAATGAGGATATGCCTTGTGCATATTTACCTTTTCTACCTGGTAAAATTCATTTGCATGGCCTTGGACAGGTATCCTTTGCTTAGCCATGGACATAAAAGATTTGCCCACTATCAATTTTCTCTAAATTAACATCTCTGCACAGTTGTAAAATACAAAGACAAAGGGACATACCTCTATAGCATGAGATAATCGCTGGAGGCCCCAGAGATTTACTAAAAGAATATCCAGTAATCTTTTATTCGCCTCAAAATCTCCCACAATGCTTCCTCAAGAGATTACATGTAAAAGTATGTTACACCTGTAGCCATTACATTGTGAATAGCACCCAAAAAATTAAGAAAATACTCTTAGAATTTGAAACTATTATCCAACTTAGGAAAAAAGTGACACAATATTGATGAATAAGTTCTTTTTTTTTTTTTTTTTGAGAGAGAGTCTCACTCTGTCGCCCAGGCTGGATTGCAGTGGCTCCATCTCAGCTCGCCACAGCCTCTACCTCCTGGGTTCAAGTGATTTTCCTGCCTCAGCCTCCCGAGTAGCTGGGATTACAGGTGCCCACCTCACACCCAGCTAATTTTTGTATTTTTAGTGGAGATGGGCTTTTGCCATGTTCAGGCTGGTCTCGAACTCCTAACCTCAGGTGATCCGCCCACCTTGGCTTCCCAAAGTGCTGGGGTTACAGGTGTGAGCACCACGTCCAGCCTGATGAATGAGTGAAGTTCTGACATTCATCTTTGTTGTGTTAGTCTTCTGTCACTCATTGAGGTAAAAGAAAATGCCAACCAACATACATGGTGAAACTATACTCATTCATCAATGATGTGAGTCACTTCGTTGCTGAACTGGACAGTATTCAAACATGTACTTGTAGTCTGATCTTCTCAAATCATGATTGAGATGCAACCATAAGTCAGCTATAGATAAGAATTTAGTAAAAGTTAACAAAAGCATTCTATGAGAATCAACTGGCTCTATGAAATTTGCAATAAAGAATATTATATATTTTCTTATTTGTAAGTTGTGTGATACAATCTTTCATATCAGTAAAATGCAAAATAAACGTGTACACATATGAATGCATACTTTTTTTTTTCTTAGCCAACTGTTAAAAAATTTAACCACCCACCACTGATGGAGATCCTCTGCATTCTTATCTGGATCATAGAATTTCCTTTAAAAATTTTTAAAAAAATTTTACTCTATAAGAGTAAGAACCAGCATACACACACACACACACCTCTAAAACCATCATGACACAATTATTTTCCCTTTAACTCTAGATACATTCCAATCTACTCCATTCCAGTCCCATCCATTTCAGTTAAAATAGTTACCATTTCATTATGATCTTACTATTGATCTCAGGAAGATTTCCATCTGCAGTTTGAAAAACTCTTACCTAAACTCAACTTTCAAACCTCCGTCCTCTCCCTCCTCCTCCTCTCCCTCCTCCTCCCTCACCCCTCCCCTTCCCCTTCCCTCCTCCTCCTCCTTCTTCCCCTTCTTCCCTTCTCCTTCCCCTGTCCTCCTCTCCTCCTCCTCTCCTCCTCCTCTCCTCCTCCTCTCCTCCTCCTCTCCTCCTCCTCTCCTCCTCTCCTCTCTCTCCTCTCTCTCCTCTCTCTCCTCTCTCTCTCTCTCTCTCTCTCTCTCCCTCCTCCTCCTCCTCCTTCTTCTTCTTCCTCTTCTTCTTCTTTTGCTGTTGCTGCTGCTGCTGCTGCTAGACAGGGTCTTGCTCAGTGGCCTAGGCTGGAGCTCAGTGGTGCAATCATGGCTCACTGCAGCTTCACCCCTCACCTTCCCAGGCTCAGTCAATCCTCCCATCTCAGCATCCCTAGTAGCTGGGACTACAGTTGCGTGCCACCACATCTGGCTAATTTTTGGATTTTTTTTTTTTTTTTGTAAAGACAGGGTCTCCCTGTGTTGCCCAGGCTGCTCTTGAACTCCTAGGCTCAAGTGATCCTCCTGCCTCAGCCTCCCAAAGTGCTGGGACTACAGGCATGAGCCACTGCACCTGGCCCCCTCCCAATTCTCTCCTTATTCCCACATCACACTTGAATTTGAAGGTCTGGCTCAGATGCCTTCTCCCGGATCAGTGAGTGGGCTAATCTCCAGAATTGGCTCTCTACCCCAATATTTTTTCACCCTGGCACAATTGTATCTTCCTTTGTGTCTGGCCCTCCTGACTTACTATACATAAAGGTGGGAATAACCTTGTACTCATCTCTGGAGCTTCAGCACATGACACAGCGCCTGGCACAGACAAGGCTCTTGAAAGTGTGTGGAATGAGTATATGAATGAATAGTTCATGCCTGTTCATGAATGAATGAAATTCACAGTGCACTGCCTCTTATGAAAAGACAGGCTTCAGTAGAGTGACCACTCATTCAGTCTCATGAAGTCTGTAGGAATCAGACGAATCATCATGCCCTTTTCACTAGACAGAGAAACTGAGGCATCAAGGAGCAGAGTGACTTGCAGGGAAAAATACACACCGTTTATTCTTTGGCCATCCTGTCAGCAGAAAAGGGGAAAATAGTTATGACAATTCTTGCACGGAAGAAACCAAAAAAAATCTCTCCCACACTGGCTGAAATAGGAAGTAAAGCTGAATGCTGATTTGCAGATGTTAGAAATCAAATTGCATCATGTGTAATGGAATTCTAGAAATTTGTAGGGCCAAAAAACAAACAAAATAACCAAACACACACTTTTCATTTCTTATGCAATAGTACCAATAAAACAGTGTTAACCCAAATCACATTTCTTCATTTTAGCTTCAGTTACCCTGAAGAAAATTCCAGCCAACAACTTTCCACACTGTTGTTTAAGTAAGCTGACCTGGGTCTGGCTTTGATGTGAATTGTGAATTAGACATGGACACTTGTGTTTTATTGATAACAAAACGCTATTATTTACCGAGGGCTGATGATTGTTATGTCAACTATGCATAGTCTTTGGTAAATTTCCCACCACCCATATGAGGATATTACTATTATTATGCCTGTTTCACAGATGAGTAAACTAGGTTTAACGCAGCTGTTCAGCCAGCAAGTGGCCAAGCTGGGGTTTGAACCCAGTGCTCCAAAGCCAAGATTTCCTCCAAAACACGTGAAGAGCCTAAGGCAACATGGCGCTGAACTTACCGGGAAGTATCAGAAGAGTCTGTAGGACTGAGCCGGCACTGCGTCTGCTCCACCAGAGGCCAGCGTATGGAGATAAAGAGGGAGTGCCCGGTGACCTGACCTGTGGCCCCTGGCTGGTGACCCTGGCCTTGACCCTCTGCTGTGTTTGTGCTTAGTGATTACAGATGGTCAGGGTCAAGGGCAGCTTACCTTCATGGGTGATCTAGTGGAAAAAGTACAGGTTTTGAAGGCAAACAGAGCTGGTCTTGAATCTGGACTTTATTATTTACCAGTTACGTAGATCTTCGACCTGGGACTGCCTCTCCCCGAACCCCAGGCTCCTCATTAAAAAGTGTGGCTGCAGAAGACTTTCTTCACAGGTGTACTCTGAGCATGAAATGAGCTGACATGCATGGAGGCATGCAGTGAGGGCTGAACCATGCTAGCCCCTTTCCTTGCCACTTGCAAGTGCAGCCCTAACCGCTGAGAGTGCTGGGCCACCCTGAGAGAGAGAGAGAGAGAGAGAGAGAGAGAGCGAAAGCCTGCAGAGAAGGTCATCACAAGGGCAGCAGCACCTTGCAGGTGTCAGGGGGACAAGGGACCAATGCTTTCACCTGCCCCATGCTGCTTGATTTTGCCCAAACCCAATTGCTCGGGCGGGGAAGAGATTATCATTCTCCTTTCTATGTGAGGAAACTGAGACTCGAGTTGGATGACCAAGTGTGAAACCTCCCCCTCCTCTCACTGCCCCCCACACCCCAGGCATTCTCGAACCCCCTTCATGAATTTGCCACTTCCATGTACCACCCATACTGCTGTTTACTAAATATGTGTCCTCAAGTCTACTTGGTTGCTTAGTTAAATTCATTGTCAAAGGAAACTTGACTTCACCACCATAAATGGGAAACCAGCGGTGCAACTGCGGCCATAATGAAGAATATGATGGAAGTAAGTCCACTTGATGAAATTCCAGCTAAACATATTATTGCCTGTGAACCTGGAGCCCGCCTGCTGTTGATTAAAAAGGAAATAAACAAAAGTCAAAGAAGAATTCAAGACAAAGGAGCACCAGAGACTGTCTTCTTAACAGAGGCTTGGAAGCAAACTGAAAAGGGAAGAATCATTTCATATGTGGTCTGTGTTACCTAAAGTTACAGTCCCTGCACCATCAAAATCAACTCTGGGCTTCTAAAGTCTCTCCACTCTGGGAATCACTGGTAGACCTGGTCCTACTTTGGGCTCTGAACTGTTGAGTGGCTTGCCAGTGGCAAGAGGGCTGAGAGGCAGTGTCTCAGGCTGGCCTGGACCGCTGAGCAGAGCTGTTTCTGCTGCTCCAAAGGTCCGGAAATGCTCAGGGAGGGTCGTCGGGGCTTTGCTTGCTCGAAACTTCCATTTCCCAGGCTCAGCAGCTATCAACTTTTCTCCCACAGATTGTTCTAGAAATGGGTCTGTCTGGACCACCCCACACGCACGTGGTTTGGCAGTGACAGGTTCATTCATGCCTCTGTGTCTACCGTTTAGACCAGGGTTTATCACTCTCAGCAGTGTTGGTGTTTGGGGCCAGAAAAGCCTTCATTGTGCTGGGGCTGTCCTGGGCACTGCAGGACGTCTGACAGTGTCCCCGGCCTCTGCCCCCTGGGCGATGGTCGTCTCCTTTCAGGAGTGACAACGAAAAATGTCCTTGGGGGACAACCTTCCCTCTCTCCCGTCCCCACTTGAAAGCACTGCTTTTGATGGGGGGGAAGAAAAAGTGGTTTTTAGTCCCTGGGGAAAAATTCTACTATTAGTGGGATTTAGTTTGTTTGTTTATTTTACCTTCTTAGAGAAAGACTTACCTTTTTAGATAAACTTGTAAGTTACAGTTATTATTCTTACCTCCTGACTAAAGACAAATAAAGCAGTGGGAAAAAAAGGGCATTTATTGCTTATGTCACTTGAGGCCAACTGAAAGCCAAGATAATGGACCAGAGGACTTAGAAGAGGGAGGGAGAGGATAGGAGGAGGGAAGGAGGGAGGAAGGGAATGGTCACTGATTAAGCATCCCTCCGGGGTGCTGGGACCTCAGAACATTGTCTCCTTTCACTCTCAGAATCCCACAGGGAAGGCTGGATGAGGAGGCGAGACTAGAAAGGTCAAAGGGCAGGCAAGTGACGAGCTGGGTCCCCTCTCCCGCTGGGAAGCCCACACTCCCTTTTCTGGGGAGGAGAGAGGAGGAAAGAGTCCGTTCCAGGACTCGGAGGGACTTGGAGCTCAGCTAGTCCCACCTCTCCAAACTCAGAGTTGTGATGTGAATTCCTTGAGGGCATCAGCTAATTGTCACTAGAATCCAAACTGTCACCAAGAAGATAGGGAAGAGGTAGACCCAGTGGATGTCAGTGAAGAGGGGCAAAGCAGGCTTCAACCCACACAGCCTGTCTCTTAGCCCTCTGTACTGCCCACGGCTCAGTCACATGCTTGTGTGCACAGATGGGCTGGCCAAAGGGTGCTAAGAGCGATTAGCAAGACAGGCAGTCAGCTGTCACGAACAGGGCCCAGTGGGAGATCTACAGGCTTGGCATGCGGTCTTCTCAGACCCCTGGATCTTTTCTTCTATTCCTCTCTCCTTCCAACTTAGCAACCCACTACCTAATTGCAACCAGAAATGGACGTCTCATGGACCAACCCCTTGCACCTGGAAAACCAGAGATCACACACAGGTCACCCCTCAGGTCAGAAAAGCCCATCGAAGTAATCTTAACCCTGCTTGGGTGATAAAGTCCAGCTCCCAGAGCAAGGAGCACATTTGCTTGTTTCATTAAACAGCATGAAAAGATTCAAGACTCCTTCTCAACTGGCCATCCCCAGATCAGAGCAAGCCAATGAGCAGCCTGGTTACTGCCCTCGCCTTCTGCAGAAGTGCTGGAGGACTAGAGAGAGAGGTTCCTTAACTGTGATGGAAATTCTATCTGGGCAGACGTTTGTCTCTCTCCAGGTTTCTCTGCCTGCCGGATACCCAGGCTCACATCTGCTCCGTGGCACACTCATTAAATATAATCTGAAAGAAAGTTGCTGGCAATATGGAGAAAGACGAACCCTTCCCGTTTGTGAGATGGAAGGACTTCTCACGTGAGAAGCACTTTTACATGCATAGCCCCCTTCGGAGTGCCCCAGCGCCTCCAGGAGGGCAGGTGACTGTGGAGGCTGTGGCTCTGTTTGCAACACAGAGCCGCCATCTACTCTCCTGGAGTCAGAAAGTCAGTTGGCATGTTTCAGATAATAACTTAGCTAATTTGGGTGGAACTCTCTGTACTTCTGTTTCCCAAAGGAAAGACGCCAGAGATGAAAAGATGTTAGAGAAACAGAAGAATGAACTGGGCTGAACTAAGACAGGCAGTCCTTGGCAGGACGTGGGGAGGGTAGTGCCTCCGGCCAACACAATAGGATTCACCTGGGAGAGGGGCCCGCTCCGGAGCTTTCTGAGAGGCTCCTCTGCCAGAAGGATCTGCCAGGTCCTGGCAAGATCGGGCCAAGGTGCCGGAGCCCCTCGGACTCTGCAGACTGTCCAGTAGGGGGCACTGTCGCCTCCACACTGGCCGACCTCAAACACCGTCTGCTCCTGGTGTGCCCCTCCCCAAGGTCCTCCCCCAGGAGTGGAAGGCGGTCTCCAGCCCTGAAAAGACTCAAGGAGCTTACCTGTCTGAAGGCCACCCCAGGCTGGCCTACCTGGCGGAGCCTAGGTGACATTCTGCATCCTTAGGGATGACACAGCAATCACTACAGCTGCTGTTTACTGAGCACCTACTATGTGTCAGATGCTTTCACTGTGTGACCTCATTAAAACTCCACCGGAGCCCTCTGACTGAGGTATTATTGGTCCCACTTTACAAATAAGAAAGGCAGCTTCAGAGGCCACAGAGTCCATAAACATCAAAGCATAAGCATCTCAGGTCTTTCCGGGTGGGAAGTTCGGGCCCCTTCCACTGTCCCCCACAATGTCAGATCCAGTGGTTCCAGAGGGCTGCCTGTCCCCTGGGATCCGGGGCTGGGCATGTATTATTTCACAAGCCTGCGAGCTAGGTACTATTTTATACAAAAGCACAAAGCGGTCAGACGCCTGCCCAAGATTGCACAGACACAGCAAGTAGAGCCGGGATTTGAGCCTGGACTTCTGGGATCCAAAGCCCGTATTCTTTCCATTGCCTGGCCCGCCCCCTGCAGAGGGCGCACCGAAAACACCTGTGACCTTGCTTGCCCAAACCAACAGGAGGCCTCTTCCACGACCTCCTCCACTACGGCTTTCATCCTCTATTAATGCGCTCTTGTGAATTTGGGGCTTTCCAGGCCTTCTCAGATTGACCAGGCCCACACAAGCTCATTGGCCTCTCTGGGCCTCAATTTCCCCACCTGAAAACAGATTTCAAGGCCTGGGCGGGCAGGGCTGCTGGTATGGAATAAGACCCCGATTCTGGTTCTGGCTGGGGGCGGCCGGCAGGCTTTGTCCACCGCCAGGGTCAGGGAGGGTTTGCATACTTGTGTGGGCGGCGGAGCAACTGCCCCCACGTGAGCCCCTGAACAAAGAGGCCTCAGAGCCCCTCCCCTTGCCCCGCTCGCCTCCAGCGCCCGCCGCCAGCCGGCTCAATAGAGCGCTTGTGGCCGCGCTGAGGAGCTGCGGCCCGGGCTCGGCGCATTGTGCATTGTCTGAGGCCCGGCGCCGCAGCCAAGGGTCGCTCCATCAAAGTCGCGCCTGGGAGGAGGGAGGATGAGGGGCGCGCGCGGGACTTGCCGGCCGCTGGACAGTGACAAGGTGCATTTGTCCCAGCGCTAGGGGTCACGCGGACTTTCCAAAGAAAGGCTTCCGGACGCCCCTCTGCCCCTGATAAAGGCATCCATTGCTGCTGTCAACCCAACCCAGGCAAAACCCCACCTTCCTCAACAGAGCCCTGAACTGAAATGACCCAGCAACCCACGGTGGAGTGAACCTCAGCTGAAGCCAAATGTTCGCTTTTCACTGAACTGAAACTACACTTGTTCGTTTTCCAAAATCATTCACTGGGAACATTTGTGCATTTGTTTATTCATTTAATAAACGCTCACTGGCCACTGCCCTGTGGCCCAGGCACAGTTCAAGGCATCAGGGCTCTTTGTGAGGTAAGCAGTGAGGTCTGCTCGGTGGAGTCACGGATACGGAAACAGGATGGCACAGTCAAGAATTGGTTGCCACTCCGTATTCTCAGGGCAAGCACAGTGCCTGGCTCCGGCAGGGGCTCAGCCTGTTCCCTGGAGGAAGGAAGATGGAGGGCGGAAGACAGGGAGGGGGCGAGGTGGGGTCCCTAATAGAAGCATGGCTCTAGTCTGTAATACAAGCACTTTAGGAGGCCAGGGCAGGAGGATCACTTGAGCCCAGGAGTTCAAGACCAGCCCAGGCAACATAGCAAGACCCCATCTCTACAAAATAATAATAATAATAATAATAATAATAATAATAATGGTCCCAGCTACTCCAGAGGCTGAGGTGAGAGGATCGTTTGAGTTTGGGAGGTCAAGGCTGCAGTGATCCGTGATGGTGGCACTGCACTCCAGCCTGGGTCAGAGAGCGAGACTCTCCCTAAAACAAATAAATAAAAACGTGGCCAGGTGCTGCAGGATCAGAGAGGTGAGGTCTGCTACTTCTCCTGCCAGTCAACATCTGAAAGAAACCTGAATTTACCCTACCTGAGCTACATGTTTTTAAACTGAAAGAAATCAAGTAATACAAGAATAATGAGAGGTTCAGTTGAGTTTTCAAAGGTCCGGAAGGTGTCCTGAGCAAAATGCCAGGTTGGTCATTAATTATGCATTCATTCATCCATCATTCTTTCATTCAACCAACACTTATGGATGAAGCACCCACTCTAAGATAGAATCTGTGGGGATTTACCCACACCCAAGTCCTTCTAGTTTCTTTAACAATGAAAAAGCAATTCTTAAAAAGCCCATTCAGGGGCCAGGTGTGGTGGCTTATACCTGTAATCCCAGCAATTTGGGAGACCGAGGTAGGCAGATCACTCGAGGCCAGGAGTTCAAGGCCAGTCTGGCCAATATGGCAGAACCCTGCCTCTACTAAAAAAAAATTAGCCAGGTATGGTGGCACATGCCTGTAATCCCAGCTACTTGGGAGGCTGAGGCACAAGGATCACCTGAACCTGGGAGGTGGAGGTTTCAGTGAACCGAGATCATGCTACTGCATTCCAGCATGGGTGACAGAGCGAGACTGTCTCAAAAAAAAAAAAAAAAAAAAAAAGGGGGGGGGGGTTGGGGAAAGGAGAAAAGAAAAAAAGCCCACTTAGAGATTGGGGCCTGCAGAAGATCTGGACTCAAATTTTACAGCAAGTGACTTAAATAAGAAATGGAATTTGAGGTTGTTTCCTCACAAGGCTGCCTGCCTTACAGGGATTTGGGGAGAGTAATGTATAGAAAATGCCTTCCTCAATGGAGCCGGCATCACCATAATCTGCTATGTGTGCCCTGGTCTTTACAGTTAACAAATCTCCTTCACTTGCAAAGTTTCATTTTGTTTTCACCATAATCCCAGGAGTTCAGCAGGACTGCTATGTTTAATAGTCACTTTACACAGCAGGAAATTGAGGGTCAGAGAGATGAAGCAACTTACCAAGGTCACACAGCAACTCAGCATTAGAACTGAGATGAAAACACAGAGTTTGAATCTAAAGCTTTGAGGGTTGGTCTGACTCTGTTGACAAAGCTCATGACGATGCCAGAAGACTCTGGGGGACTGGTATTTCCAAAGTAATTAGTCACATCTGACTTATGAGAGACTTAGGATCAAGCAACCGGGATCTGCCACCTATTTGGGGCATGTGAGTAGCCCAAGGAATGTTCTAGAAGGAACACCTGGTGAGAAAGATGATGTTTCCCAAAGATGGCCACAACAGTAGCTCCCATCCCACATGCTGTACCTGTAGTGGGACTTTCTCATTCTCTCATTAGGATGTGGGGTCTAATTTGCCTCCCCTGGAATCTGGGCTGGCTTACAGACTTGCTTGACCAGTAGATCGTGGTCATTAGTGGTATTCTGGGACTTCTAGGACTAGGTTATAAGAAGCCGTGCAGTGTCCACTGGGGTCTCTTGGGTTGATCTTGGAGCAATCTGTGTTGTAAAATTCTTTACACAGAGAGGCCATATATGGATGTTCCCAGGGACAGCCTTAGCCATGCTCCCAGTTGACGACTAGAAGGTCATCATGCTGTGTGAGCCATCCTGGATGTCCTGTGTGGTAAAGCCTACAGATAATTCCAACCCCAGCTAAATTCCAACTACAAACAGCATAAGAGACCCTAAGCAAGAACTGGCTGAGTCCAGTCAAATCCCAGAACTACAAGAGACAAGAATGCATCAATATTTTCAGCCATACAGCTGTGGATGGTTTATTATAAAGCAATGAATAACTGGAATACATGGAGGGGTTTACAGGGCTCTTCGTTTAAAGAGAAACTGAGGCTAAGAAATTAATCAAGGCCCTTCCTCTGGACTCCCAGAACGCCCAGTGTAATTGCTGTAAGGGTATCTGAACCCAAATCATTTGTTTACTTTTCTGTCCCAAGAGACTGTGAGCTCCTGGGGGATAGAGAATATATAAGGGCTCTGGAGTTGCTAGTAATTGAAATAAAACTGGTTTACTTAAGCAAAGCACAATTGATTGGGAGGATTTGGGAGAGCTCAAAGCATTGGAATCACAACCAGACTGGGTTCAGAGAACAGACAGTGATCCAGGGCGGGGGCACATGGAGACTCTCCAGGGGTGCCAGGGCCATAAATGGAGAGTAATCCTTTGTCCCTGTCATGTTATACTGCTCGAGATTCCAATTCCAGGGGGAATACTCTTGACTGCCCTGCACTAGGCTACAGTAGGGCAGGCCCCACTTGGATGTGGGCCCCACTCGGGCTCTATCCATTGGATGGGCTGTCCCCCTAAACAAAATCAGGTTACCGATGCCAGAAGAATGGGGAGTGGGTATTGAAGAGGCAAAGCTGGACCATCACATTTGCCTCAGCAACCCCAGGACCCAGCTCAGTGTCTGGCACATAATAGGTGCTCAAGAAATATTTCTTTGATGTGTGAACAAATAAACACTCTAATGAACAAATGTGCATGAATGAATGAAACAACAAATGAACAAGTGCGTAATCAGACAATGCATGGGCCATATGCAGGCCTTTGAAGACACCTGCTAGATATTACAGCACTTTAACTCCCCTCCACCAAGCCAGGCAGTTTTTTCTCAAGAGAGTTTCTGATACCTGGATTCTAGAATGTATAGAATTTTAATCCCCTAATCCTGTCAGTTTAAGAACATTATACACTTTGAACAGGGTCTGTGATAATTCCTGAAAACACTCCAGGAGCGGTGACTCCCTAGCCCTGCTTGATTTTAAATTCAGTTTTCAGGGGAGGGCTGGTGGAGGAGACAGATGTGAGGGAGGCTTGTCTCTGAGGCCAGAGCTGGGAGGTCTGGCATTTCCTTTTACGGGTCCACAGCTGTTCAGCAGAAGGCAGCTGGACGAGGCTTGGTCTGGTGGCGGCCACACTACACCCAAGGCAGGTAGATGTGTCATCTGCACATCTGCCCAAATCTTGCACATAAAGGATGACAGACAATGTTGTCTCACGCCTTACACAGACTCACTGAGGGTAAAAGGTCAGACTTTACCAACTCCTGAAAAACCTCGCTACTTCTATTTTTGGTACACTTTCAAGGCACTCATACTAGGTGGATAATACAAAGAACTGGATAAGTGTTGGCAATAGTGAATAGAATCTTTGATGCCTTTACAATTTGTTAGCACACACACAAAGAAAACTTAAAAAGCAAACTGGCTCAAATATATATTAATACCTCGACACACCCTGATTTACTCATCTGGAGGATGGAGACTGTTACTTATCAGTCAACAGATATTCTCCAGGACAGGAGGGAAAGGGTTAAGGAAGGGAAGGTCATTTGTGCTGAGCACCAGGGGGTGCCAGGGGTGATGTTAGGAACTTTCCATATATTATGTCCTTTAAGCCCTACAGCAATCTTGAGATTCAATGCAACCCCATTTTACAGGTAAGGAAACTGAGTCCAGAGAGGTGAGGTGCATTGCCCAAGATCATGATACTCCTAAGTGGCAAACCCAGGATTTGAACCTGGGTCAAGTCAGACTCTGTGGCCCATCTCCATTTCATTACATCAGACTGCCTCCTGGGAAGTAAACAAAAGAGGTGTTTTAATGGAAACGCACAGACCTCATTCACCAGAGAGTCTGCCAGAGCCACTGACTTTGGCTGTTATACAATTCTCACAAGTGTGATTATTCGATCTCCTGGTTCACAGACAATGGGAAACATCAAATAAGAAGTAGGAGAGAAGGCTACAGAAGGAAGCACACAAACAGTGTGACAAGTAGCTATGGAAGCCAGGGTTCCAGGTACAGTAGATGATTGGGTGGCTTGAATCTGACCAACCCTCCTGATTGTAACCATTAAAAACTCTGAATAGCAAGTTAAAAAAAAAAAATTTGAAGATGCTGGAATGCAGCTCAGAACTGGTGGGAATACAACTCTTGGGAAAAAAAAGAAAGCATATAATTTTACTGATTTTCTCAAAGAAAAAGCTTTTGTTTCATTCTCTCCTTTTTAATTTTTTATTTGTATATATTTGGGGGGTACAAGTGCAGGTTTCTTCCATGCATACATTGCATAGTGGTAAAGTCTGGGCTTTTCCTATACCTGTCATCTGAAGAGTGAACATTGTACCCAATGGGTGATTTTCTATCCCTCACCCCCATCCCACCCTCCCACGTTTTGTAATCTCCAATGTCTACTATTCCACTCTGATGCCCCTATGTACCCATCATTTAGCACCCACTTATAAGTGAGAACATACAGTATTTGACTTTGTTTCTCTCTCCTCTTGGCTTTTCAATGTCACTGATTTCTAATTTTATTTTATTATTTCCTTTCTTCTTCTTACTTTGGACTGGATTTGCTCTCTCTTTTCTTGTTTCCTAAGGTAAAAGCCTAGGCCATTGCTTCGTGTCCTTTCCTCTTTTTTTTTTTTGAGACAGAGTCTCTCTGTCACCCAGGCTGGAGTGCAGTGGCGCGATCTTGGCTCACTGCAAGCTCCACCTCCTGGGCTCATGCCATTCTCCTGCCTCAGTCTCCCAAGTAGCTGGGACTACAGGTGCCTGCCACCATGCCTGGCTAATTTTTTTGTATTTTTAGTAGAGATGGGGTTTCACTGTGTTAGCCAGGATGGTCTCAATCTCCTGACCTCATTATCCGCCTGCCTCGGCTTCACAAAGTGCTGGAATTACAGGCATGAGCCACTATGCCTGGCCCTTTCCTCTTTTTTAATGGCAATTCATGCTATGAATTTTCCTCTGAGCACCACTTCAGCTGCATCTTGCAAGAACTGATAATGTCAGTTTTTATTTTCGTTCACTTTGAGTTACTTTTGATTTCTTCTTTTTTTAATTTTTAACTTTTGTGGGTACATAGTAGGTGTATATATTTATGGGGTACATGAGATGTTTTGATACGGGCAACTTTTGATTTTTGCTTTGGCCACTGCATTCCTTAGATGTATGTTATTTTGTTTCTAAAATTATGTCATTTTCCAGATGTCTTTTGGGTGTTGATGTCTAATTTGTGAGCACAGAGAAAATTTTGTAAAATTGGGGTCCTTTTACATTTATTAAGACTTGTTTTGTAGCCCAGAATGTGGCCTACTTTGGTATATATTCCATGTGCGTTGGAAAGGAGTGTGTATTCTGTTGCCCTTGGGTGAAGTGTTTTATAAATATCAACTAAGTCACATTGGTTGATAGTGTCCCATCTGTTGTTTCCTTTTCCTCTTTTTCTGCCATCTTTTAGGTTGAGCTTTTTTTTTTTTTTTTTTTTTTTTTTTTTTTTTTTTTTTTTTTGAGACAGAGTCTTGCTCTGTCGCCCAGGCTGGAGTGCAGTGGCACGATCTCGGCTCACTGCAAGTTCTGCCTCCCGGGTTCACGCCATTCTCCTGCCTCAGCCTCCCGAGTAGCTGGGACTACAGGCACCTGCCACCACGCCCAGCTAATTTTTTTGTATTTTTAGTAGAGACAGGGTTTCACGTGTAAGCCAGAATGGTCTCCAACTCCTGACCTCGTGATCTGCCCGCCTCAGCCTCCCAAAGTGCTGGGATTACAAGCATGAGCCACCACGCCCGGCCTTTCTTTTTTTTCTTCAAACAGAGTTTCGCTGTTGTTGCCCAGGCTGGAATACAATGGCATGATCTTAGCTTCATTGCAACCTTCACCTCCTGGGTCCAAGTGATTCTCCTGCCTCAGCCTCCCAAGTAGCCAGGACTACAGATGCCCACCACCACACCCAGCCAATTTTTGTATTTTTAGTAGAGATGGGGTTTCACTATGTTGGCCAGGCTGGTCTTGAACTCCTGACCTCAGGCAATCCGCTTGTCTCAGCCTCCCAAAGTGCTGGGATTACAGGCGTGAGCCACTGCGCCTGGCTGAGAATTCTTTTATGATCCTATTTTATCTCTTGTGGGCTTCTTGGCTACCCCTCTCTGTTTTCTTTTTAGGGTTATAGTACACATTTTTCCCTTATTACAGTCTACCTTCAAATGATATTATAACACGTCATGTGCTTTATAAAAACTTTATAACAGTATACTTCCATTTCTCCTCTCCTGGCCTTTGTTCTAATTTATCATATATTTTTACTTCTATGTATTAGTTGTTAGTAGTTTTACTTTTAACAATTACCTTTTAAAGGAATTATTTATTTATTTATTTATTTATTTATTTATTTTAGAGAGAGGGTCTTACTCTGACACCCAGGCCATCTTCCCACTTCAGCCTCCCAAATAGCTAGAACTAGAGGTGTGCACCACCACACCTGGCTAACTTTTATTATTTTTATATTTTTGTAGAGACAAGGTCTTGCTATGTTGCCCAGGCGGGTCTCAAACTCCTGGCCTGAAGCAATCCTCCCGCCTCAGCCTCCCAAAGCACTGGGATTACAGGCATGGGCCACATTGCCTAGCCATTAAAGGGATTTTCTAAAATAAATCATATATTTTATATTTACCAACATATTGCATTTATCACTTCTAATGCTCTTCATTATTTTAAAAAGACAGACCACACCAAGTATTTCCAAGTATGTAGAGCAATGTAGGGTCTCCTGCACTGCTGGTGGGCATGTAAAATGGAACAGCCACTTTGGAAGCACAGTTTGGTGGTTTTTATAAAAGCTTAATACATACCTACGTATGATCCAGCCATTCCATCCCTACATAGTTACACAAAACAAATGCAAGCACGGCTGGGCATGGTGGCTCACACCTGTATTCCGGACACTTTGGGAGGCTGAGACAGGCAGATCACTTGAGGTCAGGAGTTCAAGACTAGCCTGGCCAACATGGTGAAAGCGCACCTCTACTAAAAACACAAAAATTAGCCAGGCATGGTGGTAACACCTGTAGTCCCAGCTACTAGGGAGGGTGAGGCAGGAGAATTGTTTGAACCCAGAAGGCAGAGTTTACATTGAGCCAAAATCCCGCCACTGCACTCCAGCCTGGGTGAAGATTCAAAAGAAAGAAAGAAAGAAGAAAGAAAGAAAGAAAGAAAGAAAGAAAGAAAGAAAGAAAGAAAGAAAGAAAGAAAGAAAGAAAGAAAGAAAGAAAGAAAGAAAGAAAGAAAGAAGGAAGGAAGGAAGGAAGGAAGGAAGGAAGGAAGGAAGGAAGGAAGGAAGGAAGGAAGGAAGGAAGGAAGGAAGGAAGGAAGGAAGGAAGGAAGGAAAGAGAAAGAAAGAGAAAGAAAGGAAGGAAGGAAGAAAGGAAGGAAGGAAGGAAAGGGAGAAATGCAAGCATATTTCCACACAAGGATCAATACATGAATACTCACAAGAGTTTTATTTTTAATAGCTAGAAACCAGAAACAGCCCAGGGGCCCATCAGCCAATGAGCAGATCAACAAACGGTGGTGCATCCATATAACAATAAAAACAGGCACGTAGTCAAGCAGGGATGCATGCAGCACCCCGCAACAACATGGATGAAGCGTGTAGCTATCATGCTGGGAGGAAGAGCCAGAAAAAGAAAGGGTGCATGAAATTCCAGAAAATGCAAAACAATCAGAAAGCAGAGAGAGAGGAATGGCTTTCAGAGTAGCCCAAGGAAGCTTTTGGGGTTGGTGCCCTTTGTAAGGCCGGAAACCTATGTCAAAACTCCTCCAAGTTTACATTTTAAATATGTGTGATTTATTGTATGGCAATTATACATCAATAAATCTGTAACATCTATTGAATGGGCTTAAGGCAGATCAGACGTGGCAGAAGAAATGAGCAATGACCTTGAAAAAAACACACGATGAAATGATCTGAACTGAGAAAATAATATTGAAAAAAATAATGAAGAGCATCTCAGTAATTAGTGGGACAGTACCTGACAGGTTAGCATATGTCAACCAGGGTCCCAAAGAGGGAGGAAACAAGATGGAAAAAAATACAGGAAGAAATAATGACCATATTTTTTTTTTTCAAATTTCCAACATCTACAGGCTCCCAAAGTTCAACAAACCCAAGAAGAAGAAAAAAAAAAAAAAAAAACCAACAACATAAAGAAATCCACATCATAATCAAATGCCTGAAAAGCCAAAATAAAGAGAAAATCTTAAAAGCCTCCAGAAGTTAAAAGATAAATGAAATTCTGGGTGCGATAAGAATGACAGCTGCCTTCTCCGTAGAAACAGCGGAGGACAGAATGGTGCTGTGTTCTTTAAAATGCTGAAGCAAACTAACCACCAAGCCAGGGTTCTATATTCAGTAAACATTTTCTTCAGAAATACAGGGAAATCAAGATGTTTTGAGAAAAACAAAAGCTAAGAGAATTCAGTGCCAGCAGAGTCATGCTACAAGAAATGTTTTTAAAAATTCTTTGGGCTAAAGGCAAAGGATACAAGTCTCAAGGAAGGAAAGAAGATGACTAGGTGATTAAATGTATGAGTAAGTATAAATGAGCATTTTTTCCTTAATTTCTTTAAAAGATATGCATGTATGTTTTGTTTTGTTTTTTGAGACGGTGTTTCACACTGTTGCCCAGGCTGGAGTGCAGTGGCGTGATCTCGGCTCACTGCAACCTCTGCCTCCTGGGTTGAAGTGATTCTCCTGCCTCAACTTCCTGAGTAGCTGGGACTACAGGTGTGCACCACCATGCCCAGCTAATTTTTGTATTTTTAGTAGAGATGGGGTTTCATCATTTTGGCCAGGCTGGGTCTCAAACTCCTGACCTCAAGTGATCCTCCTGCCTCAGCCTCCCAATGTGCTGAGATTATAGGCGTGAGTCACCTCACCTGGCCAAGCTATGCATTTAAAGTGAAAAAATTTAAAACATATTGTAGCATTTAAAACTTATATAGAAATAAAAATATGACCATAAAAGCTCAAAGAACGAGAGAATAATAAATGGATTTATGCCATTGTGGTTCTTGTAGTTTACATGAAGCAGTATAGTATTAATTTATGGTAAATTGAAATAAATTAAGGGTGCGTATTGTAATACCCAAAGTGTTAGTGGTAAGGTATTACTACTTAAAAAAAAACCCAAAAAACAAACAAACAAAAAAATGGATACAGCCAAAATGGCAATAACTGAAGAGAGTAAAACTGTAACACACACACACACACACACACACACACACACACACACACACACACACACACACAAAATACTCAATTTTCCCGAAAGAAAGAATAAAGAAATAAGAAAAGAAGAAAAGGAAGATAAGTAGGAATGGGAGACTTACATCCAATCACATCAATAATTCCTGTAAATATAAAATAAACCCCCAAATTAAAGGACAACAATTGTCAGACTAGATTAAAAAGTTAAGAATCAAAGCAAGACCTAGCTCTATGCTGTTAACAAGAGAGAGCTTTTAATATAAAGAAGAAAACAGTTCTGAAATTAAAGTGACAGGAAAAAAAATCTGACACAAAGGATAAGTAAGCGAGTGTGAATATAATAGTGTCAGAGAAAGTAGAGTTCAAGACAAGGTGTGTTGCCAGAGACAAGGAAGGTTTTTGATGTTAAAAGGGTAAATTCATTAAAAAAAATCTTTAATGTGTATTTAGGAATAATAGAGCTTCAAACCAGGTAAAACAAAAATCAACAGAATTAAAGGGAGAAAGAGGCAAGTCTACAATCATGGTTGGAGATTTTAACACATCTCTCTCAGTAACTGATAGAACCTGGGCCAGGTCTAGGGCAAGGCAAGTGAGACACTTGCCTTGGGTGCAAAATTTAAGGGGGCACCAAGAAACTCTGTAACTAAGGTAAGTAATATTTTAGAAAATCAAAATTACTGCAAAAAATCCCTGATGAGCAAAATGTCAACGAAATTTTTTTTTTTTTTTTTTGAGACAGGGTCTTGCTCTATCACCCAAGTTGGAGTGCTGTGGCACAATTATAGCTCACTGCAGCTTCAAATGCTGAGACTCCAGTGATTCTCCCACCTCAGCCTCCCAAGCAGCTGGGACCACAGGTGCATGCCATCACACCAGCTTTTTTTTTTTTTTTTTAAGTTTTTGTAGAGACGGGGGTCTCACTATGTTGTGATCCTCCTGCCTCAGCCTCCCAAGTCTTGAGATTACCGGCATGAGCCACCATGCCCAGCCCTCAAAATTTTAAATAAAGATAAGTGCTCCATGACACCATCCATCAGATGTGTCCTTAGCGTGGCTTACAGATTCAGCCACCTTCTCTTACCTGGCCCCTGGGGAACAAGGAGCTGCTTTGACAGGACAGCTGGCCAGCCACGAGGGTCCCGAGAACGCCCCCCTGCTCCTGCTCAGAGTCCACACCCACACACAGTGCAGAGTCCATTCACATCCACCAAGCAGCACCGTAAAATATTGAGGAGAGGGAGTTGTTTGTAGGTTTGGAATAATATCTGTGTCTTTACCTGTATATGCATTTCATGACTTGTAAAGCCCCATCCTGCATCTCATCAGATCTTGGCGCAGTCATCTTCTGAGACCTCAAAGTAAGAATCACGTGCCCATTTTACAGAAACTGTCCATCAAAAGGAAGCAGAGACTTGTCCCAGGGTCCATGGTAATCGGCACAGCCGAGACTCAAATACTGCCCAAATCTTTGTCCTTGACTCCATCGGGCTGTGCAGAATTCACTTATTTTCCTCCAGTTGGAGGGAATTTGCACCCAAGGCGAGTATTTTGCTTGTTTTACCCTGGGCCAGGTCTAGAGTGAGGCAAGAGAGATATTCACTTCGGGTGCATGAAGTACATTTGTTGGGGATGCTGAAGGCTTGGCTGGGGCTTTTTGCCTTTTATGGACTTATATTGCCTTATATTAAATATCTTTGGAGCCAGGTGAGGCCAGTAAAATGTTACACAAATAGGAGCTATCTCCTAGATTCTACAGGTCATTTCCTGGAGTCAAGACCAAGCAGGTGTGGGGGGCCGGGTGCAACTTCTGTTGGAAAGAAGCCCAAAGCACCCTTTGGAAGACGGTGAGTTTTTAGGGATGGGCCTTTGGTTTCCTCTCCAAATCTGTGTCAGCATCTGAAGGGATGTCCAAAGGCTAGATTGGTGTTTCCTGGCGTGGGTGACACAGATAGACAAAGATGGAGCTGAAAGGCAACTTGTTCAATGATGACCCGTCTCCCACACACGGCCAGTGAGGGGTGCTGAGGAGCTGTTCGTGGCCAAGGTTTTCCCACTCTTGTGCTGTCTTCCCTAGCCCCTGCCTCCACCCTCCTCAGGGACTCTGCTTCTCTGGGCTGTGCCAACGTCAAAGGTGCCCAGTCCTCATTTTCCAGGGCTCATGTTTCTAGATGCCTCATGCCCCCTCCATTTGTTTCTCTGAGGTTGCCTGATGCATGATTGTTTGGCTTTTTCTCCCCTTCTGCATGCAAGTTGCTTCTTTTTGGAAGCAGAAATGTGAGTGTCTTCCTGCAATCTCTTTTTTCCTGAATCCTACTCCAGGGGAAACTTCTGACCTTTCACTTCTCCCGAATTCCTCCTGGCATCTCCATCCCAAGGGTAGGGTCCAAGTACCCAGACTCCCCCCAGGACTGTTGCAGTTGCCTCTAAAGAGGTCTCTCTGCCTTGGGTCTCACCCATCGGGAGCCCCAAAACCAGCCTGGGAGGGTGCCTTAACTAACTTCACCTCTATCTCTGCCAGCCTCCTCCCTCCCAAGCCATTCCCCATAGACTTCAGTCCAGGAGGAAAATAGCTGGCTTGTTATGGGAACGGCTTCAACACAAATCTCGTATCTCCTTCTCCACGTGAAGGGAGACCCATCATCCTGGCCTATATTGAAATTCTGGAGCTACCATAAGACCTCTCAATACCTGTGTGCCTCAGTTTGCTTATCTATATAATAGGAATAGTAGTAGGATCAACCTTTTAGCATTGCTGGAAGGCCTGTAACTGTTGCATCAAATGAGGAGAACTCATAAGGTACAGGCACTGAACATTCTCCCCTACCTTAACACCCCCATTCTCCTTCCACCCTAGTGCTTGCTCCAACCTGCTCTTGGGGACTGTTTCCTACTCCTTGAAGAAATCTTGGGGAATTTCCATGCTCACTCTTAGATACTGCTATTACTAATTATAATACCATGGTCACAGTGGTCTCCTGATCACATTTTAGCAAATATTACATTCATTTGAGGTAGCGGCCAACACTCCTAACTTCATTCAGAATTAAAGCTTCTTCACTCCCTTAGACAGGGCTTGACGTAGGGACCTAAGGGCCAGACAGCATCTTGGGTCCTGAGAACTCATCTGCCCCTTGTCAGCATCATCTGCCCCTTGTCAGCATCATCTGCCCCTTGTCAACAGGAGCACAGCTGTGCTGCCCTGCTCTGTTGCCAAAGCCACTTCATGCAGCCTCGTAAAGGCCTTGGGATTTTTCAAGGGTGAGTTAAACCACAGCCCAGTGTCTCTGAAGCTGGAGAAAACAGGTATCACACTCTCTGAGGCCTCCTCAAAGCCCCCTAACCAGCTTGGATGAGAGAAAAGCAGTACCCATGCATCCCTGATTGGAGGTGGAGTTGGAGGTGGGGAGGTGGAGCTGGGAGGGGCCACTCACGGTTCAGCATACAGACCACTTCACTTAGGAATCCTCCAATCCCTGAGCCTGTCCTTTGTGTCTGTCCTGCGGTGGATGAGCAGACAAAAGTCACAAAAGCAGTCTTCAGCCACTTCCTTTGCGAGTTCTATCTTTGTGGTCTAGCCTCCACTCCAGAGTTCAGGAGTCCATTCATTTGAGTCATTATCTAAGGGCCTTGATAAAAATGAAGAATAAAATATTCCCAGCGAAACACTACAAAACAGAATAGTCTTCCCACTTAAAGGGACTAACACATAGCAAACACTCAATAAATGTTATTTTTCATTTTTTTAAAAAAGCATGGTCTCGTTCTGTCACCCAGGCTGGAGTAGAGTGGCTCGACCTCGGCTCACTGCAGCCTTGGCCTCCCTGGCTCAAGTGATCCACCTAGCTCAGCCTCCCTAGTAGCTGGGACTACAGGTGTGCGCCACCACGCCAGGCTAATTTTTCTATTTTTTGTAGAGATTGGGTTTCACCATGTTACACAGGCTGGTCTTGAACTCCTGAGCTCCAGTGATCTGCCCGCCTTGACCTCCCAAAGGGTCAAGATTACAGGCGTGAGCCACTGCACCTGGCCAATAAATGTTATTATTCAACTAAATAAATAAGTGCTAGCCAGTGCTATTCTTACTACTAATCATCACTATCCATACCTGTCCAGGCTCAGCCCTTTCAAGTCCTCTCTGCCTTCATGCTCCAAGGTCTCCCAAGGTTTTCGATTTCCTGCCTTTGCCTATACTGTTTTTGCCCTGGATGCCCATCCCACTGGAACATTTAGGCTGGAACACTTAGGCTTTTTCTCCAAGCTCCAGTCAAGCCATGGCCACATTGGCAGGCTGTTCCCACCTCCCCAGATGAAGCTGACCCCTCTCTTATTCTGGCGCTTGCTGTAGCATGTCCTCTGCCTCTATCCTGGGCACTAATCCTACTCACTGCAAGGTCTTCAACCTGCTGCTGTCATACCTCCTCACCCCCACATACACACACACACACACATACACACACACGACTTCAAACCATGGCTTATGCATTTCCATAGCCCTAGTGTGCAAGGATTATTGAATGAATGAGTTACTAGTGAATGAATGGATGGATGCATCAAAAAACTACCAATTAAAAAATCAATCCATCATCAATATGCTAGGAAAAGGATGAAATCCTCCTCAGTGAATCCTGCCCTAAGTTACCACCTCTGCTGAGCAGTTTTAAGGGGGCCTTGATGGCTGAAATGATGATGGGATTTTCTCTGCATAAAAATTTATCTATATTTTTCTACCCCATTCACCTAGAAATAGAGACTGATGAATAGTAGCAAGAGTGTGGTTCATGTTAGGTCTTCGCAGCAAAGTATCAAGTACCTGGCAAATCCCAAGGTTCTGAGGCCACAGTGACCATGTTTTGAGTGGTGATGGCTGTTCCTTCACTCTTTGCTGGGCTGCCATTTCTGTAACTCCAGAGGTGCAAAGGACCTGTTCCCAGTGGAGCAACAGTAACTGTGATTACGAGCCCTCCATCAGACACTGTACATCCCCTGCCTCAGACTGTTTATGAAGGAAATTCATTTACCCAGTCTCACTTTTAGTCAACAGTCTTCACACGTTCCTTTTGCAAATTCAATGGTCAATTCTTATCCTTCATAGTTAATAGTGATTAACCATGTTAAATGCTTCTTGGCGGCATCCATCTTGAAACACTTCCTTCGCTTGCTTTCTGGACCACCACATTTCCCTGGCTTTTCTCCTTAGCTAGCTGCTCATTCCAGATGTCTCCTCCTCTCCCTTCCCATTCTCTTCTCTTCCCCAATCATTCTCTCCTTTCCTCTCTTGTCCTCTGCTCTTCTCTTCCTACAATCACTCCCTTAGTGACCTTGTCCATTCTTAAGGCATTAAACACCATTTATACGCTGATAACTCTAAAGTATCTCCAGCTCTGTCTTCTCTTCTAAGCTTCAGATTGACAATGCCAACTGCCTATTTGACACTTGCCTCCTCTTGGATGTCTCAAATTTTGAACTCATGATTGCTACTGCTTACCTCACCATACTTAAACCTGTCCCAGTCCGCTGGCCTCACCCATCTCAATAGATGATGTCACTGATCATCCAGATGGTCAGGCCAAAAACCTTGTATGGTCATTATTGCATTTTTGTTCTCCCTCTCCTACTAGCAGTTGCTGTCAATATCTTCAGAATATCTCTGGAATCTGATTACTTCCCTCCTTCCTGTTTCCACCCTGATCCCCATCATGATTACCTTTGTCTTGGATTATTGCAAGACTCTCCTAACACCTCCTTGCTGCCACAACCTGCCCCATTTGTTTTCCATGCATCAGCCAGAGTGATCTTTAAAAATAACAAGTTATATTATTCCACTCTTTTGCTTAACACTCTCAGGTGATGTTCTAGCCAATGCAATAAAGCAAGAAAAAAATAAGTTTGTAAAAGAAGAAACAAAACTGTAATGAGAGTGTTGTTATGAGAAACATCAAATTGCATTTCATTGTTGTTTCTCTTTATCCCCTTCAATCTGGAATGAATCCTTATTCTTATTCTTTCCCTATCTTTCATGTTCTCAACTATTCTGTAGGATAACCCTTAACCTAGGCCCATCTGATGTGTATACTAATAGGGTCTATGTATGTTCAACTTTAGTAGAAACCACAAAGTTTTCAAAAGTGGTTGTATTTAATATGCTGCACATCCTCATAACACTTGGTATTTTCTATGTTTTGTTTAATTTTAGTCATTTTGGTGGATGTGAAGTGAAATCTCATAAAACTTGAATGTATACTTCTTTGATAACTAACGATGTTGCACACATTTTGTGTGCTTATTGGTCATTTGAATGTCCCCTTTTGTGAAGATCCTATTCAATAATTTTACTCATTTAAAAAATTGGTTTGTCTTTTTCTTTAAAAATGTTTTATTAATATTATTTTTAACTGACAAATATTAATTATGTGTATATATATATATATACTTTTTTTTTTTGATACAGAGTTTTGCTCTTGTTGCCCAGGCTGGAGTGCAATGGCATGATCTTGGCTCACTGCAACCTTTGCCTCTCAGGTTCAAGCAATTCTCCTGCCTTAGCCTCCCAAGTAGTTGGGACTACAGGCATGTGCCACCATACCTGGCTAATTTTGTATTTTTAGTAAAGACAGGGCTTCTCTATGTTGGTCAGGCTGGTCTTGAACTCCTGACCTCAGGTGATCCGCCCACCTTGGCCTCCCAAAGTGCTAGGATTATAGGTGTGAGTCACCATGCCCAGCCTAATTGTATATTTTTTATGGGATGCAATGTATGTATATACAATGGGGAATACATAAATTAAGTTAATCAGCATATATAACACCTCACTTACTATTTTTTGTAGTGAGACATTGGACATTCACTTTCTTAGTTATTTTAAAATATACATCATTGGCCTGGTGCGGTGGCTCATGCCTGTAATCCCAGCACTTTGGGAGGCCGAGATAGGTGGATCACAGGGTCCAGAGATCGAGACCATCCTGGCTAACACGGTGAAACCCCATCTCTACTAAAAATACAACAAATTAGCCGGGCGTGGTGGTGGGCGCCTGTAGTCTCAGCTACTCGGAATGCTGAGGCAGGAGAATGACATGAACCCGGGAGGCGGAGCTTGCAGTGAGGTGAGATTGCGCCACTGCCCTCCAGCCTGGGTGACAGAGCAAGACTCCATCTAAAAAAAGAAAAAAAAGAAAAAAATATATATATATACACACACACACATTATTATTGGCTATAGTCACTCTGCTATACAATAGATCTCAAAACTCATTCTATCTGAAACTTTGTGCCTTTGACCAACAACTCTCCATTGCTTTTCTTATTGATCTGTATTGGTTCATTAAACATTCTCTATACAAGTCCTTAAATGTTGAAAATAAAATAATAAAGTTTCTAGAGAAAACATAGGAAATTATATTTATGATCTTTGTATAGGTAAAGATTTATTTAACTGAATACAAAAGGCCTTAGCCATAAAGGAAAAGTTGAGAAATTTAATTACATTAAAACCAAGAACCTCTATCCACTGAATGACACTTTTTTTTTTTTTTTTTTTTTTTTTTTTTTGAGACAGGGTCTCACTCGGGCTACAGTGCAGTGGTGTGATCAGAGCCCAGTGCAGCCTCAAACTCCCAAGCTCAAGTGATTCCTCACACCTCAGCTTCCAAGTAGCTGGGACTATAATTGCATAGCACCACACCTAGTTAATTTTCAACTTCTTTTGTAGAGACAGGGTCTTGCTATGTTGCCAGGGCTGGTCTCGAATTCCTAGCCTCAAGCAATCCTCCTACCTCAGCCTCCCAAAGTGCTGGGATTACAGGTGTGAGCCACCATGCCCTGCCTTCACTAAACGACACTTTTAAGAGTCAAAAGGTAAGCCATACAGTAGGAGAAGAAACTTGTTTTATATTTTTATACACCTATATAACACACGGTAATATATATTGTTATGTATTATGTAATATATTAATATATTGTTTTCTATATTAATATATATAATGACATTTATTGGCCATATTTACTAAAGCTGACCGTACATATACCCTATGAACAGGTACATACACACTCCTCCATATATACCAAACAGAAGTGTTTATATCTATGCAGCAGAAAACACAAACAAAATATTCTTAGCAGGATTATTCTTCATAGCCCAAAACTGGCAACTACTCCTCAAACGTCCATCAACAATAGAAAAGATCAATAAATCGAGATATAGTCATATAATGAATACCATACAGTGACAGGAGAGGATATAGCTGCTCCAGGTAAGGACATCGATGAATCTCACAGACACAGAGTTGATCAAAAGAAAACAGACACAAAGGAATATGTACGGTTTAATTCCATTTATATAAAGCTAAAAAAAAAGTCAAAACTAACTTTTCACTTTCTAAAAACTTATCATTGAGCTGTATATTTAACTAATATTTGTGTGCTTTATAGTATGTGATATATGCCAATTAAAACCAAAGGATAAAAACCAGCCTCCAGTGGCTTCCCATTACACTTAGAATAAGTCCAAATTCTTATCAAGGACATTTATGAAGTGGCTGCCATCCAGGTCCTGACCTCATCTTCTCCCTTCTCCGCCTCTTTCACTCCACATTGGCCATTCTGACCTTGTTGCCGATGCTTCAGCCCACAAAGCTAGTTCCCACCTGTAGCAGACAGCACTGATGTTCCCAATTCTTCACCCATCTCTCTGTCCATGCCCTCTGCCATATAACCTTGCCATTCGTACTACTAGAGGTACAGTATACTTCTCAGCTCCACGGATGTTAAGCTTGGCCTTGTGCTATGTCTTGGTCAGTAAAATATGAGTAGACTTACAGTGTGTCGGTTCCAAGTGAGGCCCTAAAGTGAATCACTTCTTTCTGTTTGTCCTATCCCTTTGCTGCCACCAGCCTGAGAACACACCCTCCCTAGCCCGCTGATCCAAAGAGGATGAGAGACACAGATATGCAGCTTGCAGCCAAGCTCAGCTGAGCCCATCCTACATCAACCACTCACTAGCTGATGTGCAGAAGCATCATCAAGAACAAATAATTGTTGTTTTCAGCCACTGAGTCATAGGATGTTTGTTATGCAGCATCATTGTAGCAATAGCTGACTAATACACCACCTCAGTGTCTTTACATTTGCTCTTCCTCACATAGGTAACATCCTCATTCAAGTCCTTGTTCAAATGTCACTTCTTCAGAGAGCCCCTTCCTAACCACTCTATCTAAAACAGCACCACCTCTTCCCTTCATTTCTCTCCATCCTCCTGCCCTGCCTTACATGTCTTCATAGCACTTACTGCTACCTGACATTTTATTTGCTTATGCAGCCTCCATAAGAGAATGTAAACTCCATGAGGGCAGGCACCTGTTCATTTCCACATCCCTGGTGCTAACACAGTGTCTGCCTCTTATCAGGAGCTCAATAAATATTTGTTGATTGAACAAACCAATCTGTGCCCTCTCCCTCATCCCCGCTCACAATGTTTCCAGCATGTGGAGAAACTGACTCAAAAGTCACATCCTGCCCCTGTTTACCAAGGTGGGGCTGGTGAATGACAGGTCACTGGCAAAGTGACCCATCATTAAGTTGGTGGAAGGAAAAAACACCAAAGCATAGAACCTGCAAAATCTACAATCTTTCATACCATCCCTTGGGAAAACCACTTCATCATGATAATAATTGGGTGTGAGCTAGTGTGGTCCATAAAAGCTCACTTTCTCAGTGTGTCTCTTCCTGGAGTCCTCTCCAGGGCCTTGCTGCAAGAGAACATGCCCCAGGCAGGAAACAGACTGGCCAGATCAGCATGGCATTGTGCCTTTGTCCAGCTCTGCCCACACACCTAAAATTGTGGGATTCAAGACACAGACCACAAAGAGAGTTGAGCACCATCTGTGTGTTGGCCTCTGTGCTAGGACCTTTGTGAGCTTTATGACACCAATCCTCCCAAGATCTTGCCAGGTAAACATCATCAGGGCAGTTTAGGAACATGCCCAAGGACACTGGCAGAGCTGGAATTTTAGTCCCCGTCCTTCTGATGCCAAAGCCCACATGGTTTCCACCCCCTGCACAGGAGGGGAGGAGGGTGAAGGCTCAGAGCTGATGAGGCTCAGGGCCAGAACTTTGATTCTTCCCACATGTTTCTGCATCAGGAATTTGACTTTGTGGAAGCTTCACATTGAACCTGACCTGCTCTCTGTGAATTATTTTCTAGGTCTTAGATGAATAAACAGGCAATTCTCTGTATCCATATATCTTATGTACTCCACAAACATATATACCTACTATGTACCCATAAAAATTAAAAAACAAAAAAACAAAAAGACCCAGATAATTCTCATTTTTTGGCTTCAGATCCTGGCCTCCTGTTGAAATGCTTAAATAAAGGAGAAAGAATAGAACCTACATACACCTATAAATAAAGGAAGACATAGTTATAAAGATATATAATTATAAAAAAGGAAACGGCCATAGAACTATTTAGAGGGATCTACATAGAAGGAAGAGAGACTAAAAATCAGCTTGACTTCCATGAGCAAATAGCACAGCAGTTTGCAGAGTTATGTATACAGAAGCCTCTGGCAAGAGGACAAGAGAAGTACAAAAAGTTTCTCGTTAAATAACTTTTCAAACGGCAGTACAAAGGTCTCTGGGTGTGTGCCCAGTGCACCTCAACCTGCATTGCGTGGGGGCAAGGCAGGACAAGCCCACGGAGCAAGCACTTCAGGTCGGCACTCACCTGCCTAGAAACTGAGAGGTAGTTCGTGGATCAGCCTAGAAAGAAAGATCCATTCCCCGTGGCTCTGTAAGTCTCCCAGGCTGTAGCTCAGTGTAGTGGCTAAGAGCACAGCACTTCTGGTGACAGATAGATCTGGTTCCTGTCTTGGCTCTGCCCTTCACTGGCTGTGGCACTGTGAGAAGGTGGCTTCACTACCCAGTCTGTAAAGTGGTGACAGTAGTACCTACCTTGCAGGACTACATGAAAAAGAAGTGAGATCGTCCATGTAGCACGCATGGGACCAGATCCCAGAAAGTGGAGGAGGAGTGAAGCTCAACTCCGCTGGTCTGGACTTTTTGCAGTTGAATGGGGACCTTCCTTAGTTCTGGCTAATATTAAACATGATCTGGCCAGGCACTGTGGCTCACATCTGTAATCCCAGCAATTTGGGATGCCAAGGCAGGCAGATCACCTGAGGTCAGGAGTTCAAGACCAGCCTAGCTAACATGGTGAAACCTGTTTCTACTAAAAATACAAAAAATTAGCCAGACGTGGTGGCGTGTGCCTGTAATCCCAGCTACTCAGGAGGCTGAGGCAAGAGAATTGCTTGAACCTGGGAGGCAGAGGTTGTAGTGAGCCAAGATAGCACCACTGCACTCCAGCTTGGGCAATTAGAGCAAAACTCTGTTTAAAAAAAAATCTGCATCCTTTGAGCTCACACCAATGGATGAGAAAGAAGCAGGTGCAGGAATTTATTGTTATATTATATTAAACAAATAATAATGGTAACAGCCCTTGTGCCACTCTCAAGGGGCTTTCTCGTGTGCACAGTTGCTCGCTGTTGAGCCCGCTGGAATATCTGCTTCTGCAATGAGGATGCTGAGCCCTGGGCAACCTGGAGAACCTGCCCAGTGCCGGACACAGGAGAACAGAGAGCTGCGGCAGACTGTCTGCTGGAATCAGCCCTCGGTGGACACCTCGCCAGTGTGCAGCGTTACAGGCACTACTATCTCCACGTCTCTAGACAACATAATAGATAGACTCAGGGTTCAAAGCTTAGCACCAATGACGCCTCCTTCTGGAAGCCCTCTCCTTCCTCTGGTTGGAATGAATCCCCTCTGCCCCGTGTTTCCATGACCATGCTATGACCTTTATCATTCTACTCACCATAGCAGTCCCCTTTCGTGAATGACAGGCACTACGTCAGTGGCCTCAGTGAGTCTCCCCATGGGAGAGAGGAGGGGTCACAGGAGGGCTGAGGCAGAGAAGCATCATCACCTTAGTGGTTAACAGGATGCTGGGCTGAGCGTAACCACAGCAGGGGAGCAGGGATGGATGTAGGCAGACAGGTCAGGAAGCCATGGCAGTGATCCCAGTGAGAGCTGATGGTGGCAGTGAAGGCAGGAAGAACTAGTTGGATTATAGATTTTTTTAGGTTAAACTGACAAGATGTCCTGGTGGATTGAAGGTAGGATACCCGAGAAATGAAGGAGACGAGAATGACCCCACAGATTTTAGCCAGAGTAACTGCAAAGTTACAGAATCCAAACACGAAGATCAGGAAAATTGTAGAAGAGCTGGTTTTGGAGAGAAAATAAGGAGGCCAGCTTGGGACAAGTTGAATTTGAGACACCTGCTAGATATCACACTGGCAGTTGGCTATGGGAAGATGTAAAGGTGGGAGTTATCAGTGTATAGGTGGGGAAATAAAGCCCCGAGCTAAGATGAGATAACCAAGGAGTAAGTGTATCTGATAAAAGAAGAGGACCAAGGAACTGATCCCTGGGCTTGACAAGGGTCGGCTGAGCATTAACACCACACCCAGCCATGTACTAGCAGCCCTGGGAGGGGGTGGATCTGAAGGACACCCAGTTTCTGTCCTCAAGGAACTCAGAGCCTGTAGGGAAGGTGGAGTGTGCGTCTCAACCACAGACCTGGGGAGCTGTGCAACATGGAAGAAGCTCTGAACCTGAGCCCAGCACCCGGGGC
Organism: Macaca thibetana thibetana; assembly: GCF_024542745.1. NCBI lineage: Eukaryota > Metazoa > Chordata > Mammalia > Primates > Cercopithecidae > Macaca > Macaca thibetana. Next base: position 12,215,968 of record NC_065584.1, read on the forward strand.
TGAACTGCCCCCGCCACGCACTGGCCATGCCTTTCACCTGCCGTGTGACTGCCTCTGAGCCTCAGTTTCCTCCTTCGTACAATGGAGATAATAACATGTCCTGACAGAGGAGTTGCTGAGAGGATCAGCGAAGAGGTGTGCCGGGCACAAAGGAGGCATCCGGCAACCCGCACAGCCTGTGCTTCTTAGTATCTGCCAGCACGCTCTCCACACCCTCAGCTGGAGGGCCCATCTTCACACATAGCAGCAGTGGGGTTTCCAGAAGCACCAGCCCCACAAATGGGCCTGGGGACTCCCCTTGTCCACGACCCAGCCTCCCTCATGGCTGCCACTACCCCGTGGGCTGGGGACGTCGGTGGCAAGGTCAAGGCCACTCTGTCCCTTGGAGTAATTGAAGATGACAACAGTATTTTGTGTCTCACAGAGACTGGTAGAGATCAAAGGCAGCAAGAAGGAGTTACTGCGACAGGCAGGAATTCCCTGGCAAAGGCCACCAATTATTGGAAATTGGCTGCAGTTACAGCTATTACCATTAAGGGTTGCCTGGCTGCCCTACGCTGCTGGAGAGGCACATTCTGACAGAGGGTGTGAAAGTGGCCACAGCAGGGTTGGTGGGGGGGGCAAAGTGAATTCCACAGGTTTGCACCTACCACGACTCAGACTTCTGTATGGATTGCTGTCCCAGAGACAAGCAAAGGCGAGTCTTGGAATATTCTCTGGACAAATAGAAAGAGGCGTCCTGGAGAGACATGTGGGGAGAGAAAGGGGGCTCTAGCGACCAGCAGGGAGAAAAGCCATGGGCTCATGAGCTCCAGGGAAAAAGAGCTCCAGCAAAAAGGAGAAGAGCAGAGACCAGCAGGGAGAAGAGCTGTGGGCTTATGGGCTCAGGAGACCAGCAGGGAGGAGGGCTGTGGGCTCATGAACTCTAGAGACCAGCAAGGAGAAGAGCCATGGGCTCATGAGCTCCAGGGACCAGAAGGGAGAAGAGCAGAGATCAGCAGGGAGAAGAGCAGAGACCAGCAGGGAGGAGGGCCATGGGCTCATGGGCTCCAGAGACCAGCAGGGAGAAGAATCGTGGGCTCATGGGCTCCAGAGGTCAGCAGGGAGGAGAGCACAGACCAGCCGGGAGGAGGGCCATGGGCTCATGGGCTCCAGAGATCAGCAGGGAGAAGAGCCAGAGGCTTACAAGCTCCAGAGTCCAGCGGAGAGAAGAGCCATGGACTCATGATCTCTAGAGACCGGCAGGGAGAGGAGTCGTGGGCTCATGAGCTCTGGCTCACATTAGCTGAAGCTGTGCCATGGTAGGGATGGGCATCAACCCTCTACTCCTGGATCTTGACCAGAGAGGCACAGCTGTAAACAGTGTGCCAAGGACAGCTCTCACTTTGGTCATGAGAACAAAGCAAAGGCACGTTGGCAGGAGGCAGGACCCTGAGCCAAGCTGAAGGGCCCTGCTGGTGTTTGAAGCCCCACTCACTGCCCTGTCCTGGCAGCAACCTAGAGGAGCCGGTTCCAAGGAAGATGGGCAGCCAGTGACTCCCAGAGGAATCCAGGGTGCAGATGAGAATTCTGGCAGGTACCAGGGAGGAGGGGAGGGCATGGCAAAGGAGCAAGTTATTCCTTCAATAACTTCAGTAACCTCAGGGATCTTATCTCTGTCTCTGCTTACAAGCTGTGTGACCTTAAACAAGTTACTTAGCCTCTGAGGCTCAGATTCCACCTCTGAAAAGTGAGGAAATCATACAAACTAGAATCACACAAGATGGCACGGTGAAATAAGTCATGAAATTATGGTTGCCGTTAGTAAAGTTCCAAGGCTAACTACTTGCTCAGTAGTCTGACAGGGGCCCTTACTTTTCAAGGTGTCAGTAAAAAAAAAAAGTAAACACTGCTGTCTCTCGTGCCATTAATCACTGGGGGTCTAGTGCATCGTCCTGAGATGGTGTCAACTCACCCTCACAGAAGGTCGGTACTGCAGCAAAATGAGGAAGCCTATTTCAGGAAGGCCTCCATTTTTGCTTTAAAAAATATATGATGAACTGAGGGCTTGGATAGCAAAGAAGCTCACTGACAGGAACAATAAAGGTGTCTCATTAATTATGTCAGAAGCAGGTGTGTGGCCACACATGGCTTTCAGGCTCCCGTCATCTGCTTCCATGGATGCCTTCAAAGCTCTCCTCCAGCACGTTGGCCTCCATGTGGGCTCCATGACCATGAGGCCATGCCATGTGTCTTTCCATCACCAGGTCTTTGATGGTAATCTGCTTTCCCGCCCCCATCTCAGAAAGCTCTCCCTAAGTCAGGACCACCTCAAGGCCAGCCACATGGCATGATGGAGAGAGCACTGGCTTGGGAGCCTGGTGACAGAGGGCTTCCTCTGACTATGTCACTCTTGGGCTGGATGACCCTGGAGGAGTCACTTCTTGTGTCAGGCAGAGTTTGAGGGATGCAAGCAACAGAAACCAATCTGGCTGTAACCTACATGGGAAAGGGCAGGCCCAAGAGGGTCTCGGAATTTAAAGGAAAGCAAAGGACCAGACTCTGAAGGCAGAATAAGGCTGTCTGCGGGGTGGGGTTGGGGCTGGGATCCAAGGAGTCCAAGAAGCAGGGTCCCACAAGAGCATCTTCTCAGGACACGACCCCACGCCCCTCCTGGGGTAAATCAACTTCAGTCATTTCTAATGCTTCTGTCCTTATGCTTGAAACAGAAACTCCAGAGACTGAGAGAGACGGGGATAGCTAAAGGAGGTGGGCACCTTGACTGATAATCCCACCAGTCAGCCCATCACAGGGAAGAGGCAATTCCCCCAAAAGAGGTCAGGGTACCATGATCAGAAGGAATGGGAATCAACGTTGGGCAGGAAAATACCAACACATCTACACTTTTCCTTCTGGGGGCTCAGTTTTCTTATCTGTGAAATGGAGACAGTGATACCTTGCAGGAGTGGTGTAGATTTGATGCACACCGTGGCTATTGAACAGCAGTTGTTGTTAGTGATAGCGCACAGGGCATCGAGCGATACTGAGAGCATCCCTTATGTTGATGACTGTTACACTAGTTGTATTGTCATGCAGTTAGGACTGAATAAAGACTAGATGCTATTGGATGTTTGTCTGAGTCCCAGAGGTGTCTTCCTTTCATGAAGAAAGGAGTGAGACATATGGACATTCATTCTCATTTAATACTCAGAGCCAGTCCATTTTCCACATGGAAACTGAGCCTTGGAAAAATCAAATTGTTGGACAGTTGTGGGCATTGCTGGATCCACCTCAGGTCTGTGCTGCTCTGAAGTCATGGTGGCAGACACAGTTCTGGGTGATGCACGTTCCAAGTGAGCGTCCCCTAGAGTCCACCGGGGGTGCCGCATCCCTCCGCGTGGGCCTCCTGTGGAACTCCTCGCTGTGTTTCTTGCTCCCTAAGCCCTGAAGATGGTTCTGCTTTCCCTCTGGAAGAGTATTATGTGGATTCACTTGAAGTCATGTTTGGGGCAAACAGGGCACCAGATGCTGGAATGTGGTCACCTCCACTCTGCCAGAGAGGTATGAGGATTTAATCTTTGCTTTTCTTAAAAATAAAAATAATAATAAGAAGAAGAATGGTTCTGAGGGCTGGAGGACATATAAAACCAAAGGGAAATTACAGGCAATGTGCAGAGAATCTTAGTTTCCAGATGCTTGTCAACCCACCTCGGGAAACAAGCCCTTCTCACAGGTAGGGGCTGCCAGAATTCTTTTCCGGCTGGAGAACATCACGGAGGAGAATTAGCGAGACCCCTGCCTTCTCGCCTGGTACCCGGCACTGCATTTAGCAGCATTTAAGAAACAATCTCCCCATCACTGCTGATTAGGAGGAACATCAATTTTAATAGAGAGGTGTTACCAAAGTCTGGCCACATGGCCTAGCTGCAAAGGTCACCCTTTCTCAGAAGGTCTGCATTCCCTTCCTCCCCAAATCAGGCACTGGTGTGTGGGAGGAGCCAGCCTTTGCTACTGAGTGCTGACCTCCATCACTTCACAGGGCCCAGGATCCTCCCAGCAGAGAGATCCCAGGGCAAGCAGAACCTGTCCATTTGTACAGGGCTGTGGCTGTGGGTCAGGTGAAGGCAGGGGTTACAGATTTTTCTGGAGCTAAAGCCCATCTAAAGCCTCTGTGAAGACGACGATCCCTCCCTTAACCACAAATTCCACCGACATGATGTACCATAATGAGTGATTTCATGACTGTGTGCATTTTCAGCAACCAAGCAAACTTCAGTGCATGCAACATTGCAAGTTGTGAAAACAAAGAGAAGCTGGATGTTTGAGTGGAGGCCCAACCCTCTCGGCTGCAGAGCTTCTGCCAGTGCTCTTTCCCTAAGATTCACTGATGCTGTCAGGGAGGAAGACACGGACTCACGCCTCTGCGTTGGCTGGGCTAGATAATCTAGGATGGCCTCATGTGTGTGCCAGTTAGTGTCCTGTTGCTAGGGGCAGCTTGGTTCTCCTCCGTGTGGCCTCTCGAGGAGGCTAGCTTGGGTTCCTCCCATCAATGTCCCATCAATGTCTCAGAGTTCCAAGTGCCACAAAAGAGGGCAAAAGTCTGAATGCACGAGCACTTTTTAAGCCTCTGCCTCTGCCATGTTTGCTAATGTCCATTGGCCAGAGCAAGTCATGGCCAAGCTCAGAATCAAGAGGTGAAGAAAGGAACCCTACCTTGGCCGAGAGGAGTTACTGAGGCCATGTCTTTGGAAACAGTCTACCACCCTGCCCCACCCACACCCCATACAGAGAACAGTTTCCCTGTTAGATATTCTCACCACTCCCTGAAGTTTCTCTCCAGGGCACTTACCCACTGTAGTTGACTATTTGTACACTGAGTGGTTTGTTGTCTTTCTCTCCCTTATCCCTGTTCCACCATGCGGGCGGGGGCTGATGTGTGTCCGTCCGCGCCAAGCACAGTGGCTGCTACATAGTGGGTACCAGTAACTACTGGTGAAGGAAGCAGGAAGGAGAGAAGGAAAAAAAAAAGAAAAAGAAGACAGGGAGGGCAGAGGGAGAAATAGGGAGGAAGGGAGGAAAGAGGGCAGGACAAAAGGAGGGAAGGAGTCCTGGAACAATGGGGTCACTTCTTAGGCAGAGGACTAACTGGAACCTCTCTGGGTAGCGGGTGCCCTGAGCATCCCCCAAGCCCACTGTGCTGCTTTTAGCCTCCATATCTTGGCTCCTCCTGCCCTCCCACCTGGCTACGCTCCCACCCTCTTTCCTCTGCTGGCTCAGCCCTGGGTTCCTTCCACGTGCATCTCAAGGGTCTCTCCCCACTCCCAACAGCTTCCCCTCGACCCCTTCCTCCTGAGCATCTGCCTGGCTCAGGCAGCTCCCCACACCCCCGCCTATTGCTGCCCAAGCTGTCCTGCACATGCGCCTCTCAACTGAGTTCCGCACCGGCCCTTTGAGAAATCTAGGACAGGCATATCGATCTTTCCATCCCATTGATGAGAACTCAGGTTCAGGGAGGCTGGATGTCCACGGTCACCCTCTAGGACCAGAGTCAGTCTGGTTCAATAGTCCCCAGACTGCAATGCCTGTGGTGAGGCCTCAAGGCCCTGAAGGAAGGGGCTCCATCCTCTCTGTCTTGGTGAGAGTGGATGCCCGTGCCAGAGCACCCAGGATTCTGACCTCTGGGCAGTGGCAGACAGAAGGCAGCCAAAAGGCCAGAGGCAGAGCCTGTCATCTCCTAGCCCGCAAGGGCTTCTTCCAGAATGACTGGGCCCTAGGGCAGGCCTGCAGCCTCCAGGTGACACCTCCATGGCACCATCTCTCCCACGGAATGTCTTCTTTAGAAAAGAGATGAGCCCATTCTCAAAAGGGGAAGCGGCTTCCAAGGCCACGCAGCAAATTAGGGCAGCCCGAACTCCAGACTGAGTCTCCTGCTGTCCCTGCAGTCTCATCCTGTCCTTCCTCACTGCCTTCCCAGCCCTGCCTCCTTCCCACCTCCACAGGGCTTGTGACCAACTGAAGGGGATTAGACTAATTAGCGAGGGGCCAGTTCCTCAATCCAGGCGCAGGAGGGAGGGGAGTGGTAGAGGGAGCAGACCCACCCAGCAGGTGATGGATCTCACAATAGGTATTTGCCACATATCGGTGACTATCTTCAGAACTGCACCTCCGTCTACACTGCTTGATGTACATGAGTGTGCTGGTAGGTACATCCTGGGGACGGGTGCTGGTAGGTACATCCTGGGGACGGGCGCTTGAAGTAACATAATTAGGAAGCAGCTCCACAGGGCAGTGAGCCTCGGATCTGGTCAATCATGGCTTTGCTAAATTGGCACCGGAGGCTGTGGCTAATCAGCATAGGAGATGTTGCCAGTGCCTTTTCATTGGTGAAATGAGCTGTACAAAAAAAATGTGGTTGGCTCCCAATATCATGCAGTATCCTCCTCTCTTTGTGAACCAAGCTCAAGAATCCCCCCGGCTCCATCTGGGCCAGCAGCTGCCCACTGAATAGAAGGCACTGAGTTCACTGGAAACCTCAGGACCTGCCTTCACCGGGGATCCTGCCCTCTCCAGGGTCCTGCCTTCACTAGCGATGTTGCCTTCAGAAAACGCTTGCACTTGCCTGGGAGTGACACTGGCCTGCAGGGTCTGGTCAGATGCCCCCAAGGACAGTGCATGGTCCTTGCTGCGTGCCTACTCTGTGCCAGGAAATTCTCGACATCATGTATGTATTACTTCATGAAAAATCACTGCTATCTGGGCGTGGTGGCTCATGCCTGTAATCCCAGCACTTTGGGAGGCTGAGGCGAGCAGATTGCTTAAGGACAGGAGTTCGAGACCAGCCTAGCCAACATGGCGAAACCCTGTTGCTACTAAAAATACAAAAAATTAGCCGGGTGTGGTAGCACATGCCTGTGATCCCAGCTACTCAGGAGGCTGAGACATGAGAATCACTTGAACTTGGGAGGTGGAGGTTGCAGTGAGCTGAGATCATACCACGGTACTCCAGCCGGAGTGACAGAGTGAGACTCTGTCTAAAAATAAATAAATAAATAATAAAAGTCACTGCCACCTTCATTTTACAAGAGGTACCAAGTGGATGTGTTGCATCCCCAGGGCCTCACAGGGAGGAAGTGGTGGAGCCGGGATTTGAACCCGGGCTGTTGTTTTTGTAAACGATCATATAAATAATGTGAATGTACTGATCTATGATAAGCTAGCTGCATGAGATGGAGACTCAAACACAGACGAAGCCAAAGCCGAGACGCAGAATTTGCTGAGAAATCTCATTGTATCTCACAAGCGCAAATTGCTAAGCCCACCACGTACCCAGGCTGTGCCGTCTGATTGAAGAGCCTGTGCTCTGAACAACATACAGCCTTCTTCCCGCAGCTCAGGAGCTAGAGGCCTATGGGAAAACAGGCTCTAGATGGCTGAGTTTCAATGGGAGCCTACAAGTGTCCCTCCCCAGCCTTGCACCTGCCGTGGCTCCATCACCAAGAACCCACTCTCCCTCTGGATTCGGCCCTCCACCCTTCCCTTCCAGCTCACATGCTTGCCCCAGGCTACACTGAGCTCCTGGACCACACCAGGCAGTTTCACACCCAGCAGCTTTGCTCACCGGGCTCCCTTCACTTCCCTTGGCCATTGCCCACCAGGTAAACATCCACTTATCTTTCCTGGCTTCATCAGGCCTCATCACCTCTACCAACAGCACAACACTGGACGGCGGATGCCCTTTGGGACACACCAGTGTGAGGCCACCCTCACCCTGCTGTGTGACCTTGGACAAGTGACTCAATTTCTCTGAACATCAGTTTCCCCATCAACAAAGTAGGAAAATGATGTCTACCTCATGGTTTGTGGCACAGGTTAGGAAAAATGCACATGAAGCCCCTGACAAGGCTTCTACTAAAAGCAAAACACGGTACTTATTTTTACAACGTTTTCCTGCCCTCTGCCCCAGTAGAACTGAACTCTACATACCTATATACATCTCATACTCTGCGGACGTAGTTGTGTCTTTTTTTGTTAGCACTTCTCACCAGCTGGCATGTTGTATGTTTTCCTCTGTTTATTTTCTGTCTCCTTCATCGCCGGACTTCATAAGGTGCAGCTCCTTGGGGGCAGGAATCTTGTCTGTCGTGTTCATCACTGGATTCCAGGGCTTGGAATGCTGCCTGGCACTTGGTAGGCCCTACATTAAAGTTGGTTGGTGAAATGAATGCACAAATAAAGGAATAAAAAATGTACAAATGAACCCGTATCCGCCTCCTGCATTAATCTTCTCCATCAATCTGTCCCCAGCTCCCAGCACAGTAACGGACATGTGTGTTCGGCTTGGATTATAGAACAAATCTTATCAATTCTTTGTTTATGCATTTATAAAACACAATTTCATGAAGCACTAAATCAGATTAGCACGAATGAAGCTTTCCAGATGGGCACTGAAGCGGGATTCTCTTTCTTCATGCCTTGCTTCCTCAAAACTGGCCCACATCATCCTCCCCAGCAGCGTAAGAACCATCCAAACTGCCAAGCACAGAATCAAGAGCTAATTAATGAGACTGCTTTGAGCCACTGTGCTTTGCTTGCAGGTATGTTTGCCCCACTGCCAAGGCTAACTGATGCAACAGAGGAAGGGTTCCCCAAGGAGGGGACGGCTGAGCTAGATCTAAACAACCAGAAGAAGACTAAGAGAAAGCAGTAAATTCCAGGTGGAAGAATGTCGAAGGTGTGCGTAGGAAAGTCATTTGGAAGGAGGTAGGACAGCACTTTAAAAAAAAAAAAAAAAAAAAAAAAAACACTTTATTGAACATCCAGCCAGAAAATGTACAATTGGCGAACTACCCCCTAGAGAATAACACACTTGTACAACCAGATCCATATGAGAAACAAAGCATGACCAGCACCGCAGAGGCACTCCTTAAGCTCCTTCCCATTTCCCACCTCCCTCCAAGGCTAACCACTATCCTGACTTTTCTCATCATGGATTGTGTGTTTTTGAGCACTTTTTCAACAGGACTCTGCACTGTGCACTATTTTGTATCTGGCTGCTTTCACCCCACGTTAGGGTTGTGAGACTCATTCGTGTTGTTCTCTCCTCCTCTTGATAAATTGTATTCCATTATTTATCCATCCTCCTCCTGATGGATCTTTGGGCTGTGTTGGTTATGGAGAATAACACTGCCATGAATACTCCTGAACACATATTTCAAGGAATATATTTGTACACGTTTTTTTTTTTTTTTTTTTTTTTTTTTGAGATGGAGTCATGCTCTGTCGCCCAGGCTAGAGTGCAGTGGCGTGATCTCGGCTCACTGCAACCTCAACCTCCCAGGTTCAAGCGATCCTCCTGCCTCAGCCTCCCAAGTAGCTGGGATTACAGGCCTGCACCATGACACGCAGCTAATTTTTGTATTTTTAATAGAGACGGGGTTTTGCCATGTTGGCCAGGCTGGTCTCGAACTCCTGACCTCAAATGATCCACCCACCTCGGCCTCCCAAAGTGCTGGGATTAACAGGCATGAGCCACCATGCCTGGCTGATATTTGTACACTTCTGGTGAGTGCAGACTACCAGTGAAATTCTTGGGTCATATGGTTTGCACATAAAGCAGCTCTTTAGAGGAACTGAAGGGAACAGGTGGCTTGAAAGAGGAGGGGGGAACCAATGAGAGGCGGGGTCAAACTTTCTCAAGCACTGTGAACATGGCAAAGAGGCTGATTTTCATGAGATGTGCAGAGGGAGGCCAGGGAGTGACATGCTCCGATGACATTTTAAGATCACCCTGGGGAGTGAGGTTGGGGACCACCATAGGGAACAAGGAAACAGGCAGGTGGTGGTGGAGGGAAACTAAGGGAGAGGTGACCATGACCTGGACCAGAGCGCCGTGGAGATGGAGAGGAAAGGATTGTGCTCTAGTTAGCTAGTACTGCATAACAGAGCTGAGCAGCTTAAAACTAAGTAACGAATTTTCTCCAAGGATTTTGGGGGTTGACTGAGTTCTGCTGGGAAATTGTTGTATGGAATCTCTCATGCTGTTGCAGTCAGGTGATAGCTGGGGCTGTAGCCAGGCCAAAAGCTCAGCTGGGCTGAAGATGAGCTCTTGCCTGAGGTGGTTGTTTCACTTACCTGCTTGGCTCCTGGGCTGAGATGGCTGAAGCAGTTGGGGGCTGGTGGGACCTATGTCACCCCATATGCAGCTGACTGGGCTTCCTCATAGCGTGGCACTCTCGGATTTATTAAATGGAAGAAGCCTGTGACCAGAGCGAGTGTTCTAAGAGGCTAGGACAGACACTGCAAGGCTTCTTATGACCCAGCCTCAGGGGCTCCCAAATATTGCATCCACTACATTCTCTTAGCCAAGCAAGTCATTAAGTCCAGCTGAGGTAGGAAGCAGGACTCGACTCTGAAGGTGGGGCTCAGATACTGGACCAAACTGGACTCAGATACTGGACTGGCTGAAACAGGTTGGGACAGAAGCACTTCCCCATAAGACACCCCACCAGTGTGCCATGTGAGTTTACCATTGCTATGGCAACACCTGAAGGTTACCACCCCCTTCCATGGCAATGACCCAGCAATCCAGAGGTTACCACCCTTTTCCTAGAAATTTCTGCATAAACTGCCCCTTAATTTGCAATATAATTAAAAGTGAGTATAAATGCAACTGCAGAACTGCTCTGAGCTACTATTCTGGGTACGCTGCCCATGGGGTAGCCCTGCTCTGCAAGGAGCAATGCCTTTGCTGCTGCTGTTGTATGCTGCTGCTTCAGTAAAAGTTTCTGTTTACCACCACCAGCTCACCCTTGTATTCTTTCCCAGATGAAGCCAAGAACCCTCCCGAGCTAAGCCCCAATTCTGGGGCTCACCTGTCTTGCATCACAGCCCAGTTTCAAGGGAGGAGAAATGAGATTCTCCTGTTTCATGTGAGGAGCAACATGCCCCTGTGGGAAGGGAAGGGTTGGTGGAGTCCTCTTGGGATGACATTGGCTACCAAGGATGGATTTGGACTTTCTGCTGGGTTGGATAAAGGCTTTTCTTTTCTTTTCTTTTTTGCTTTGTTTTAGAATTTACACGTTGAAATCAATTTGAACAGCAGGAAACATACATACTTTTCCAGCATAGCCACAGTGTTTGGGATGCTCAGGGGTCAGAGGCAGAAATGCCCCCAGCATTTCGCACAGAAGAAACCTTTCTGCAGAGGGCAATGGAGAGACTTTTGGCTCCTGGCCTAACAGGGAAAACTTGCCCCTTGCGTTCTTGTTTACCTAAGACCAACAATTGACTGAAAGTATTTCTTAGTGACTTTCTAACTCGAACTATTCTCCTCAAAGGCTGCCGCTGCAGAGCAGAAAGATCAGACTTGGTTTCTGCAAAACATCTGGACTCCAGTTCCTTCTTGGCTAACCTAATGACTTATGTGACCTTTGGGACATTACTAAACTTTTTTGTCCTTAGTTTCCTCATCAATAAAATCAGGATGATAACAGTACCTCCTCGGAAGAGTTGTTGAGAGCATTAAATGAGATAATACATACAAAGCGCTTGACTCAATCCTTGGAAAACAGTGAGTTCTTGGTCAATGTCAGCCGCACAGTAAGTTAATAGATGCACAACAAATTTGTTGTAATTGAGTTGTCCATGCAAGGAATGTCAGCTCGAAGCGCTGGCTCAAGGATTTTATCTGTGCCACACTTTACTATTTATTTATTTATTTAGAGATGGAGTCTTGCTCTGTCACCCAGGCTGGAGTGCAGTGGCATGATCTTGGCTCTCTGCAACTTCTGCCTTCTGGGCTCAAGCAATTCTCCTGCCTCAGCCTTCCGAGTAGCCAGGATTACAGGTGTTCACCACCATGCCTGCCTAATTTTTGTATTTTTAGTAGAGATGAGGTTTTGCCATGTTGGCCAGGCTGGTCTCAAACTCCTGACTTCAGGTGATCCACCCTCCTTGGCCTCCCAAAGTGCTGGGATTATAGGCGTGAGCTTCCTGGGACTATCAGCAATAAAGTTTGCTTTTGATTCCAAATGTTAAAAAATTACATATATATATATATATATATATATAAATCTGCAATGCTGTTGCAAATACCTCATATACAGTGCTTTCTCTCCCTCCATAGTATCCTATCTCTCTTCACATCTTTACATTGCCAATATCTCACACTTTGTAGGTGGGAAAGTTTATCATTTGCTTCACTGGGAGATGTATACTCTTTAAATAGTGTTCTAATGTCTGCAAAAAAAAAAAAAAAAAATTAGCAAACCTGTCTCTAGGGAAGCAGCCTTTGACTGTTCAAACCTGGGAGAAATGAAGGGTTTTATTTGTGGAAATTGGGGCATCCGGTGCTGTCTACTTAGGGAAGCAGGATTTTTTTAACCACCCACCAACACCTACACACACCCAAAAAATTAATAAAATCTCAGAGACTATATTCATCTTTTACTTACAGGTAATCTCCCAAGTTCAGGGGAAGTTTTTCTTCTGAATGTTGTTCACTCTGAACCATGGAAATGATCTGAATCTTACCGAAGAGCCTCACTGAAACATCTCTTCTCTGTATGCACATCTTTGATCTCACACAATCCTTCCAGGTAGGGACACTGGGCCCCATTTTACAGACGAGCGCACAGAGGCCAGAAGAAATTAGGAACTTGCCCAAGGTCACACAGCTTGTGAGTAGCCACTTCTGTCTGCTGTCTACTGCGCCACACCCACTATCCTTTTGCCTGAGCCTGGATTCTTTCTCTTTCTCTTTCTTTCTGTTTCTCTTTCTCTTTCTCTTTCTCTTCTCTTCTCTTTTGTCTCTTCTCTTCTCTTTTGAGACAGTCTTCGCTCTGTCGCCAGGCTGGAGTACAGTGACGCAATCTCGGCTCACTGCAACCTCTGCCTCCCAGGTTCAAGTGATTCTCCTGCCTCAGCCTCCCAAGTAGCTGGGACTACAGGCGCGACCACATTCAGCTAATTTTTTTATTTTTAGTAGAGACAGGGTTTCACCATGTTGGCCAGGCTGGTCTCCATCTCTTGACCTCGTGATCTGCCCGCCTCAGCCTCCCAAAGTGCTGGGATTACAGGCATGAGCCACCGCACCCGGCCGAGCCTGGATTCTTTCTACGTCTCAGCACTCTCTCTGCTACCAGCCTTTGCATTATATCCCACAGGATTCCTGGAGGTAGGTGGCAATGGGTGAGAAAAGTTTAGCAGGAAAACCTCGGCAGACAGGCTGACGGCCAGCACTCCCAAGACACAGATGAGACCCTGGCTCTCTTGAGGAGCTTGGCACTCAATGAGCATTAGGAGTTACTGCTTGGTGAAGTTTAAATATTTGTTTATTCATGTATGCAACTAACATTTACTGAGCTCCTACTATGTGCTCAGCACAGTACTGGGCTCTGGCGTTGCACAGATGAATTAGACAGGTCTGCTTGCAAGGCATTCTTGAGGAGTGTGCAGTATAGTGGGTGTAACAGACATACAGAAGTCCTAGAAGCAAAAGCGTATGGACAGGGCGTTGCCAAATTCCTCAGCCAGCCGCCAGGTACTGCTGATTCCACTGTCTGAACAGCTAGAGAATCCATCTTCATGACCACCCCCTCTGGCAAAGGCTGCCACTGCCTGACACCCACATCACCAAGGCCAGCAGGGCCACCTGACAGCCTGCCTCACTCCTCTGATCACTTCTCCACACCACAACCAAAGGGACAATCTGATTCCTGTTTAAGTCCTCCAAAGGCTCCTTGATGTCCTTTCCATAAGGGTTAAACTGCAGAGCCAGGCTACACTGTAGAGAGCTGGACTCCCTCCTCACAGGTGGATTCTGGGTCTTGTTCACAGTTGGGTGCTAGCACGGGGCCAGACCCTAGGTGACCAATGATTCCAGGGGATCTTTATGATATAGTGCAGCCTGGTGACATCATAATGCAAGCCCCCTGCCCAGGAGATGTTTTTGGTCCATTTGAAGGATAATCATTGGTCAGTCTAGCTAGGATCCACTATAATCACTTAATCGGATTAATTTGAAATTTCTAGAGATTTTTATATGCTGGTGAGCATTCTGATTTGAAGGAGTTAAGACGTTAAAAAAACACAACATAAACATATGACTAATACCACTTGCTAAGCATCAGTCTGGCCCACAGCAGGAACCTTTATGCAGTGATATTTGGGAGAGATGCGGGTAGGAGTAAGAGCTACAGGACAAAGACTGATTTTGCCTTGTTTTGTGATCTTGGGCGGGTTACTTAGTAGCTTTAAGCCCCACCTAAAACTGATCCCTGCCTCCTTGGCCTCATGAAGTCACTGCAAAGACCAAATGAACACTAGCTAAGGGCTGTCCAGACCCTAAAGGGTTGCGCACATGTGAGGGCTTGGGGCCGTGACCAGAGAAGGCAGCATCCCCCTTGCCAAAGCCCCCAACACACTCCTCTCCTGGAAGTGGCTGGGAGGGTGCACTGGGGCCATCTTCACTGTCCTATTCTTCCTCAAAGTGGGTCTGGGATGAGGAGATGCAAACCTCTACCTGGGTTTCCTGCCAGAATTCATCAGTTCCCATAAGCAGAGGCAGGAAGACCATTTGGCCATCCATCATGAGACAGGTTGCAGGGAATCTGGACCTGTCTGGACCATGTTTTAGAAGCCCTCACATGGGAAGAGATGTTAGACTTAGTGATCTTTAAGGTTCATTTCGGGGATTCTCTACAATTCTCTGACTTCAAGTCCCTTCCCTCAGCAGAAATCAGTTTTAGACAATGACAAGGATTCTAGCAGGATTGGTCAACTTCTATAATCTCCAGTTTCTGGAAACTCCCAGGAAGCCAAGCCTTCAGGCAGAATACTTCTCCTTCCCCCAAAAAAAGTGCAAAAGAAAAAGAGGACTGTTGATTCATGAAATATGCCAAATACCTAATTCCTTCTGAAAGTCACACACCCTTCTTTCCCAGCCAGAACTCCAGATCCAGGAGGCTGTACACACCCAGAGGAAGGGACATATCATAGATTGTTATATACCTGGTTCCCAAAAGCAGATGCTTTGCCTACTGCACATAAGCAAACTTCTTCTTTATCACCTTTCCAGGAGCGTACTGGGGCCTTGGACATGAAGGTCAATTGTGTTTTCACTTTGGTCCTCTGCTTTCTGGGTTCAGGCCTATAGTGAGAGTCATTCATTCATCCACCCATTTAATGTTGAGACCTCTCCCTGTGCCAGACACAGAGCAGTCCTTGTTTTCATGTACTTCACAATTTATTGGGGAAAACCTTCAAGTAAACATAATTATAGTAACACAATTATGGGGAAACAGAATTGCAGAGTTCATGGAATATTATGTGATTGTACCTAATATTATGGGAATTGTACAAGACAGGCACCCAGCTGGGCCTAGTGGTGTTGAAGTCTCTGAGGTGCACATCATTAGGCAGGAGTAAGCTAGGTAAAGGGGAAGTGCAGGGAGCAGGGGAAGGGCGTTTCAAGGGGGACAGTTGAGCAAAGGTCTGGAAGTGACTGGATGTGGCCAGGACCTGCGGCAGCTCAGCACTGCTGGCTCAAAAAGTGTACAGCCAGGATTGAGGGGCACAGATCAATCACAGATGACTTTTGTGACCCACTGAGGAGCCCAGAGACACTGTAGGAGACAGGGGTGATATTGACACACGAGTTCAATGAATATTCAAGTACCTTTTAGAGGCCAGCCTCATGCTCAATACTGGCTTCTATTGCTTTTTGAAAAACACCTAAAATTCTTTCCACCTTACTGCAAAGCAAAGAAGTTCTTTAGGCTGAAAGTCGTCTCTGAGTTGGTGCTCAGTCAATGGCGATCATAGTCCGTCCCTGCCAGGGAGCTGTTGCTGCCTGGGTAATGTTCCCTAAATGACGTGGCTGTCCATTCCCAAGATCAGTCATCTTTGCATCATGAAAAATGGCCCATCCCCGTAGCTAACATCCACAGGGCACGTCGCTTAAAGACAGATTCCCTGTGACCTGCCTCATGATGGAGAACAACGCCGATTCTCTTAGCTCTTTGCTTTGTAAAGAAAATGGTTTTCAGCACAACTTCACCCCACAGCAATTATGGAAAATAAATTGAAGTGTAAAAACAGGGAGACGGCTAGCAGATGGGGCAAAATTAGCCTGGCTGCTACTACCATACTGGCTCCACACCACGCAGAAAGAGATCCTGCTCCCTGGAGTGTGAAATGACCACAAGATTAAGAATCAAGGCAGCGGGGAGGAAGTTTCTGCCTGAAGCCCAAGCACCCAGGAGCCCCTGATGGGGCCTCCACTTCTGTCTCCACAGATGCCACCTTCCCCCGCCCAAACTGCTGTCCCAGTGGTGGTTCCTCTCCTCCTTCTGGGCTCAGCTCCAAGGCCAGCCTTTAGAGACCTGTGCTGCTCTCCACCCCCATTCACAGTTCCTTAACCCAAACTGACTTTCTCCTTTCTAGAGTCCACTTTAGAAATCTCCTTCCCTTGTTTAATGGCTACCCGAAGCCCCTGCCCCCATGGGTGACTTCAGGGTAGACTCACCCTCCTTCGGGGCCCTGCCTCAAGGGCACAGGTCTGTCCTTCACGGGGACCTCCATAGCTACTGGGTAATTAGTGAGCAGCGGGGTTTCCCAGATTCATCGCTGTGAACAGAGCAGTGATGCACCTAGGCCCATGTGTTTCAACGCCCAGTGAGCCCTGTCCATTTTTCCCCCCTCTTGGAACACTGAATATTTAAAGCCATTGTCTTTGTGGCCTTAGTTGTCACAGAAGGGGACCAAGCGCTGAGCTGGGAGCAGGGGGCTGGGACTTCCTGCTCCTAAGTAATTCCTCAGCCCTGGGCAAATTCGGTAACTGGAGGGTCTCACTTTTAAGGAGTGTAAACCACATGGTGGGCCCCAAACAAGATAAGATCCTGGAATTCTCTAGAGTTCAACAGTGGAGGTGGGGAAGGAGGGGACCGGAAGGCCTGTCCTGGCATTTTCAGTAATTTCAAGTGACCCCAGAGACAGCCACTTGGAGACTCAGTGGCCGGAGACCCCACAGCGTACCCCAGCTCTTAGGAGCTGGCCTGCTTCTTGCTCTTTCCTAGAAGCTGGAGTCACATCACTGGACCGGAAAAGGCTCCTGGTATCTAAACCAACGAAGAAGGCCCTTCCCCCACAGCCCCCCACTTTGGAGACTCCCACAACTTTACCTCTACACTAGTATAACCCCCGACCCAGGCCCTCGACGCTCCCCGTAGGGCTCCTAGGATTCGGGGATGGGTAGGACTCGGGTCCTGGTCCCTCCAAGTGGGGGTTGCCTCTCAAGAGTGGGCAGGGGACACGGAACCCGCCGACGGGGCGTCTTATTCCGGACAGGAGGGAGGGGTTGCCTCCTAGACCAGGTACTGAGAGCCGCGGGCCCACCTCCAGTTGCGTCACCTGGCCCACCGCCTCCTGAGACATCACAATCTGGGGGCCGGGACCCGCCTCATCACCGCCGGTTTGTAACCAAACAATCCAACCAACAAACACCCCGGAAAGAAAAAAAAACAAACTGGCCTGACCCAGCCTCCCGCCCCTGCCCCGCCCCGCCCCGCCCCTCGCCCCCCGGGGTCCCCGCCCCCGCACGGGGGAGTGAGCGCGAGCCCGGCGCCCCGCACCCGCCGCCCCGCGCTCGCTCGCTGCCAGCCCGCGGCGGGGGCGGCCCCGCCCGCGCCGCCCGCCCCGCCCGCGCCCCGCCCGCGCCCGCCGCGGCTCCAGCTCCGCGGCGCCCTCGCCGGGTGCGTGCCGCTCGCGCGCCCGCCCGCCAGGCTCTCCGCGCCCGCCGCCCGCGCCGCGCTGGCCCGGGCCCTCCCGCCCGCGCTTCATGGCTGCACACGAGTGGGACTGGTTCCAACGCGAGGAGCTCATCGGGCAGATCAGCGACATCCGAGTGCAGAACCTGCAAGGTAACGCAGCCCAGGCTCGCCCCGGGATCGCCCGGCCGGGCGCTCGGGGAGCCCGGGGCGCAGCTCAGACACTTGGCAACTCCCCCGCGCCGCCCCCGCTCTCCGGCCGCTAGTTGTTCCTGTCACTTGCCTTGGGGTGAGAGGCTGGGGTTGGACGCCCGCCCCCAAGCCCCAGGGCGGCCAGCTCCGGCCAGATTTACAGTTGCCCAGGGGGTGGGGCGCCACACGTGTGTGCGTTGAGGGGAGAGGGCTCTCATTTTCATTAGGGGGACGTCACTACCCCCTCCAGCCACCGCTGCGAGTTTGGAGAAGTTTGTACGTGGGCTGTTGGGGGCGGTGGCCCAGGTCAGGGAGGGGAGGAGACAGTGCGACTCTGTGTGTGTGTGTGTGTGTGTGTGTGTGTGTGTGTGTGTGTGAGAGAGAGTTCGCGCACTTCCTAAGTACCTTCGAGGCAAGGGGAATTGAATGGTGGGCGGTGCTTCAGGGGGGTGATTTGGGGAGAGGGTGCCAGGGGTGCGGATCGGATCGGCGGGGTCAGTCAAGCACCCAACTCCAGCGGCCTCTTTGCTTAGGGAGCTGCCTCTCCCCTGCAGGATCAGGACTCCAAATGGGGAGAGGGCAAGAGCCCCCCCACCCCCAACTCCGACCCCGCCTGGGCACAGGACTTTGGGACCAAGGCGTCTACCTGGGAGGTAGCTGAGAAGAGGTGAAAAAGAAACTCCAGTGGTGGAGAGCGGCTGGGGGTGGCGGTGCCACACATGAAGTGTGTTTCTCTTTCAAAATAATTTATTCAATGTGGAAACTTAGAAAGCACACAAATATTTGAAGGAAAAAAGTCACCCATAATCTCCCCCCCACAACCTACCCACCCAAAAGAGAGCTGCTATTCATGGAGCTGTATCTCCAGCTTCTTTTTTTTTTTTCATGTGTGAACTTTGCAGAACTAGACAAAACACCACTTCTGGCCCTTCTTCACCCACATTGACCCGTGCAGGTGAAGTTTCTGTAGCTGCTTCCCCTGCAGGCTTGGGTTTCTAGAGAGTTCAAGATTAGGAGTGGCTAGGAGCTGGGAGGCCTGGGCAGAGAGGCGATGGGGCTGTGGGTGCCCTCCCCCAGCGAGGGCAGCGACTTTACTGTTGGAGGGCAGGGAGCCCCAGCTGCTGGGGGATGGCCAAGCAGTCAAGTTTAAACATTACACCTGATTAAATGTTTCCTGGGAGCCTAGGTGGATCTGTCCCGTCCCTAGGTTGGGCAAGGACTGTGCTGGCAGAGGTGACCTCAAAAGGAGTGAGGAACCTCCTGGGGTGGACACTGGAAACTGAGTTTGCTCTGTGCCTGTCTGATCTCTTCTGGCTGTGATTTGTGTTAGAGGAGGGGGCTTGGGCTGGGTTGTTGAAAGTGATCTCTTTTGATAATAAGCCAAGTGCCTGGATCCTGTTGCCTGAGAAGAACTGACATCCTCTTTGGGGGTGGGCATTAGTGTCTACTGAGATGCGGTCTTGTTTGGACTGTCAGGGTGTGTGTGTACCTGTCTTTCTTAGGCAATCATTGAGTGTTTAATAAGCACATACTAACCAATGCTTGGTGTAACAAGTTCCTGCATTCCTCTAGGATTAGCTCCTGGTTTAGAGAAGATTGACTGTTGTGAAGAGATGCCCCGCAATATGAGCATTAGGTTACAACCAGAACAGTGGGAGAAGGTTTCACAGACTAGGGACAATTTGAGATGGGTCCTGGAGGTTGGGTAGGAGTTCACTGAGTAGGCTCCTCTCCCTCAGCTCCCAGTGAACTGTCCTCACTTTTAGGCAAATGTCAGTTACAATTTAAGCATCAACAGGCTTTGCCATTAAAAAAATAAACTTTTAAATTTATGTACATGTTTAAATGTGCACTTATTCTTAAGTTCAAGAAAGCTTTATGTTTGGGTATATCTATGTAACAACCACCCAGATCAAGGTGTAGATTTCCAGTAACCTAGATGATGGTTTCATCTTCTTTCCCAGCCAGTAACACTGCTCCTGACCACCAAGGGAACTAGCTTGATCTTCATTACTAAACATTAGTTTTGCCACTAGAACCTGATATACAATTGGATCATACAGTGTGTACTCTGGCCTTTTTTTTTTTTTTTTTTTTTTCAGTATTGTGCTGGTGTTATTCTTCTGTGCTCTCGCCTGTGTCTGGACCTCCTTTTCTTGCTGAGTGCTATTCCATGGTATGGATGCACCACCGCTTGATGATCCATTCACCTGTTGAGGGTCCTTTGGGTTGTGTGCATTTTGGGGCTATTATGAATGAATGAAGCTGTCTGTGTCTTTGGGGGGCATTAGCACTGTAGAGTTACCGTGTCGGACTTTGTGCTTTGCTTAGCATTGCTGAGAAGAGGCTGGGAATGGAGTGGGGGCAGGCATCTGTCCTCTCTTGATTTTTCCCTTGGTTAGTCTCTTGACCGAATGCTTAATAGGCGTTTTCTCTCCTTGCTCCTGTGGTACTCAGGAAGTCTCAGCCAAAGGGCCCAGTCCAGAAGGTGCTCCACGCCGAGCTTAGAGCATCTGCCATAACTGGCTGTCGGATGTCAGCTGGCCCCAGATGTGCCTGGATGATTGGCTTTGGGGGCCACCAGCAGGGGCCTTGTTCTTCTGAACTCAGTGCAGGGGATAGTCAAGTTAAGGGGGTCAGGAGGAGTCCAGCCAGAGGGGCTGCCATTGAAGCTGTGTGCCTGCTTACAGCACAGGTAGTCGCAGTTGTCGTGGCGATGGAAGGAGGGCTACTGTGGGATCTTATGGATCTGTAATCATAGGGATTGAGAAGGATTCCCGGCCTCCGTCTGCAGGCAGCAGCTGCTGTCAGGGTCAGGCATTCCTGATTCTTTTCAGAAAGCTTTGACTCCCTTGGGGCCCTGGGATGGGGTGATCCTGGGGTCATTAATGAGGGGTAGCCCTGAGGTTACAGCCTCTGGGATATTGCCTTTCAGGGAAGAATAGTTTCATAATAGAGCTGTATCTTTCCATATATCCATATGTTTAAGTTGACTTAGATGTATCTTGGCCTCTGCTCACTTGCTCATCCGAGGCTTTTATCTCTCACGCTGAACAGTGGGATTCTGAAATCCATGCAATATGATTGTGATGTCATAGATCCTCCCCCAAAAAACATTGGAATGAAGATTTCCAGACCTGTCTTTGGAGGTCAGGGTGAGCTGGGCAGAGTGGTGGCCCCTCCCAAGAGGCCTGCCACTCACCTTCCTGTGTCTGAGCAGATGCAGTTCTCATGGATATGTTCACATGCGTAGCTCAAAAAGACCTTTGTCAAGGAGGAGCCCTCTGGCAGAGCATGGACATGTCCCTCTGGGCAGACTGCCTGTGCCACCCTCACAGGGTCCCTTGCAAGGAAACGGGGGTGGTCCAAGCTGTTGACCTTTTTGGAGAGGAGAAGATAGAATTGCAGGATGCTGGCAGCCTCTGCCAGGTGGTCCCCGCTTCCTTGGAGCCATGTGGGAAGGCAGGGACATATTTTCTAGAATTGACGTTAGAGGTGGTGAGTTAATAGGTCTGTGTGTTAATTCCCTGCCTGGCTGTTGGCTACAAGGGCTCCGGTGTCCTTCCAAAGACAAGCTACTCCGGCTGCCCCCTCTCCTTGTTTGCCTGAACCTCGGGGTCCAGCTCAGTATTCCACCAGTTCTGGGGATCACTGTACTGTTGGACAAAAAGGGGTGTCAGGCCAGGATTTAAAGAAGACTCCATTCATGTGGGAAGCCTCCAGCACCCGAGAAACCCACAGCCCTTCTCTGAGCAGTTTAGCACATGTGTGTCGAGCACGTAGCATCTTGCAGACATTGGGGAATGAAAGCTGGTTCTAGTCTTTGCCTCTCAGGAGCGTGAAACCGTCCTGGGCACCCAGCCAGACTGGAGCATGAATTTTCTGATTCTAGCAGTGCAGAGGTCAGTTCTGCTTTGGGCCATCCGCTGTCGTTCTGGTACTTTTGGGGTTTGATGCTGTAATTCTTGACCTGGACTTCGAAGGCCAAGCAGAAACTTGACTGCGTAGGTTCTGGGTTGCACAGTGCAGAAGGGAGAGAAATTATTGGAATCCCCTCAAGGCAGGCTCAGAGGCAGGGCAGGGCCCGCGTTTTCAGAAGGATCAGCCCCGGCCCGTGTGGCCCACTTTCTCCTTTTGTTCCACTGGCTCAGGCCCAGGCGCAGGTGTTCCTCATGCGAGCTTGGACTCCGCAGTGACTGACTTCTTTACTGCTTTCCACCCACCACCTGGCCTCTCCAGCATGTTGTTGCTGAAGCCACCAGTAGGTTTTGTGACCTACAGCAGAGCTTCCCAACCCCGTGAGCTAAGGGCAACACAGCTCTTTGGTCCACCCCAGGACAAACAGTGTCATGGTCCCATGTCACCATGAGAAAAAGGCTGGGTTGCACTGGCTTACAGGATGAAGTCCAAGCCCCTTGACCTGCTGTTCAAGGTCACCTGTGGCCTGGCTCAGGATGCCACGCCAACCTTCTCTCCCATAACTCCCCAGCACTTCCTGCCCCCACAGCCTGCCCCTCCAGTTCCTTATCGCCCCATCTTTACCTCCCTATCTCTAGACCTTACTTTCACACAGCAGTGGAGCATGCAGCAGTCGGATGGGATGCCGCCGTGGTCACTGTTATCCAGCAGCCAGAGAAGGGATGGAGCCAAGTGGGGACTGTTCCCGTTCCCACCTCCGCCAGCTCTTAGAGGGCACAGCAAGTGCACTGAAGGTTTCTATATAAAAACTCAAAGAAAACCAAATGCACAGGTTTCCTGTCAAGGAACTGCCTGCCAGGGCACTACCCCTGGGGCTGTGTGCTTGGTTCTAAGGGATGAATCATCATGTAGAAAGTGTCTTTCTGGCCGTGGCTGGGGTCAGGCCACGGGCTTTGAGTTCATTCCTGATTACAGGCAAAAGGCCGTGTTCTAGTGCCGGCTCCATCCCTATCTCATGGTGTGGATTTTTCCCGAGGGGCCTTTCCAGGTGGAGCATTGTGCAGCTGAGGAAGCCACAGCCAGGACTCAGAGGCTGAAGGCCTGAGCCCGGGTCCTGGCTTTGTCACGAACTTGTTGTGAGATTCTGGAAAATCTCTCTCCCTTGCTGTTCCTTAGTTTCCTCATTTGCAAAATGAGAGGGTTGGTTTATCTGGGGCTCAAATCTACCCCTGGGAAGGTGGTCAAGGAGTGGCAGGCCTGGGCAGGTGCCCACCTAAAGCCATCTGCATTCCATCCCCTGGCATGCATGAGTGATGGCTGGTGTGTGACTCTGGGCTCTGCTAAGCGCTGCTGGCTGCATCCTAGATTCTTTTCACTGTGGAGTGCTGGAGATTCACTTCCACCAAGTGTCCCGGGTAGAAAATGCTGCATTTCATAAGCTTTGCTATACAAGTACACATGGTAAATGATGTCCATTCTTGGCTTGTCCTTGGCTGTCAAGTTGAAGTTACCTAGGGAGGTTTAGTGGCCAGCCAGCAATCAGGACAAACAAGGGGCTCCGGACTCCACCCATGCATGTTTGTACCAAGGAACAAGAGTGTTCAGGGGCCAGGTCAAACAGAAGCCCATCTCGCAAATGGCTTTTCAGCAGGGAGAGAGAAGCCCTCAGTCCAGTTGGCAGGAGACCGAGGAAGAGGTTTCGCCACTGAATCACGTGTCAGCAGCCACGACTTTGCATCAGAGCAGTCCAGAGCTGCCTGCTGGCCCTGCAGCCTCGTGAGAGAGGCGGCTGTCTTACCAGATCGACAGCTCTGGGGAGGCAACCGTTTGCCCAAGAGGCCCAGATTTCATCAACTGCCCTCCTTGACCTGTGGAACACTCTGGCATTTAATTTTTCACTGGAATAGCTGAGGCTCTGGACAAAGTCCCTCTGCCCAACAAGCCATAGATCACATCTGCCCTATGTCTAAGGGGAAGAGAGAAAAATAAAGTAATTGTCTTTTCTGTGATTGAACCATTAAAAGTGAACTCCCCATTCCCATGGAAACCTTTTTGTAAATTTTTTTTTTCTTTCCCCGTGCCTCTTTTTTTTTTTGTTTAAACAGTGGTAGATTGCGTTAGTCACAGAAGGAATTAGAGGCAGCATCAGAAATCATAAGTGCAGCATCAAAAAACCTTGAACTTTTTCTTTCTTTCTAGGTCTTCTTTTCCTACTTTCTTTCTATCAGAGTAGGGATTTGCAAATCATGGCCCACAGGCCAAATCTGGCCCGCAGCCTCTTTTTGTGAATAAAGTTTTATTGGCACATAGCCACACCCATTTATTTGCATATTGCCTATGGCTGCTTTTGCAGGACAAGGGAACAGCTGAGTAGTTGAGGCAAAGAAGTACCCACAAAACCAAAACTATGTATCATCCAGCCCAGTGTAGAAAAAGAGGAAGATAGAAATGGAGAAAGTGTTAGTAAAATGCTCTCAGCAAAAGAAAAGGGGTATGTGTATGTGTGTTTTTTATTTTTATTTTTGAGACAGAGTTTTACTCTTGTCACCCAGGCTGGAGTGCAATGGCACGATCTTGACTCACTGCAACCTCCGCCTCTTGGGTTCAAGCAATTCTTCTGCTTCAGCATCTTGAGTAGCTGGGATTACAGGCATGCGCCACCATGCCCGGCTAATTTTTGTATTGTTAGTAGAGACAGGGTTTCACCATGTCGGCCAGGCTGGTCTCGAACTCCTGACCTCAGGTGATCCACCCGCCTCGGCCTCCCAAAGTACTGGGATTACAGGTGTGTCACTGCACCAGGCCGTGTATGTGTATTTTTTGTGTGTATCTGTGTGTGTGTGTGTGAGAGATGTTTTTGCTTAAGTCAGCTGCTCCGCCTTGTAACAGCAGC
The DNA here is from genome assembly GCF_024542745.1 of Macaca thibetana thibetana. Classification (NCBI taxonomy): domain Eukaryota; kingdom Metazoa; phylum Chordata; class Mammalia; order Primates; family Cercopithecidae; genus Macaca; species Macaca thibetana. The sequence goes on from NC_065584.1 coordinate 12,240,715, forward strand.
CCAGGATGAAAACCATCAAGATGCCCCCACATCCCAGAACTCAGGCGTTGTCTTGGAACCACGGCCACGTGCCTCCCACACTTGCCTGGTCATTGTTATCCCACGTGTGATTCTATCCAGAAGAAAACCCCAACATCTGTGGTACAAGGGATCACTCTTCTTTCCAGCAGCAAGATGTGAATATAGTGGCCTAGGAGGCTGGAATCAGGTTGGTGGGGTGAGGCCAGAGTAGGAAAGGTGTCCTTGTCAGCAAGTATCAGGCTGCTATGCAGAATACGGCAATCTGGAAGACTTCCTGTAGGAAGTTAGGAACTGTATTTTCTAAACCTAGACCCGGGGCACGTGATCTGGTGATGACAGCAGGGAATGCTTGTTGTATGTGTGACAGCCCAACCTTCTCCAAAGGGTGCCTTTCTGCCTGGGGTACATTTTGAACCTGCTTTAGAAATGGGCTTACCCACTCAAAGCCTGGTCCTTTGATCAAATAACAGTTGTCGAGTCCTCCTGAAATTCTGGGAGCTTGGGATGGAGGGATGGGTGAATGGGACACGCTAGGAGTTCTCAGTACAGAGAGGACAGGGGTGTGGTGAGGTTGAGATCAGCGTGTAGGAACTGTGGGGTCCTGCAGGAGTGTAGGGTGGAGAGGGAGGCCCAGTCCAGCCTTGAGGGGGATATTTGCACAGCTGGACGGCCCTGTAGGTTTCTCTGTAAGTTTGGTGGAGAACAGGATAGTGGCAACAGGCCTGAGCTGAGAGTGTACAGACCAGGGCTCTGGTCACGGGGCTGCCACCACCTGACCACAGAACCCCGGGGAGGCTTCCTGACAGAAGGCAGGAGAGTGGGACTCAGGGGAAGGAAGAGGCCCGCGTGAGTCACAGACTGTCTACCCAGGAGGCCAGAGAACGTGGTGATGTCATGTCACAGTGGTTGCCTGTATGTTCTGTATCCCTGGGATGAAGAAGGTGGCAGAAGATGGGGCACAGAGGAGAATATGTCCCATAAACCCACTGGGTAGGGGAGCTTGTTTTGGGGGGTCATGGGGTCAGGGAGAGTCCCAGCAAGCTCCTCAGCGGGACAGAAGCCAGGGTTGGGTCAGGGAATGCAGGATGGTGCATCCCAGATGGGCCCATGCAGTTGACCTTCACCTTTTATTTCTGTTCCTCTTTTTATTTGGTTCCCTTGTGTTCTACTGCTTCTTGGAGATTGTGGTCCAGTGTCCCCAAAGCACAGAAAAAGCAAGGAGGATTTGGGGAATTTACAGAAGCCCTGGGGTCATTAGGATTTGGGGAATTTACAGAAGCCCTGGGGTCATTTTGGTGTTGACCAGAACTACTTTCAGCTCCTGCAGAGCTGCAGACCTCCGGTTCTAACTGCAAGGACCCCAGGGCTCCGATGGTGGAGGCACGCCCCACCCCTGCTTTCCTCTCCTAGGGGGTTCTCCATGCAGCCAGGAGCCTTTGCGGTATTTATATCCCTCTCCTTTTTAAAACTATTTTTAATCCTCTATGGTATGACATACTTAAAAGCAGTGTTCTGAGCCCTTCCAGCTGAGAACTGGGGCGGCAGGTGGGGAGGGGGCTCGGAGGTGACCTGCCAATCTGGTGGTGGAGGAACCTGAACCTTCAGATAGCACTGTTCACGTGCCCCTTCCCTTGCCTGCCGTGTCCCATCACTCCTGGCCCTGAATATCTGTCACACTTGGGCCTTCCCATGTTTGCCTCCTTTGCACACATTCTCCTTGTTAATTGCCACGACCACTGTCTACCCTACCTCCAGTGCCCCTGTCCTGCTCCGGCCGTGCAACCTGAAGACATTTCTCGCACCCGGTCCATCTCTCCACCAGGGCTCTTTGCCCTTGGGCAGAAGCACTGCTCTGTGCCCTGCCCCCATCTCTCCTGGCCTTCCTTGAAGGAGCTGGGCCACAGCTGCACCCAGGTGTCTTCCGGGTTCGCCCATAGGCCATGCCCTTTCCCCTTGCTCTGCCTTTGTCCACACAGTCCTTTCTGCAGAGAATGACTGTGACCATGCCCAGAACAGCCTCTTTGGGCCCTCTCTGTGCCCTCCTGGGCAGAACTCACAGTCCTGGGGTCTGGACTCCCAGGGGCTTCACAAATGCCCTCTGAGCCCGCCTCTGAGTGGAACCCTGAGTGGAGTGTGTGCATCTTTGTCCTGCCAGCCCCTAACATGAAGCAGGTCTTCAGAACCGTTATAGGCTGTACAGTGCCTCCCCCTGCAAGATGTCCACATCCTAATCCCCCAAACGGGTGAATATGTCCTCTTCCTTGGTAAAAGGGACTTGGCAGATGTGATTAAGTGAAGGATCTTGAGATAAGGAGATTATCTTGGATTATCCAAGTGGACCCAACTAATTACAAGCCTCCTTCTAAGAAGGAAGCAGGAGGGTCAGGGAGAGAGGGAGAGAGGAGATGTGATCATGGAAGCAGAGTTGAGAGCGGTGCTGCTGCAGGATGGGGCCAGGAGCCAAGGAACGCAGGGGCCTTGTGTTAGGCTGTTTTTGCATTGCTCTAAAGAAATACCTGAGGCTGGGTAATTTATAAAGAAAAGAAGTTTAATTGGCTCACGGTTCTGCAGGCTGTTCAGGAAGTGTGGTGCCAGCATCTGCTTCTGGGGAGGCCTCAGGAAGCTTTCAATCATGGCAGAAGGGAAGGGGAGCCAGTGCAGGGCCCACCTCCAACACTGTGGATCACATTTCAACCTGAGATTTGGAGGGGACACACACCCAAACCATATCAGGCCTCTACAAGCCAGAAGAGGAAACACCTGGATTCCCCTTTAGAATCTCCAGAAGGAACACAGCCTTGCCTGTAACCTTGGTTTTAGCTGGTAAAACCCATTCAGACTTCTGACCTTCAGAACTAGAAGAGAATATATTTGTGTTGTTTTCAGCCACTAAGCGTATGGTAATCTGTCACAGCAGCCATGGGAATCTCATACACAAATAAATAACAAATGGCTGTCAAGCCTTCTCTGCTTCCGTAGAATAGACACATTGGGGAGATATTTGCACAGCTGGACTGCCCTGTAGGTTTCTCTGCGAGTTTGGTGGAGACCAGGGTGGGGGCAGCAAGCTTTAGCTGAGAGTGCACAGACCAGGGCTGTGGTCACAGGGCTGCCACCGCCTGGCTGGAGAACTCGGGGAGGCTTCCTGACAAAGGGCAGGAGTGGGCTTTAAGAGGAAGGGAGAGGCCAGCGTGAGCCAACAAACTCTTTACCCAGGAGACCAGAGAAGGTGGTGGCGTTGTGTCATGGTAGTCTCTCCTCTATGCCCTGTGGCCCTGGGACAAAGAGGGTGGCATCATAGTGTCCTCTAGTTGCATACACTGTTGTGTGGATTCTGGGACTGGACATGTTCTGGCAGCAGTAACATCTCTATTCTAATCCTTGTGTTCTTTTGGAGTGGAGATACATGAACCCTGGAAATGTCGTTACCCTAGAGCAAGCTGAGTCCTGGTTGTGTTGGGTAAGCAATCTTCTACTTGATGTGAAATATGTTTGTTTAGAAAACAAGAGAGCATCATTAAAATACGGTTCTATAGACAGTTTCCAAGTTTTCATTTTATTACATCACATACTGAAAGTCCCAGGCTAGACATGTAAGCTACAAGGGACTTCAACTGCCAAATAATGGGGGAAAAAGTCGTAATCCTACCTCACTGTTTCAGTGCTGTTGAATGATGTCATCTGTGTCTCCAACCTCCCTGGCCTCGCTCTCCCTCCTTGGCTGAACACGGGATTAGCCCCACAATTTTCATGGCCCCAGTTCCATGGTTGTCTCCTGGTAGGTTTGTGAAACCAGTAATGATCATGGATAACCACACTTCCCATTTTTTTTTCTTCTGTTTCTACTTATTTTTATAAAACAAGGATGAAATGCAATCAGACATTCCAGTAATATTCCAAATATATGGCTGTGTGGCTGAAAAAGCTCCCCCATGCGTGCGCACGGCTTCTTCCTTGTCAGACCACACTGGGGGAGTTGCAACCTGAGTTACAGAAGACAATCTGTGGTATTGTTGTTGTTGCAATATGTATAATACATAGTACATGCTGTATAAAAATCAATTAAGTCAGGGACTGTCTTTATTGGTTATAGGGCACTGATGTGATCATGCGGAGTGTGTGCGAGGGGGGGGGTTGGTAGGCTGGGGAGAGGTGACCACAGTGCAGGTCCCTGTGCCATGTCCTTGAAAGAACTCTCATGCATTATTATCAGCCCCGAGAACTAAGGCTGAGTGAGATTGTCACAGGTTCCAAGCCATTGAGTTAATAAGTGGTGGAACCAAGAATCAGAGGTAAGCCTGGGAAGGTGAAGTCAGGCAGGGGCTGGGTAGTAAGATGAGATTTGAATGTGGGGACATGGGGAGAGACTTAACCAGCATTAGATCAAGGACCAGGTGGTGCTCGAGAGGGCAATTGACTTACTTGGAGCCCAGAAAGAAAACTGCACCCCAGCTAAAGGATGTTGGGCAAGATGTCAACCAGCCTTGCTGCTGAGCCTTATCAGAGTCTGTTCAGTGGCCCAGCTGGTTCTGTTTAGAGTCATTTACACACCAGGTTTCTTGAACTAACAAAGTAAAGGCTGACTTGTTGACTGAAGATTTCTGCCTGGTGATTCCCCGGGGTGGATCTCAAAAGAGTGGAGATAGGGATGCCGTCTGAAGAAATTGAGGAGATGAAATTCTCATAACCTTGAATGATGGCAGAAGTGAGCAGAGGCAGCCATGGGAACCACCCTCTCGTCCCCATGTTGTGTTATGGCGATGGCAGATGATAAAGCAGAGCCATCTCCATTATGTCGTTTAACGCTGATGTAACCTTCTAGGGCCCCTACTTCACAGATGCACACTCCAAGGTCAGAGGGGCTCAGTGGCTTTGCCCTGTTCTCAGCGAGTGAGCAGCAGACGTGAGGTTTCACAGCACACTGTGGTATCTCCAGGTATTTGCTGCAGCGCCCTAGACTCACCAGGCCTTTCTGGAGGCCGGTCTACAAAGGCTACTTACTGTCCTTCCGTGTACACAAGTGTGGAGCTCTCTCTTGGAGAGGTGGCCTGGCCTGTGAGCTTAACTGTGATCTAAAACAAACCAAACGTGTTACCTCCCGATTCAAAGCCAAGGGCCTTGGGTGCTGAAAGCAGGAAGTTGCCCTGGCAATGGCCTGTATTGAATTCCCAGGAGTACCGTGGTCAAGGGCCATGAAATGGCATGTGATGGCTGACCCGTGGGAGACAGAGATGTCACAATGCCATGAGGTCAGTGAGGGGCTGCGAGTGGGCGAGGAAAGGAAGAGGAACAGCGGGAATCAGATAAGTGCTGTAGTCCTAGGTTGAGGCTGTGTAGGGTAGGCACTGCTACACTTGGATTTGTTGTTAGTGATGGTTTGCCCGGGTAGACCAGAAGCCCTATTGGGTCAGGTGCTGGAGTCTGCCCTGGCCACCCCTGTGACCCAGGCTTAGAGAGTGCTCAGTTTATATTGTTGAATGCGTGAATGTGGAATCAAAGGGAGAGTGTGGATGCTGGGTTTGGCAGAGCTGGGTTTGAGCCTGTTTTCAGTATTGACTGGCTGTGGGTAGCTATGAGCCTGACCCTGTCTTTTTGGTGGAAAGGGATGATAACGCCAACTTCTCCTGGTTGCTAGAACATTCAGTGAGGTCACATGTCTTCATCAATGCCTGTTTCCCCATTCCCTTGCCCTTCCTTTAAGGTTTCTATGGAAAACAGTGACACCCCAGCCCCCTTCCCTGGAGGATACGGCTTGCATTGTTTTTTAAGCTGATGATTTTCGTATTTTCTTCCATGTCTCTAAATAACATGCATGTATTGCTTCATCTTGATTTTTTGGTTCTCAGCTCTGGTTTCTTTCTGTAGAAGGTGAGGATGTAGGACTCCTCTTTACCTCCTTTAACCTCAAATCTGCCCCCTCTCTCAACTTCCTAACGTATTTTCATCAGGATTTTGGTAAGATCGGTAATTGGGGTTTACAGTGTCAGTAGTAGGTCAGTACTCTTCAGAGCTTAGTTGTGTAGTCAATGATGGTCACTTTTCCTTAACTGATCGGCTTTTTGTTTTCTTTGGAATTAAATATTGTCTGCTGTTGCTGTTGGTGGTGGGGTGTGGCTTATTAATTCATCTGAAACTCTCTTACTATTCTAGATCTCTTTAAGTTGTTTGGGTGCATCAGGTAAAGTATCTCATTTATCTCTTCTCTTTTTTTGTTTGAGATGGAGTCTAGCTCTGTCGCCCAGGTGTGATCACTGTCTGTGCAGTGGTGTGATCTCGGCTCACTGCAACCTCCGCCTCTTGGGTTCAAGTGATTCTCCTGCCTCAGCCGCCACTTCCCAAGTAGCTGGGATTACAGGTGTGCACCACCACGCCCAGCTAATTTTTTTGTATTTTTAGCAGCGATGGGGTTTCACTGTGTAGGCCAGGCTGGTCTTGAACTCCTGACCTCAAATAATCTGCCTGCCTCCGCTTTCCAAAGTGTTGAGATTACAGGTATGAGCCAACATGCCTGGCTAGTTCTCTCTTCTTGAGCAAGTCTGGCGCCTCTGACTTTCTTCAGTCTGAACTTGTGCTGTCCTCCACATTTGGGGCCCAGCTGTCACCTGGACTGCTTGTCACTGTCACCTGGGGTCCCCCTCGCTTCTCTCCTGAGTCAGATCTCCTGCTTTGTGCCTTTCTCTGACGGCTTCACTCCTTGAATACAGGAGCACATCCTTCCTGAGAGAGAGTGCCTGGGTGGTAGATTCTCTTGAGAATTTGTGCAGGGGAAAATGAACTTATTGTCTGTTTCTTGATTGCTACATTAGCTGGGCATCAAATTCCGGGTTGGAAATGATTTTCCTTCAGTGTATTGAAGTGTTCCTGGCTCCACTGTCTGCCTGCTTCTAGGGTAGCTATAGAGAAGCGTGAAGTCATCTCTGGTCCTCTGTGTGCATCCTGCTTCATGCTGTCTGGAGACTCACAGGAGCCTTGGTTTGTCCCCAGCAACCTGAGACTTCAAGGTGACCTGCCTTGGTGCTGGTCTCTTTGTCTGTTATGCTGTGCCCTTAGTGAGACCTTTTTGGAAACTATCCTTCAGTTCTGGGAAATTTTATTGGACAATCCATTATGATTTCTGCTTCTTGGTTTTCTGACCTTCTAGAACTCCTCTTACTTGGATATCAGTCCTCATGGGCTGATCCTCCAATTCTCTTACTTTTTCTATTTTTTAATCCCTTTTACTTTTTGTTCTGCTTTCTGGGAGATGCCATCGATTTTACATTCCGTATTTTAACCTATCACATTTTTAATTTGCGAGAACTCTCTCTTATTCTTCAAAGAAGCCTCTTGTTCATGACTGCAGTATCTTCTCTTACACGCCGAGGATGGTCATGATGGACAGGGCTGGGGTGGAGCTTTGAGAGGTGGCTCACACAGCGCTCAATGGCATGGAGCCAAATGGCTAGTTGGAAATCCTGGCTCTGCCACTTACTAGGTTTATGATTTTGGACAAGTTATTTAACCTCTCTCTTTTTCAAAGGCCTCATCTGTACAACGGGAAGAATAATACTGATGTCTGCTTTGGGAGCTGCGCTAATTGCATGAGTTACTAGAGGTGAAGGTCTTAGAGAGGGCCCAGCGCACACTGGATGTGATGGACCTATGCACCCCTTCTCTTGGCTTCGCCTGATCTGAAGCTTTCGTGTTAGAGGACTTCTTTCTTTAGCTACCTCATAGTCCTTGGTTGCTTTCTCCTATTTAAGAGTTGGGGACTAATAAGCATTATGCAGGTTCTGAGCACATGGGTGTCCTTCCTGACTGGAAGCTTCTCCCATAGGTCCCTACTGGACTGTTTCATGGGGACCCCCATGCCAGTATCTTTAGGTCTTTCCTCCCGGGCTGCCTGGACTCCCCACGGAAGGGTCTTACAGTCTCCTATCTGGAGGGTCAAGACCAGGCTGCTGGGGGTGAGGAGTCAGGGGTTTGGGAGCTGCAAGAAGGAAGTGTGCTTGGGGGCATTGGTCCTCTGTATGTAGTATGTATAAAATCACTTAATCTGCCTATTGTACAGATTGCACAACAATCTGTACAATCAGTACAGTCGTACTATACAGATTGTACAGTACAATTTGCATTGAGATCTTCTCAGTTTTTTTCAACCTCTTTAGAGAATAAACTTCCAGTCCTGTGCCTGATGGGGGAGGGACAGTCACCCAGCTGGGAGACATGGGGGAGGGGATACACGGATCCAGCTGGTTCTTCGTCTCATCCTCTTAGTGCATCCCTGCACTTTAACCCCATTTCCAGAGATACGTGCCACCACTAATTCCCAACCATTTGGGACTTCTGGGTTGTACATTGGCTTGATTTTTATCCTTCCTTGATGTTACTGAGCATGTAGATTCCTTTTTTTTTTTTTTCTTTTAAGACAGGGTTTCTCTCTGTCACCCAGGCTGCAGGCTGGAGTGCAGTGGCGCCATAATGGCAAACTGCAGCCTTGAACTCCTGGTCTCAATCAAACCTCCTGCCTCAGTCTCCCAAGTAGCTGAGACCACAGGCGCACACCACTATGCCTAATTTTGTTAATTTTTTATAGAGACAAAGTTTCACTGTGTTGCCCAGGTTGGCATCAAACTCCTGGGCTCAAGTGATCCTCCCGCCTTGGACCCCTGATGTGCTGAGATTACAGGTGTGAGCCACCACGACTGGCTGAAGATGTAGATTTCTTTGAATTTGCCAAATCCGTGACCACTGGTCCTTCTTGCTACTCCCTAGAATTGTGTTGCTGTCTCCCTGTCTTCTGTTCTTGCCATCGTTGAGGGTTTATTATCTACGTAATGCATACATAAAACAAAATTCCTTTCCTCTAGGTTTCAATAAAGTTGAGAGATGGACTGAAATTAGAAGCCCAGTTGGGTCCGTCCGCATCTCTGAGAAATCTCTCCCTTCTTTTCCAAGCGTCTCCGAACAGCCAGATGGGAGGCTGGCAACCAGCCAGAGGGGAGGCTGGCAAATGGATGCTGCCATCGTCCTAGCTTTGGAGATTCCAAGTCTGCAGATCCCTACTGGTTATGTTCATTTCATTTTGACCATTTCCCAGGCTGCAGCTGAATACTGGTTACCAGGAGAAATCGGGGGATTGCAGAGGAGGCACTGGTCACACCTAATGGCTATTTTCTCAGCCGCACCCTTTGGTTCATCCGTAGTTGAGGTCCCAAGGCATGAGGGTTGGGGGTCCATATGGGGTGCAGCTGCAGAGGTGGAGGACGTTCTCTAGTGAACTCCCTGCCAAGGTCCTCCCCGGCCTCTAATCACCCATCAGTGGGCTGAAAGCTCTTTTGAGCTTGGCCTGGCAGGGGTCGGCGTGGGGTTAATTTGACACCCCACTCACCTTTGTGCACTTGTTGGGATTGCTGCTGTTTTAAAGCTGCAGCCGCTGCTGCACGTGGGGTGCGGTGCACTGGCCCCTTGGGAGAGAAAAGCCACACCGCTGAGGGAATGCGTTATTTGGTAGAACGTGCATTGTTTGGTGTTGGAGTCCTGCCTGTTTTTATAAAACCTCCTCAAGCCCAAAGCCACAGGCTACCTGAGGGAGAACTGGCTGGTGCCAAATTTTTTAAGTGAAGCTTTTCTTCATGGCAAGATTAAAAGTTATCCTGCTTGAGCCTCTATCAGATACTGACTTGACTTGATCTTCTACATTTTTGAGTGGTTGGGATCACCCGGAACTGGGAGCACTGTGGAAACACTCTTTGGAGACTCCAGTAAAGAACGAATCACTGCCTTGCCCTCCAGCACCGCTGAAATGATGCCTGTTCATCCTGCAGCCCTTATCTAGTAAACATTGTTGATCAGCAAGAACACAGCCAGAGAAAGGACAGCCTGCCTGGCCTGTGGTGAAGACAGAAAGTGTTTGAAGCCAGGCCCAGATTTCAATTTTAGCTTCTCCGCTTTACAGCTGCAGTGCTTTAGCCAAATGATGGGTCCTTGTGGTGTGTTGGTCTCTTCTATCTGTAATGTGACTTGAACAAATAGTCAAGCCCTCCCAGGGTTGTCTGGGGGACTCAGTGAAATCATGAGTGTTAAAAATGCCCAGTACTAGTAAAGGCTTTTTTGAATGAACTTTTGTTTTTTTTCCTTTATTTAAAGTAAAAGAGGAATGTGTTTGCTTTGGTGGTCAATCTCATTAATTGTTTTAAAATATTACCCAGATGTTGAAATGATAATACTTTGGATATAGATGTATATATATAGTGAAAATCAATTTTCCCTGTTTCTTTTGACTTTATATATAACAGGGCTACTGGAAAATGTAACATTATATGTATGGTTCATGTTATATTTCAGTTAATCTGGACTAGGTCTAGGTTAACCCCTTCCTTCCTCCCTCCTTCCGTCCCTACCTCCCTCCTTCCCTGCTTCCTTCTTTCCTCCCTTCCTCTTTCTTTCTTTCTTCTTTTTTTTTTTTTTTTTGAGACAAAGTCACTCTGTTGCCCAGGCTGGAGTGCAGTGTCGCGATCTCGGCTCACTGCAACCTCTGCCTCCCGGGTTCAAACGATTCTCCTGCCTCAGCCTCCCGAGTAGCTGGGATTACAGGTGCACACCACCATGCCCCCCTGATTTTTTCATATTTTTAGTAGAAATGGGGTTTCACTGTGTTGGCCAGGCTAGTCTCAAACTCCTAACTTCAAGTGATCCACCTGCTTCCTTTTTTCGAGATGGGGTCTTGCCCTGTTGTCCAAGCTGGAGTTCAGTGGCACGACCATAGCTCAGTGTTGTCATGGCCCAACTGAATGAGGTGAATGAATCGTGGCCCAACTGAATGAGGTGAATGAATTAGTCAATCTGTTGGGGTTGTGCTGGGGCATGTCAGATTTGGTGTCTGTACTCAGGGACAGACACACAGCAGCAGTTGACAAGTACTAAGTGAATTGTCTGGTTAGAGGTCTGGAATTTTTTGGAGATGGGAGAGATTATTGGGGTTGAGTGATCCAGGAAAGTTTCCTATAGAAGGACTTTGTGTTGGGTGGAGGCTCAGGTAGGTGGGGCTGGGTGGGGATGGCCTCCAGGTGAGTGAGGAGGTTGGTATGAGCCAGCATGCAAGGGCAGGAATGTGCTGGGTGTTCAGGAAGGTGACCGGTCCATCCTGGGTGGGCAGCGGACCTGGGGATGAGGGAGTAGGGCTCCTCATTAATAATGATGTGACCTTTTGGACTCATTTTCCCCTGCAGCCATTTCACCCTGTGGACATGGCCTAGGCTGGCTTGAGGCCAGCATCCCTCAATGTGTGAGTGTGGGGTGGCCACTCGATTTTTGGAGCGGGATGGTCCTCTGTGAGTGGGATGTTCCACACATGGCAGGAGGTTTTAACATCCTTGAGTGAGTCCACAAAATGCCAGTCATGTGGCAGTCAAAATTTCCCCCAGCATTTCCACCTGGGAGTGGTACTGCCCGTTTGAGAGTTGGTAGGGTAATAGGCAAATGAAGGGGGAGCTGTGTTTCTCCAAAGAGCTGTCTCCACTCTCGGACACACAAGAGTTATGGGAACTACGTGTGCCTTCACTCAAAAGACTCTTTGATATGAAGCTTCAGCTTCAGGGCCCTTGGAAAATCAATAGTTGATGTAATAGCTCTTCTGTGAATTGTGTCCATTATAACCAGAGACTCTCCAGTTGTGGGAAGAATCCAACAAAATGACACCATAGTGCATGACCCTTTTGGAAAGTTACTTCATGGAAAATTACTGAATGCATCAGGTGCAGATGCTGCAACTTTTATTTCTATTTTCCAAAATATTGCCTATTTTCAAGTCAAACCAACCAGAGCCCTTCTGATTCCCGAGTTAACTTCATGCAACAGCAACCTCCTACAAATATTTATTGAGCGTCTGCTTGGTTCCAGGCTTTTTCCCAGGCACTAGGGATACAGAAGTGAGGAGAACAGACCTAGTCTCTGCTCCATGGCAGGGACTCAGCCCCCCCGGTCTCATCAGGATATAGTGATGGCTGTGATGGCAGACTACAGGGAGAGTGTCTAACAAAGGGACCCTGCATTACGTTTTATGGAAGGCTGTTCAGAGAAGGTGGTGTTTTTAAGTTGAAATGAGAAGAATACACGGGAGTTAGCCAAATGGGAGGGGGAGGAATATTCCTTGCAGAGGAAACAACTCACCCAGAAGCCGAGGTGGGCAGCGGCATGGCTCATGGACATGCTCTATTGCCCTGAGCTAACAAGGTTTCCATTAGAGGTCTCCTTTGATCTGGAGTACCGAATACACAGAGCCCTTGCGCCCTGCCAGGTGAGGATGGTCACATCTTTGCCATTGGAGGCAGGTTCTGGATTTCTTCCATTCAGTGAAGCAATGGACTGGGGCGTTATCAGAGAGTCCAAAAGGTCTGTGATTTGCTTCTTTTAAAACAGGCTTAGCTCCAAAGAGGTTCCACAGGTTGGCTCTGACACCAGCCCACAGAGTTGGGGTGACTTTTGTTTTACTCATCTATGTGCTTTGGGGGGCAGCAGGCCACTGGGGCTCTAGCACGCTGTGGTTGTGTCCTCTACTCTCCCCATGACTGTCTCTCCCATTTCTTTTTCCTGCCTCTGTCTTTGCCCCCCTGCCATCTGGTGGGCAGATCTGCCTGGACTAGGACAGGGCATCATTTTTCTGGGTTGGGGATAATTAAAATGCTAAAAAGAAAAAAGGTGATGGGAATATATTCACTACCTATATCATCATCATCATCGTGTTTCCATTTATTGAACATCTGCTATGTGCCAAGACCCCTGTTGGGTATTTTATATTTATTTCTCACAACTATATGGTAAGAGAATTATCTCCACTTTCAGGTGGGAAATTGAAGCTCAGAAAGGCCAAATACAAAGTCCATAGGCGCACAGCTAGTTAGTGGCAGCGTCAGAATTTGGCCTTGGATCGTTCTCACTCTTCGACCTGTGCTCTTCCCACTAAGCCACACCAATTCACCACCGAAACTGAGTATGGCTCTGCGAATGACAAGCATGTGGATTCTTGTTCAGTCCTCCATTTCAACCTCAGTTTCTTCTGTGTAAACCGAGGAACCTTAGACCTCCACTGTCCACGATGGTAGGAGCCAGTCACGTGTGGCTATGGAGGAACCCTGTTCAGTCCAGATTGAGATGTGCTTTAAGTATGAAACATACATGAAATTTGAAGATGTCAGATGAAGCAAGAACGCAAAACATCTCATTAACTGTTTTAAAATATTACCTAAATGTTGAAATGATAATGCTTTGGATATAGTCAGTTGCATGAAATACATTGTTGAAATCAATTTCCCATTTCATTTGACTTTCTATAATAGGGCTACTCGAACTCCTGGGCTCAGGCAATGCTCCTGTGTCAGCCTCCTAAGTCACTGCGATTACAGGTGTGAGTTCCCACACCCAGAGTATAATTTCTAAGAAACCTTTTAAATTCTCATGCTTAGGATTCTCTTCTTCCTTAATCATGTAGTGTGTTTGAGCTCTTAACCTTTTTCTGAATTACTTGCCCCATTTTATCCCTGACATTCTGCAGTGGGACTCCTACCCTTGACTCCTACTTGACCCTTGACTCCATTGGAGGAAAGAAACTGACCTGTTCTAACATCACCTGAACAAGGTATTTCACCTTTCTGAGTCTCAGAAGCACCACGTATAAAATGGGCTTGGACAACCCCCTCCTTATGACATTATTAAGATAACTGGGTGTGGGTTGGGCACAGTGGTTCAGGCCTGTAATCTCAGCACTTTAGGAGGTTGAGGCAGGTGGATCACCTGAAGTCAGGAGTTCGAGACTAGCCTGGCCAACATGATGAAACCCTGTCTCTACTAATAATACAAAAATTAGCTAGGCGTGGTAGTGTGCACCTGTAATCCCAACTACTCAGGAGGCTGAGGCGAGAGAATCGCTTGAACCCGGGAGTTGGAGGTTGCAGTGAGCCGAGATTGCGCCATTGCACTCTAGCCTGGGCAACAAGATCGAAACTCCACCTCAAAAAAAAAACAAAAACAACATAATAGGGTGTGCATAGAGCCTGAACTATGTGCCAAGACTCCTGTTGGGTTTTTCATGTTTAGTTTTCACAACTGTATGAACAGGGAATGATCTCCACTTTTCAGATGGACCTAGTAGGAAGTCCCCTGTTCCGCATTCTGTAGCCAACATGGGCCCCTCTCATGATGGTCAGCAATTGTGTGTGGCATAGTCTCTGCCATCAGTGATGTTCATCTCTTATTAGCAAAGTCCCTTAGTGGTGACATGCTGCAGAGTCACATCAGCCACCCCATTGATCTTAGCTGGCACCAGGTCAGATGGGGTGGGGGTGCCATTCTATCCTGTGCCCTAGGGGCAGGGATGGCGTTGGAGGAGGATGTGGGTTGGAGGCCTGGATTTGCCTTGTACACCTGGTGCAGGGGAATCAGAAGCCTCTGGGCAAATGAGTGAAGTATTTGCCTAGAATTTGCTCTCCAGTGGCCATAGATACCCATGGGCCCGTCTGTTCGGGCCTCAAGTAGGCTCAAATCTAGAAACTGTGAGGTTGAAGAGCTGAAATGGTGATGGGGGTGCTGGTGGGAGCAGTTGCAGAGCAGAGAGAAAAGGCAGGAGGGAGGCCGCTGCCCTTATAGGGTGGTCTGTCTCAAAACAGAGCCCCCACGGGCGACAGAGCCCACCGGGAAGCCAACCATGGGCTCGAGGGCGTGTCCCTGACCTCCCTGGCCTGTCTCCTCTTCTGCTGTTGCTGAAATCCGATGCCTGCTGACACGCCCTTAGTAGCAGTGCTCGTGAAGCTCTTTGCCCGGCACAGGTATAATCCTCAAGAGGGTTATCCACTTGGCTAATCATCTGTGGTGGCTACTGTTTCTGTTTTGTGTAGTTATAAAAGTCACATCACCACATTTTTGGGCCCTTACCCCAGCACAGCTGCTGCCGGCACTCTCGTGGCATCCCTCCTGATCTGTCTCCATTTGAACATGTGGCTTTTGCACTTGTGTTTCTGGACTTCTCCCATTTGAGTCCTACTCTTTACTTTGCCTTGGCCGGTGAGTGTCTTATCCAGTGCCACCCTCCATGTTGTTGGGGGCCCTCCCTGGGCTGTGTGAGGCCCCTGGTGCCCTTGGCATTGCATTTCAGCTCTTGCCACTTCATTGTCACACTGTGGTGGCTCTCTCATTGGGTGTGAGCCCTTTGGGGGCAGGATGTGGTCTCAGCCACCTCTGGGAGCCTGGCTCAGAGCTAGCCCAGTGGTGCCCAAGGAGTGGCCACACCATGCCCCACTCAGTGTCTGGGCTGTCTCCACAGTGGGAGACAGGAGGCTGCTGTCCAATCAGAGCTGCCTGATTGAGCATCTTGCTCTATAGTGGCATCTCTATGTTGGGGTGAAATTTCCTCGTGATAGGTTCCTAGAAAAACAATGATGAGGTCAAACATTTTATGGCCCTTGGTCAACATTTATGCTTGACTGACATTCTGTTTCTTTCAGGGTGTAGGTTTCTGGGTCCCCCCAGACTCCTGTCACTTGGCACTTAGGCAGAAAAATAAAAGAACTATTGAGCTAGTTCTAATGAAAGGCAAGAATGACAATGAAGAGATATGGTAACCAAAGGCTGGGCAGGGAAGGGAGAGGGCCAGCACAGGTCAGATCTGGTAGACTGGATTTAAATGCAGAAAAAATCCAAGTAGGAGGTGATGGCATAGGGTGACGATCGCACACCTTAGAGCCCACAGCCTGGACCCAAATCTTGACTCTGCCTCTTTGTAGCAGGGTCTCTTCAAACCTCAGAAGCCCTGTTTGCATCCCATCATTTACCTTCTACTCCCTAGTGGGCGTGGACAGGTTGCGGTCTCTCCACTGTGTTGTGAGGCCTTATGGGCAGCGGCCCGGCTCTCATCCTCCTGTGTCTCCAGCACCTGGTGCTGCGCCTGGTGCAGCGTAGGCACTCAGCAAACAGTGGCATGAATGGATGAACACCGGAAGCCCTGGTGCATGGCCTGTGGGGCTGGAGGAGGGACCTGGCTCTTGGGCAGTGTTCTTGCTCCTTCAGAGTGTCTCCCATTCTGTCATGGATCCAGTGGGGCCTGGACACTGAAGAGCCCAGAATGGTCCTCTGGATCCTGGGTTTTTACATCTGCTCTCTCCTGACTTGGATGAGCCTTTTTGGGTAGGGAAAGGGCCTGCGGCCATGGTGGTGGTGGTGGGAGGTGGGGGTGGGCACAGGGAGGACCCTGAGCAGCCCAGTCCGTTTTCTCTCCCCGCTGGCTCTCATTCCCATTAGACCATGTGCTAACAGGGCAGGATTTTTGTCTGGTTCAATCACTGAGGCTTCCCTAATGTCAGGCACATAGAGGGCACTCAAGAAATGTGTAAATGAATAAATACAGGAATGAATAAACATATAAATAAGTGAATGAGTGTTGGGAGTACTGGAAGTGGCTTTCTGTGGGGCGCCAAAGTAACTGGAACCTGGTGGTAACATAGATGCTTTTAAAAGATTGCTTCCAAAGATATTTTGGAGTCAAGAGAACCTGGATCGAGTCACAAATTGGTCACCCTGGCCTGTGGCCTGAGCAGGTTACGGCGCATCTCTAAACTCCCTTTCGTCCTCTGTAAAATAGGAATGGCAGATGGTACCCTGGATGTTAGGTTAGATATGCTTATTTATGTGCACCTGTCTCCATTTCATGGTTACTTCTGTCTCCCCTGCTGTCTTCCTTTGCAGGTATAGATGTACCTCTTTTTGCAAAGACGTGAATATACTCCTGTTATAGGTCCTCCTGGTTTATACTTGGGCCAACGTTCAGATCCAAGATTAACTTAGCCTGGTGGAAAACTTCTTTCTTCCCTATAAAAATTGTGTGTTTGGTGGGGCAGTTGCTGGCAAGTGAGGAGTCACATTCCTGCGACTGAGGTTACTATCTCTTTGTATGACTGACCCTCTCCTCTTTGGGGTGCCTGGACCAGTGGCTCTGTGGCCCCTTGAACAGTCTCTCTGGTTCCTTGTACCAGTTTTGGTCTCCAGGGGTGCAGGCAAGACAAGAGAGAAGCTTCTGGCTAAAGAGGATGCCCCTTCTGATGCAGCGGCAGGCTAGCCTGGAGAAGCCGAGCAGAACCCACCGCTCACCTTCTGGCAGATCTGAGTAATGACAAGGGAGAGAACAGGCTCTTCTTTGTGTTTTGTGTTTTGTGATTCATTGGGGTATAAAATCTGTTGGGGGGGGAGGGGAAGGGAAGGGAGAGGACTGCAGGCAGGAACCCAGCTCGAATTGGGTGCCATGGTGGCGGCCAGGTGGGGTGGGGTTGAGCGATGATGCCATGGGAGCTGGGAGAGTCGAGAATTCTGTGACTTTACAGCGGGCCCGTCCCAGTGCCGGCAAGGCCCTGGAGCATCTGGAGCTCTCATGTGCTGCTGGGGGAAATGCAAAGTGGTACAGCTGCTCCGGAAAGTGTGGCTAGCAGTTTCTTATCAAGCGAGACATACTCCAACGTACAGCCTCAGATTTCCTCTATGGTATTTGCCAAGGGAAATGGAAGCATATCCACACACAAAACTATATACATGGGCGAGCATACATATGCATGCTGTGTGTGTGTGTGTGTGTGTGTGTGTGTGTGTGTGTGCCTGCCATATTCATAATATCCAAAAACTGGGCACAGTCCAAACGTCCCTGTACTGGCGAAGGGATCCACAGATTGTGGCACATCCATGCAGTGGAATACTGCTTAGGAGGAAGAAGGGAAGAACTGCTAATGCACACAGCACAGATGAATCTCAAAACCATTCCACCGAGTGAAAGAAGCTAGATTCTAAATGCTCTACAGATTGCATGATTCCATGTATATGACAGCTTGCAGAAGGCAAAATTATCAGGACAAAAAATGGATGTATGGTTGTTAGGGGCTGGGAGTCGGGGAAGAGGATTGAGTACAATAGGGCACAAAGGAATTTTGGGGGTAATGGAATATTCTATTTCTTCCATATGGTGGTGGTTACATGGCTTTATTTGTTTGCCAGAACTCACAGAACTGTACACAGGAAAGGCTGAAATATACTGTATGTAAATTAGACCTCAATAAATCTGACTTTAAAGAGAGACCACTAGCGAGCTGGGAATCTTCTTATCATAGTTTTTTAATGACACTGGTGTGTCTGTTTAAGCAGGACTGCACAAAGTGGCCGTTTTGATTCTGTAAGCACCTTCTAAGTGATTTTTGAAATCCCTTCCTCCTAAAAACCACAGGAACTCCACTGAGCCTCAGGCATTGACTTACTTTGTAAATGAGACTTTACAGACTTCTTTCAAGCCTAGTAAAGTGATATCTGCAGGGAAAGTCACAGATAGGAATCTGATGGCCACCCTTTCGCTCCCACCCCTGGCAAACACAGAGCCCAGAGCCCTTCCTGGGAACAGACTAGTTGGCATTTGTTTGCTTTCTCCACCTCCAACAGAAGGTGTTCCCTTATCCCTTCTGATGGGAAGATGAGATTCAAGTGCACAGCCCTGGAGTCAGACAGACCTAGGGGTGACTTTGGATCAGTCTCAATTAGTTTTGGCTATGAATTACAGAAAACCTAAAACAACATTGTTGTAAACCAAAACGCATTCCTGTTCAAGCTGGTGTGGCAGCTGTGCATCAGATTATCTGCAGGTTCTCAGGTTCCTCTTCGCTTATTGCACTGCCATCCCACCATGTAGCTCTTGACTTCATGACCCAAGATGGCTGCTAGAGCTCCAGCCATTACATTAATGTTTTGGGCGGCATGACAGAAGGAAGGATAATGAAGAAGAATCAAGGGGCAGATGCTAGCTCTCTGTTAATGGACATTTCAAGAAACTACCTGATAGCATTTCTGCTGACATCTTATTGGTCAGCACTTAGTCACTGGGTTGCGATTAACTGCGCAGGAAACTGGGAAATAAAGCCCGTGGTGCTCGCCTAAGAACAAGAGGTTCTGATTCTATGGAGGAAGGAGAGAATGGTTATTTGGGGTGGGGAAGGCAACCAACAGTCTGTACTGCAACTTCCAGTTTTGCTGTGTTTTTACAGCAGGCTTTTGATCAGTCTTTATAATTATGTCATAAGGGCTCTGCCCTGGTGAATGGATTAGTGTCATTATTGAGGGAGTGGGTTAGTTATCACAGGAGGTGGTCTCTGATTAAAATGGTACGTTCAGCCCCCTTCCTCTCTGTCTTGTGTAGTCTCTTGCCCTTTTGCCTTCCACTCTGGGATGACACAGCACGATGGCCCTCACCAGATTCCAGTGTCGTGTTCTTGGACTTCCCAGCCTCTAGAAATGTGAGCCAAAATTCTGTCCAGCATAAATTACCCAGTCTGTGGCATTCTGTTATAACAGCATAAAACAGACTAAGACAACGCACTTTCCCCCTGGAACCTCCAGAGGGAATAGCACCTTGATTTTTGCCCAGTGAGACTCTTTTGGACTCTGACCTCCAGACCTATAAGATAAGTTTGAGTTGTTTTCAGCCACCACATTTGTGGTAATTTGTTACAACAAGGGAAACCAAGGAAGCTACTTGTGGTCAGGGGGAGCCTCTCTGAGGAGATGAACAATGAAGAATAGGTGTCACCATGCAAGGATTTGGGTGCACAGTACTTTGGACAGAGAAGACAGCAAGTGCAAAGGTCCTGAGGTAGGACTGAACTTGACTTGTTTGTGGGTCACTCATCTGTCATTGGCCAGCCATCACTTTAAGTGGCCTGGTCCTTTGGTCAACATGAGAACACTGACCTTTGTCCCAGCGTGCCTCTCCCACCCCTTTGTTTTTGTGTATGTTTTCCCTTTTGCTCTAAGTGCTCTTTTTTTTTTTTTTTTTTTTTTTTTTTGAGACGGAGTCTCGCTCTGTCGCCCAGGCTGGAATGCAGTGGCCGGATCTCAGCTCACTGCAAGCTCCGCCTCCCAGGTTTACGCCATTCTCCTGCCTCAGCCTCCCGAGTAGCTGGGATTACAGGCGCCCGCCACCTCGCCCGGCTAGTTTTTTGTATTTTTTAGTAGAGACGGGGTTTCACCGGGTTAGCCAGGATGGTCTCGATCTCCTGACCTCGTGATCCACCCGTCTCGGCCTCCCAAAGTGCTGGGATTACAGGCTTGAGCCACCGCGCTAAGTGCTCTTTTAGCCCAGAAAACTGTGCATTCAAAGAGGGCTAGTCCAGTGTCCCTTCTTCTGAGTCCTCTTCTGACACCACCCCTGGGCAGACTGACAGAGTTTCTTCTTGCCGTTCTCAGCTCTTACCATACGTGTCCCCTGTGCAGCAGCCACTCATTCATACAGTACATCTACTGCCTCTACTGGGCTATCCCCCTAGGGTGAGCCTGCGTCTTACCTCTCTGTTCTTACCACCTGGCACAATGCCTGGTATGCAGGAGGCACAATGGTTGTTGAGTGAATGATAGCTCTGACGTCACAACCAGTGGCTCTGAAGTCTCCTGCTTACCCTTTCCAGTGGCTACTCTCTTCGATTAGATGGAACTAACCAGCTTGTGAGCATTGCAGTCTGAACACGTTTTTCCCAGGAGTAGTGGCCTCCACCTTGTAATCGTGACTAAAATTGCATCGATCTTATTGTAGGGCCATATGAGGCGGGAGCCCAGTAGGAAACTCAAAAGGGGTGAGTCCAGAGGGTTTGATGCAGAGGCTGTTTACAGAGGTGGGGCAGGAAAAGGACACCAGCAAGGGCTGGTGTAGCACCCAGTGACTCCCAGCAGCAGGGAGCCTGTTACCATTGCCAGGCCTGATGGGCAAGAAGAGGGGGCTGAATTAGAGGAGCCTGACAAAGCCATCACCTGGTGAGGGGCACTCTGGCTGGAGCTGGGGGCCCAGGTGGAAGAATGCAGCCCTGGCCAAAACCACAGCTAGGGAGCTGGGGCAAGAGTAGGAGGCAGCAGAGGAATAAGTAATGTGACCCCTTCACCCCACATTGTCCTGCCAGCGCCTCCCATTGGCCAAACCCCGTGAGTGGCCAGAAGACCAGGGTGCCCAGTGACACAACCTGTAGAGGACCTTCCTCCCAGGACACAGGGCAGGGAGAGAAAGGAAGAGGAAGTAGGAGGAGGGGTGTGCAAAGACGACTAGCACAGGGATTTATCCTAATCCTCAGCATCACACTTGAAAATAAGTGCCCTTTTTTACAAGGTGGACACCCAAGATCATGTGACTAGGAAGGGACAGATGAGGGAGGGGGAGCCGGAATGTGGACGCAGGTCTGTCTCCAGGGCCTTTCTGTTGGACAGGCTTCTTCCCCGGGGATGCCTCTGGGCTCAGACCGAGTGCAAGGCCTGCCCCGTGCATGCCAGACAAGCACACGTTCTGCCCCCAGCCCTTCTCCTTCCAGAGGTGTCCTGGGAGTTTGTGTCCTGGAACCCAGCTTTCTTCTACTTCATTGCAGCGATCTTAACTGTAATTCTGCTGTTGTGCTTTGTTGGTTAAATTTTATCTTCCCCGTGGAAGCAGGGGTCATGCCTGTTCCTTATCTTTGTAGTCTATCCAGTTCCTGGCACATAGTAGGTGCTTAGCGAATACTTTTAGAAATATAAGTGAATCCAGCCCACTCCCCCACCCGTTCTTTGGCAGGCAGGCTGACTGCACGCACTCTTCTGGCTGTTTAGGGTGAGGTAGGTAGGAAGAGGTTTGCCTGGGGAGGGGGGAAGCCCTCCAGCCAGACTTCTGGCCTCCTCCTCCTCCTCCTCTGGCGCCACCCTCCAGCCAGGCAGTGGGGCTGGCACCTTCCCTGCTGGCGTTGGGTAAGTTTTAGCTAGAACGCTGAGTGAGAGACTGAGGAGGGAGTGGGAGGGAGTTTTGCCTTGTTTTCTACTTCATGTGGCCTCATTCCATACCATGTAGAACAACACTGGGCATGGTTTCTGGAGACTGCAGGTTTGTGTGATGGTCCCGAGACCCCTGGGAAAGGAAGGAGCCTGGACCCCATTCTCAGCCTCACAGGACAGCTCAGCCAGGGGATGTGTTGTTGCCTTAGACTGCTTTTTCCATTTCACAAACCAGAGAGGGCTGCGGGGTGGGGGTGGGTGGGAGACAGCGAGTGGAGTACACCCATGTGTCTCTGTCCTTATCCTCTAGTGCTGGGGTCTGCGCAGCTCGTCCCTGCCTGCCAGGAGCAGGTGCACAGAGCCCATTCCCCTGGCCTTGGGTCCAGAGAGAATGACAGTGAAGATCACAGGCTGACAGACTGCCCAGGGAGGCCTCAAGATATGTATAGTTATTTGATTTGATTTAAAAACAAGTCAGAGAAAACTTGAAAATAGAGGGAAAATAGGGAGGGAGGAAGGAGGAAAGGAAAGAAGGAAGGAAGGAAGGAAGGAGGGAGGGAGGGAAGGAAGGAGGATAGAAAGGAGGGTAGGAAGGAGGGTAGGAAGGAAGGAGGGTGAGAAGGAAGGAGGCTGTGAAGGAAGGCGGGTGGGAAGGAAGAAGGGTGGGAAGGAAGGAGGGAGGGAAGGAGGGTGGGAGAGAAGGAGGGAAGAAAGGAAGGAGGGAGGGAAGGAAGGAGGGAGGGAAGGAAGGAAAGAGGGAGGGAAGGAAGGAAAGAGGGTGGGAAGGAAGGAGGGAGGGAAGGAAGGAGGGAGGGAAGGAAGGAAGGAGGGAAGGGAGGGGAGGGGAGGGATTTTCCATCCCATTTACCCTGACATAGTTATTGTCATTTTAATTGTTTTATTTGTAACCATCTCCCAAATACATTCCTAGTAGTTCTCATGGCCATGGACGGCTATGTGCAAAATTGCATTCTGCTCTATGTCACCCACTTCTTTCTCCTGCTCCTTGGTTGTTCATGGCTGGTTGGATGTGCTGGGGTGGAATTAGCCATGTTCCTGGAGGAGCAGACCCACACTGGGCACCCGTGCTCTCGCAGGCCTGTGCTTTTGGAGCGTCGTCTCGCCCTCCCTGAGCTGGTTCATGTTACTTTAATCAGGCTATGCTGATTTCTCTGCAGCTCCCAGCAAATCCTAGCTCATGGCAAAGCTGGTGTTTTTAGTGGGGTCACAAGCATAATGGCCCCCACCCTCCCCTACCACCAGCCTGGGAGTCTGCAGAGCAGTTGAAGTCAGAGGGTACCCTCTGTCCCCGTGAGTGTGCAGGGGAGAGCTGTGCTCAGGCTTTTGACCTGAAGTTATTTAAAGTCGAGGACATTGTCTTAGAGGAAGGACAAAAATCAGTAAGGGAGAGAGTAAGGCTTTTACTTACACCTCCTGGAGGGCCAAGGAGCCTGTGATCCAAGATGCAGGGGGTGGAGGTGGGGGTGGGGGACCCTTGGGGGGCAGATCTCTCATTACTGGTGTGTGTTTGTGTTGTTATTTTAAACCATTCTAGGGGAGCTTATGAAATCTCTGGAGACTTTTAAAAATAGCATAGTTTCTGGTTTTAAAAGTAGTACATGTCCACTGTATAAAATATGGAAAAATACAAAATGTTCCAAATGATACCACCCGGAAATGCCTACCATTTACCTTTTGACGCATTTTCTTTTTGGGCTTTGTCCCTGTAAATGTGTCGAGTTTTAACATAAATAGTGTAGAGGGTGTTAAGGACATGTAGTTGTGTGGAGCACGCCGCTGAATTCTCTCCATGCCTCAGTCCCCCTATCTGTGAAATAGGCTGAAAAGTCAGACCTTCCTCACAGGCTTGCGGCGAGGCCAAATGAGGACATGGGAACATGTCGACCCTTGGCACAGTGCCAGGAACACAGTCAGTGCTCAATAGATGCTTGTCATTGCCGTTTACAATTTCAGTCCATCATATATATAATTTTGGATCCTATTTTTTTTACTTTGTGTTCTGACCTCAGAGTTTTCCCATGTTTTAAATGTTGGGTAACCAGCATTTTCGGGGCTGCACACGCATTCTTTCTGCGGCTGACTTAACTGCTGTTGGCCATCCAGGGCATCTCCAGCTTTGCATGCTTTTTGGTACCTCCTGCTGTGATGAACCTCCTTGCACGTTCATTCTTGTCCCCATTTCTGGTGATCTTAGAGGACAGATACCTAGATGTGGAAATATTGGGTCACAGGCTATGGGAATTTATCTATGGGGCTCTGGATAATGCACGCTCAGCTCGCTTTTAAGGAGGAGGACAGGGCTCCCCATTCCCCAGCGAGGCTTGCTGGGGCCAGTCTGACCCCGCCTCTCCCGGAGCATTCACCTGGGCTTGGTGTTTATTTGCAGAAGTGATAATCCCCAGCTGCACCTGCAACGTGGAGCTCTGGGGATGAGAAACAGCTCCTGTGGCCAATGGTATTTCCAGGGGGATGTGAGTGTCTGGGGTTTTTTTTTTTTTTTGGCACAGGCAGCATGCAGCCCCAGGTATTAGCCAGCCCGGAGACTCAGGAGCTGCAGGGATGCGGCTCCACGTGGGCGGGATAAATCTGTTTACAGGCCATCGCCATGGCTAGGCTGCCTGGCTCCCATTTCACAGGCGCCTGCAACAGGTGGTTTCCTGGATGGCGAGCCAAGCCCCAGGCAGACAGGAAGCCTCACACCCAGGCTCAGCTCGGTGGGTGAATGTTGTCATCAGTAACAAGGGACGCTGTCACAGCCGTGGTTCCACTCTGGCCAGCTAAAGCTTTTTCCAGGGTGGTTTCTTTTTAAATTGTTCTTGCTCTTTGAGGGAGGAAGAAATTAAGAATTCGACAGAAGACCATGGTCAGGTCGGAGCCCAGCAGGTGCCTAGGAGGATATTAATAACGACAACAGCATCGGCATCTGCGCTCCTGGCAAGCACGTGTTTGCATCATCTCTGCTACAAGTATGGGAGCTCCATGCCCTTGATATTCTCAGTTACTCTGTGTTGGTATCCCTAGGCTGCCACCCTTCATAGAACCAGCATTCATTGAGCACCTGCTGCATACCACAGCACTAGGGTGGGGATGGGAATACTGAGAAACTGTTCTGACGCTCAGGAGCTGAAAGCACCATAAGGAGGCCTGTGGGGTTCCTAGGGCTGCTGTGACAAACTAACATGAAGTGAGCACTCTCAAGCGATGCATGTGCACCGTCTTACAGTTCTGGAGGCCAGAAACCTGATGCAGTCTCACTGGGCTAAATTCAAGGCACTGGTAATGCTGCGTTCCTTCTGGAGGCTCCAGGACAGAATCTGTTGACTTGCCTGTTTTAGTTTCCAGAGGCCCCTCGTATTTGTTGGCTTGTGGCCTGTTCCTGCCTCTTCAAAGTCAGCAGTGTCTCATCTCTCTCTGACTCTTTTTCCATCAACTGCCTCTTCTCTTCTGTCTTCAGGATCACATCTCCCCCTGTCTTCTACTTATAAAGACCCTTGTGATAACATTTAAGGCCCTCCCCAAGAATCCAGGAAAACTTCTCCATCTCAAGATCCTTAACACATCCGCAACACATTGCACCTGAATGGCTTTGCACCCTGTGAAGGGCTCTGCAGGTGTCAACGAGAAACAGCCTTGGACTGGAGGCAATTTGTCTTTCATGTGAGGATTAAGGAGCTTTTCTTTTTTGAAGGTTATATTATTTTGAAAGTAGAATCCCCGAAAGACCTCCCCCAAAGAATGGAAACTTTGCCTTGAAATGTTATAGGCTTCCGCTGTTGTGTTTGATTCTTGCATGCCTTTAAACCCGTCTTAGGTGGTGATTGCATGCAAGGAGGCTAACCCCCTGGTTGGGGAGGTGACAAGCTGGCCCCAGAGCAAGAAGACCGTGGAATACTTGGTACAGTAGGCCAAGGCAGCCAGCAGGGATTTTGGCATGACGGGGTCATAATATGAATGGCCCGCTCTTATGAGGATGGGAATTGGACATAAAAGGGAACAGAGAGGACAGCAGCCCGGAGGACTAGGCTGGTGGAGAAAGTGGGCAGCTCAGGAATGGGGCTGGGGGATTGGGGAGGGAGGAGCCTGATGGCTTCTTTTCCCTGGTTTGAAGGCTTCAGTGCCCCACCCTGCACCTCTCCCCTGGTCTTTGTTTTGAACCCTTTTCTCCTTTTAGCATTTTTAAAAATTGAGGTATAGTATACGTATGATAAGGATGTAGAACAACAGTTTTTTGTTTTTTGAGACAGAGTCTTGCTCTGTCACCCAGGTTGCAACCTCTGCCTCCCAGGTTCAAGCGAATCTCATGCCTCAGCCTCCCACGTAGCTGGGACTGCAGGCATGCAGCACCACACCTGGCTAATTTTTTGTGTTTTTTTAGCAGAGACGGAGTTTCGCCATGTTGCCCAGGCTGGTCTTGAATTCCTGAACTCAGGCAATCTCTCTGCGTCGGCCTCTCAAGTGCTGGAATTACAGGCGTGAGCCACCGTGCCCAGTCTGACCAGTGGGATTTCTATGAAGTGTAGCAGTAAAGTGTAGAGTGCCCTAACCTTAGGTGTATGTGATGTGTGCACACACCCATGGCACCGCCACTCAGGTGCAGGCAGAGGCCACGTCTGGAACCCAAGCAGCTCTCTGTGTGCCCCTTCCAGCCATACCTACCTCCAGCGGTAACCCCTAGCATGATTCCCAGCACCATACTAAATGTTGCTCGTTTGGGAACTTTGCGTAAATGGATCCTGCAGTGTGGATTCTTTTGTGTCTTGGCTTCTTTTGCCTGATAGTTTGCGAGATCCACAGATCCATACAGGTTGTGAGTTCATTCTTTTTCATTGCCATGTAGGTTTCCTTTGTGCGACTGTACCATGTCTGTTCTGTTGATGGACAAGTGGATCGATCCCAGTTTTTGGCTGTTATGAATAGTGCTGTTGAGAACACTCTTGGGCGTGTCTTTTGGTGGACACAAGCACTTGTTTCTTCTGGCTTCTACACAGGGTGGAATTGTTGAATCAAAGGGTCAGCATGTTTTAGTTTTTGTGGATGCTGCCAAACAGTTTTGAAAGTGGCACCAATTTACAGCCTGCCAGCCGGCAATGCATTGATGTGAACTCAAACTTCTTGTTTTGTGAGATGCTTAAGCATAGGATCTGCCAATCTCTTCAGCCTTGTCCTTCGTCACCTAGCAGAACCCTGTGCTCCAGCTGCTGTAGTTTCTGTTGTTCAGATGTGCCTGATCTGTCTTACCTCTCGGCCTTTGCATCTGCTGTTCCCTCGCCTAGCACACCATTCTTTCCCCAGCCCTGCCTTCTCACTGGCTCACGCCTCTTTAAGACTTCTCTTAGGCTTATCTCTTTCAAAAGCCTAACTCTGATCCCAAAACCTCATTAGGTGCCCTCCTAGGGCACCTCAGTCCGCTGGATCAGCCACATCATAGCTGTTGGGACTCTGGTTTGCAGGTGTTCATGTAAGTCCTCTAAGAGCAGGACTTTGTGATAAGGCCCCTGGCTTAGGATACAGGGCTTCTGTGCGGGATACCACTGTGGCAGTATAGAAATCGTATGGGGTTTAGAAGTAGAAGGCCCAGGTCCTCTTCCAGGCCCCACTATACTGTGGTTGTGAGATCTCAGACAGGTTACTTGACCGTCCTGATTCTGTTTTCTCTGCTGCAAAATGGGCATAAAACCTGTCTAAGTCACAGACTAATGAACCACGAACTAATGAACAGGAAACACTTTGTACTCTGGTAGGTGATGCCTTGGTGTGCACTGAGAATCCTGATAGCCAGTAATTACGGTGGTTTGGTTGAGAGCCTAGGGAGGGAAATGCAGAGAGCTGGCTAGGAGCTTCTCTTTCCTCCAGAAACAGGGCTGTGTGGAGAGAGGCTGACAACCTTGGAGTGGAGGCTGCAGGATCCCAAGAAAGACCCAGAATCCCAGGGTATCTCCTCCCTGCAAACCAGTGTTGTCTGAGCTCTATGGACATCTTACGATGCTAAACCACTGAAGCTGCCATTCTCAAAGTGAGCTTCCCGGCCAGCAGCATCAGCATCACCCAGGACCTTGTTGCAACTGCAGATTCTCAGGCCCCACCTCAGCCTACTGCATCAGAAACTCTGGATGTGGGGCCTGGTGCTTCTGATGGGTGCTCAAGTTTAACAACCATGGCACTGCAGGAAGGGTGCTGCTCTCAGACCCTCCTCTCTCCCTGTCCAAGTAAGTGGCAAATAGGGATCCAGCTGCTGCCTGCTACAGCATCCAGCATCCCAGAGAGGCCTGAACATCGCACCATGCTGAGAAGGGTGGGCAGGTTGAGGCAGGCCAGCATAGTTGGCTCTGTAGTTTGCGTGTTGCATGTGGCCTCCATGGAGCCTGGCCATGGAGCTGGGCTAGAAAGTGACGGGGACAGTTCCCATCAGACAGAGGGTTTGTGCACAGAGAGGGTTGGCAGGAGTGGGAAGGTCTTTATTTATTTATATAGATGTAGGCTTTGATGCTCAAATCATAGGATTTCCCTGGTTTGCAAAATCAGACCATTAGAATTGGCCCTCCTCTCTGCAAATTCACAGGAGGGCAGATAGGAGGCAAGGCACAAGGGGCCATTCAGGCAAGGCTGGGATTCCAGCGAAGATGACAGCAACAAAATGTGGTAGCCTTGGGGGGATGAAGTGACCTGGGAGGCAGCTAACGTGTGGCAGCTGGCCTTTTTCTGTTAGTTGTTGGTTCTCCCTTCCAAATCATAGATGCCACCTTTCACAGTCAGGGTCTGCCTGTCTGCAAAGCTGCATGCGGACTTTCTGTGGGGTCACGTGGTGAGCAGAGGCTGGCACACACAGTTGTTGAGTGAGACCCTGATGATCCCTGAATGATCTGCCATGAGACACGTGCTCTCCCTTCAGGGCCTTTGAACTTACTGTTCTCTCTGCCTCATGGAAGGGCAGTCCCCTCCCTCCAGACTCTTGGTCTTTACGTCTTCAATTCCCATTAATTTTATAATTTTTTTTTTTTTGGTAAAACAGCATTTTTATTTTGGGTGAAAATATTTTTTAACTGAGCTGAAAATCACACTACGTAAAATTAACCATTTTAAAATGTGTAATTCAGTAAGATTTAGTACATTCAGAGTGTATAACCATTACCACTATCTTGTTCCAAAAGTTTCATCACCCCCAAAGAAGACCCAACACGTTAAAGAGTCACTCCCCATTTATCATCCCTCTATCTCCTGGAAACCACTAAACTGCTTTCTGTCTCTGTGGATTTACTTATTCTAGATACTTCATTTAAATGGAAGCAGATAATATATAACCTTCTGTGCCTGGCTTCTTAGCATAATGTTTTTGAGGTTCATCCATGTTGTAGCATGCATCAATGCTTCACTCCTCTTTATGGCTAAATAATATTCCATTGTATGGCTATTACGTCTTGCCTCTCCATCTTCCCACCTCATTGTCTAGGACTTACTATTGAAGTACATTTCAGATGTTGTTCTATTTCATCCATAAATATTTTAGCATTTTTCTTTAAAAAATAAGGACTTTTAAAAAAGCATAACCACACTTCCATGATCACACCTGAAATAATTAGTAATATCCTTCATATCATCAAATAGCCAGAGGAAGAAGTTTTTCAGCCTGACATTTGATGCCCAAGCTTGCTTCATCTCTACTCTTCTTCTCCTCTTCCTCCTCCTCCTCCACTTCCCATAGGTCAGAGATGATCTTGCATACACTTTACCATGTGTTCCTATGTGAATCAATTGTTGGTGGCTGCCTGGAGTGCTGAGTGCAGGAGGATTTTGAGGTGAAGTCTGGGATGGGTGGAAAAGAGTGCCGTGGTTGATTAGCAATGCCTGCTGTGGACATGGGTAGAGGGTGTGGCCGCACCGTGGAGCTTATACCTTATCCACATATCCCAGTGATCTCACCTGTTACATACCCAGCTCAAATGTCCACCTCATCCTGGAGCATATGCCTTAGCCACATATTACAGTGATCTCACCTGTGATATACCCAGTGCAAATGTCCACTCTTCTAAAAGATTTTC
Organism: Macaca thibetana thibetana; assembly: GCF_024542745.1. Lineage (NCBI taxonomy): Eukaryota > Metazoa > Chordata > Mammalia > Primates > Cercopithecidae > Macaca > Macaca thibetana. Next base: position 12,270,570 of record NC_065584.1, read on the forward strand.
TCAGATCCTCCAGTCATGATTAGTCTTTTCCTTTATGGGACTCTGTGGGGCCTGTCATGTGTGTCTAGGGGAGGAAGGTATGTTCTACAATTTACCCAGTGTTTCCCCAGCTCATGTGTCAACAGCACAGAAGACAGCACTGCTTCTCCAGAGGCCCAGACAGCGTTCAGATGCAGGCCCTACCTTCCTGGGCCCAGATTCTCTCTCCCACACACATTTAAATTTCACACTCTCCTTTCCTGAAGAGAATTTGATGACCTAAAAGACTGATTCTAATGGGTATATTTCCAGGTACTAGTTGGGGATGGATGGTTTCAGGTTTAATTTTTCTTCCTGTTCCAAATCAAGCATGGAAAGCCACATGTATTAGTCCATTTTTCACGCTGCTGATAAAGGCATACCCATGACTGGGAAGAAAAAGAAGTTTAATTGGACTTATAGTTCGACATGGCTGAGGAGGCCTCAGAATCATGGTGGGAGGTGAAAGGCACTTCTTATATGGCGGTGGCAAGAGAAAATGAGAAAAAACAAAAGCATAAACCTTTGATAAACCCATCAAATCTCATGAGACTTAATCACTATCATGAGAATAGCACGAGAAAGACTGGCCCCCATGATTCAATTACCTCCTCCTGGGTCCCTCCCACAACATGTGGAAATTCTGGGAGATACAATTCAAGTGGAGATTTGGGTGGGGACACAGCCAAACCATATCATTCCACTCATGGCCCCTCCCAAATCTCATATTCTCACGCTTCAAAACCTATCATGCCTTTCCAACAGTCTCCCAAAGCCTTGACTAATTTTAGCATTAACCCAAAAATCCACAATCCAAAGTCTTATCTGAGACAAGGCAAGTCTTATCTGAGACAAGGCAAGTCCCTTCTACCTATGAGTCTGCAAAACCAAAAGCAAGCTAGTTACTTCCTAGATACAATGGGGGTACAGGTACTGGGTAAATACAGCCATTCAAAATGGGAGAAATTGGCCCCAAAAAAGGGGTTACAGGGCCCATGCAAGTCCGAAATCCGGGGCGCGGTGGGGCGGGAGGGCAGTCAAATTTTAAAGCTCCAAAATGATCTTTGACTCCAGGTCATGCTGATGTAAGAGGTAGGTTGCTATGGTCTTAGGCAGCTCCACCCCTGTGGCTTTGCAGGGTACAGCCTCCATCCCAGCTGTTTTCACATCCTGGTGTTGAGTGTGTTTTTTCTAGGCACATGGTGCAAGCTGTCAGTGGATCTACCATTCCAGGTTCTGGAGGACAGAGGCCCTCTTTTTACAGCTCCACTAGGCAGTGCCCCAGTAGGAACTCTGTATGGGGGCTCTGACCCCACATTTCCCTTCTGCACTGCCCCAGCGGAGGTTTTCCATGGGGGCCCTGCCCCTGCAGCAAACTTTTGCCTGCACATCCAGACATTTCCATATATCTGAAATCTAGGCAGAGGTTCCCAAACCTCAGTTCTTGACTTCTCTGCGCCCGCAGACTCAACACCACATGGAAGCTCCCAAGACTTGGGGCTTTCACCCTCTGAAGCTACAGCCCGTGCTGTACATTGGCCCCTTTCAGCCACAACTGGAGTGGCTGGGACACAGCACCAAGTCCCTAGGCTGCACACAGCACGGGGACCCTGGGTCTGGCCCACAAAACCATTTTTTCCACCTGGGCTTCAGGGCCTGTGATGGGAGGGGCTGCCGTGAAGGTCTCTGACGTGGCCTGGAGACATTTTCCCCATGGCCTCGGGGATTACCATTAGGTCCCTTGCTACTTACGCAAATTTCGGCAGCCAGCTTGAGTTTCTCCCACAAAAATGGGTTTTCTTTTCTATCGCATAGGCGGGCTGCAAATTTTCCAAACTTTTATGCTCTGCTTGCCTTATAAAACTGAATGCCTTTAACAGTGCCCAAGTCACCTCTTGAACGCTTTGCTGCTTAGAAATTTCTTCCACCAGATACCTGAATCGTCTTTCTCAAGTTCAAAGTTCCACAAATCTCTAGGGCAGGGGCAAAATGCCACCAGTAGCTTTGCTCCAGTTCCCAACAAGTTCCTCATCTTATTGTCCATGTTGCTATCAGCATTTTGGGCAAAACCATTCAACAGGTCTCTAGGAAGTTCCAAACATTCCTACATTTTCCTGTCTTCTTTGGAGCCCTCCAAACTGCTCCAACCTCTGCCTGTTACCCAGTTCCAAAGTCACTTCCACATTTTTGGGTATCTTTTCAGCAATGCTCCACTCTACTGGTACCAATTTGCTGTATTAGTTCATTTTTCACGCTGCTAATAAAGACATACCCGAGACTGGGAAGAAAAAGAGGTTTAATTGGACTTACAATTCCACATGGCTGGGGAGGCCTCAGGATCGTGGTGGAAGGTGAAGGGCATTTCTTACATGGCCGCAGCAAGAGAAAATGAGAAAGAAGCAAAAGCAGAAACCCCTGATAAACCCTTCAGATCGCATGGGACTATCACAATCTCTTACTCACTATCACCAGAGTAGCATGGGAAATACAGGCCCCCATGACTCAGTTACCTCCCACTGGCTCTCTCTCACAACATGTAGGAATTCTGGGAGATACAATTCAAGTTGAGATTTGGGTGGGGACACAACCAAACCATATCACCACAGCATCATGCCATGGAGCACAGGGCTGGGGCTAAAGCCCTGAGATCTGCCCCAGCCCCACTGCCCTGTGACCTTAGGTGAGTCCCTCCCCCACCCCAGTCCTCTGTGTCCTCCTCTGTGTGAAAAGAGTGTGAGCTTCATGATTGTGGTCCTTTTTCCTGCTCCTGCAAAGAATGTGCTGGTCCTGCTGACTTGAGGCTCTAAGCCAGTGGGAACAGGGAAGCTGTTAGAACTTGCCGCTGCTTTCCTCTTCAGGCCCTGGTTCTGATCTTCTCTCTGACTGGCTGCTCCTTGTCCAGGGGTAATATAAAGGCTTCTTGGGCTGAAGTGGGAAGTGCCTTGGCGATCTGTCCTTGACTCTTTGTCCCTGTGGGTTTGCCCGCCCTCCGCATAGGTGAAGTCCCCAGGGGCCGTTGCAGTGTTTGTTTGACCTTTGCATACTGGATTCGGCTGCCCCTTTCTGGCCACTCCGTTCTCATTTGGGCCTGAACCAGCTCAGCCTGCATTGCCTCGTGGTTCGTCTGAACAAATTGGCAGGTCCTTTCTCTCCTGATATTGCTCTGATCTGACACTTTCTATATCCCCCCCAGCTCCTGCTCCTATCCAAGCCTCCATCACACATGCCTAGACTAAGAAAACTTCTTGGCCTATACTTGCCTCTCTTTCCAATATCCTTTCCATATGCTGCCCGAGAGATGGTCTTAAAAATGAAGCCTGGTTTTGCCACTCTCCACGGTTCCCTAGAAGTGCAAATCTGAGTGCAAGAAGAATTGTTCAAGATCTGGCATTTGCCTCCTGCCCCATCCTCTGCTCCTACAAAACCTAACTGCTCGTTCTTTTAGTACATGGTGTTCCCTGGACATTCTCTTCTCCAGCAACTGTGACTGATGAACTCCTACTCATCCTTCAGTACCCAATTCACATGTTCTTACTTACTTGTAAAGCTGATGCTCTGAGGAAAATTACCAACCATAACCAGAGACACACAGCCAAATCCAACAAGTGTGGCCCACAGTAGAGGAAAATAGCGCAGTTCTTTGGTGAATTGAAGGGTGGTGGATCCCCCCACAAGCCTCTACTCTCTTTCTGCCTTCATCTGCCTGCATGGTACAGCCCTTCTTGGTTCCAGAAAACAGAAAGAACTATGAGTTCTGACAATAGGTGACGCTATCTGAAAGATTTAGTAAGTGTTTAAGAAAACGTTGAGTAAGCTTATGTTGCATTTCTACACCAGGAGTACAACAGCAATATATTCCACAACAGTAAAGCAAAATAAGTAATATTACCCCAAGTAACTAAACAAGAAGGCTTTCCTTGAACTGGGCAATTGTTGGAACCAAGCTGATATGGAGTTGTTAGCCAATTCCAATATGTGCCCAGAATTAGAAAATCAATCCAGATTTTTATATTACCTATCCCTTGTTTCCCCTGAGCAGTAGCCAGCGATCACTGGTTGGTTCACGGGAATAAGCAGTGTCAGTCTAAATTGCAGAAAAAACTCAAAAACAATGAATGGGACTAGAATCTAATAACAGGTGTACCATAGTTTTTGAAACATAATTTTTCTCTCTCCAGTTCCCATTTTTATTAAAAAGAAGTCACAGTAGGATTGACGTGTTTGCAAAATGACTTTTAGTTTTGTTATACTTGGCCTGATTATCTGTATAACGTGCAGCAAGAACAATTATTTGCCATATAGCCTTCTTTTTTAAAATTGGCTTTGATGGAACTTTGTTCCATAAGCAGTGTCAGCTTAGACTTTTTACAGCCTTGAGCCCAGCCATGGATTTATTTAACTGTGTCCATAAATACCTGTATGAGTTTGATAAATTTTTCTCATTTCAAGGTCTCAAGATAATTTGGGGCTCCTGGGCCTGTCAGAACTTTTATTAGTTCTGTCTATACAATTAATTCCTGTTTGGGCTGGTATTTATGAATATATTAGTTTTCCAAAAGAGACTTGGAAGTTTATTTATCCTCTCTGCATTTAAGAGTGCTTGTCAGAGTTCTATAGCTGATTATATACCACCTTTTAAAGAGGACTGAAACATGACAACAATTGTCTGTGGATGACAAAAAGTCTTAGGGCAGCCACAGTCAAAGACACAATTTACAAGGAAATTTGGTTACTTTTGTGGCACATAATAATTTTACATAACCATTGTAATCATTACCGTGATAACATACCACTAAGTCAGATCAAAATTATAGGAGTTTCCCCTAATTTTGGAACACATACTGATAACATATTTATACAAATATAACCCAATAAAAGTAAACACCATTTCATATTTGACAGTGCTTCCTGTATGATTTTAATATACCAAATAAGCCAAATACTTTTGGACTTTAGGGGATCTAATATCTAAAAGGATTAATCAGGTCAGAAAAAGACTTAATTTAGAATTAGATTTTGGAAAGTTTGTCAAATATCAAAGGGTTAAAACACTATAAGAGAAAATCCCAGGTTACCATAAGTCATTGATTTAGCCAAAATGATAACTCAAAGATATTTAAAAAGCAAAAACCTTTATTCATTGACAGAGGGAAGACTTAGCTTTCTAAACAGTCTGTCTCTTGTATTTCCCTTCTTTTTCCTGTATTTAAAAGGCAAATAAAACTCTTTCATTATCTTTTAATGTTACATGAAAATCTTGTTCAAGAGAAAGCCAAATTTCACCTTTGCATTAGTGTCCTGTTAACATCAAATCCAAGTCTTAGTAAAACCTTATAGACAAATTTATCCACCTTTAATCAGTTTGACCATAAGGTAAGATTTTCATAAACTGTTTATAACCCTTTAGAATTTTTTGTTAAAGAGCAGACCAATGCTCTAAGAAAATCCTGTTGTGCTTTTATTCCAATGTTCAATTTATGGAAAAACTAAATAATACCTCTTTAACTTTAGCCAACATGTTCACACACAGAATTTCTTTTACAAGATTAATCTTTCATAGACCGTCCACAACTTGCTCAAACCTTCAGCTTTAGCCTATCTAACTTAATATAATCCTTTAACCCTCTATACGAGGCAAAACAAAACAAAACAAAAACCATATTCCGATGCCTTCTTATAATCTTGTACCAAAAACACATTCTACATGTCTTACACACCTTGCATATAAAACTGTTTCTTCAGTAGTCTCAATTACGTGTTACAGTGTTAACTCTTAGCAACTTTTATTTTTGGTGAAAAAGTCAGTAAGTAAGTGATTTATTTTTTATTTATTTATTTACTTATTTTTGAGACGGAGTCTCACTCTGTCGCCCAGGCTGGAGTGCAGTAGTGTGATCTCACTCACTGCAAGCTCTGCCTCCCGGATTCATGCCATTCTCTTGCCTCAGCCTCCCAAGTAACTGGGACCACAGGTGCCCCCCACCACGCCTGGCTAATTTTTTGTGTTTTTGGTAGAGACAGGGTTTCACCATGTTAGCCAGGAAGGTCTTGATCTCCTGACCTCGTGATCCACCCGCCTCAGCCTCCCAAAGTGCTGGGATTACAGGCGTGAGCCACTGCACCTGGCCAGTAAGTGATTTTAATTATGTACCAGGTGTGGAGCCTAGGACACTAGACAGAAGTGCAGATGAGGTTTGACTCTTTCCAGCATAGCCAGAGGTCATGGCTAACTCCATATGTCCCCAGGCCTTATCTAGAATCTGATGTCTCCAAAGTAGGTAAGTTGAACAATTATCAAGTCATAGAAGCGTTTAGAGCTTAAAGCATTTAACAAACCTAATATCTGACCTGCATAATTTAGACCAAATATCTACATTTTGAAGACATTTTTATTTTATCAATAACCTTTAAAGCTATCTTTATTTCCCAAAGATTACTTAAGTGACATGAACTAAAAGGTATTAAAGTTTTAATTTTTCTGACAAAATATTTGATTTAAACACTTAATTTTCTTTAAGCCAATTAAATAGAGCTCTTTTATATAAACATCACACACACAACACATATAAATACACACAGACAGAAGAAGATCCAGTAGTTGTAAGATTTTTCATATGCCAGTTTTTAAGTTTAGTTAGATTACTGGCTTCAGGGTGCAGTCCTTCAAGGAATAGGGCCAGGAAAGCATGCAGTTTTTAGGGCCTAATAAGCAGGCACAGCTGGAAGACGAAAACAGATCCCCAAAATATTAAGGGTCCCATTTTTATACTGGATCATGGATCTCAAAAGGGAATCAGCACATCCCCCATAGGAGTCTTATTTCTCAGTGGGGGTGGGGATGTTTCCATAACTTCTAGCAACTAAGAACATACTTCTCTGATCCATATATGCAAAGAGAGTATCTCCCCATTACTGCCATTAGCCATCCCTAAAAGTATATTTTCTACCTGTATCAAGGCTATATCTCTCATAATGCATACTAATTTCTGATACCCTCAAAAGTCAAAAAAGGTCAGGTAACACAATGTAAAACAGAACAAAGGCTTAGAATTTGAGAGGGATCTATCTACTTTCAATTTCTGGGATTCTACCAGGAAAACAGAGTTTTCCCCAAACGGGGTCAGTGGCACCTTCTCCCTTTTTTTCCAGGAGTCCCAGGCTGTTAGAAATTATCTTATGTCCTCTAATATGGGCATCAAGAGTGGCAAGAAGATAAGATGGAGAAAAACGACTCAGTTCACCAAGAAGAAAAAACTTTTTCAGAAAAATAAGATCCAAGAAGAGAAAAAACTTAAAGGCCTTTTAAATATATGTATAGCTTGGATATCCATTTTTAAATGAGCTGATTTTTAACCAAATCTCTAATTCCCAAACTTTAGCCAGGACAAGCACCTGATATTTCTGGCTTTTGAACTTTAGCAAAGGTAACCTCCCAGGTGAAACCAATATTCCTTAACTAAGGTGATGACTTAACTATGGGTGTATGAGGTACTTTCAAAAAGGTGTAAGCAGGTTTTTTAAAATGAGATTTAGAATCTTCAAAGGTAGGTCAGAGAAAGGAACTTCAAGATGGCAAGTCAGAAGTTGTTCATGGAGAGGGAAAGAATCAGTAAATGGCAAAGGTCACTCAAATATCAAACCAGAAAATACTTATTCCCTAGGCTGAGATTGAACCCAGGCTGCAATTGTGAGAAGACAAAGTCTGGCCAGGCGCAGTGACTCAAGCCTGTAATCCCAACACTTTGGGAGGCCAAGACGGGTGGATCACCTGAAGTTAGGAGTTCGAGACCAGCCTGACCAATATGGTGAAACCCTATCTCTACTAAAAATACAAAAATTAGCCGGGTGTGGTGGTGGGTACCTGTAGTCCCAGCTACTCTGGAGGCTGAGACAGAAGAATTGCTTGAACCTGGGAGGTGGAGGTTGCAGTGAGCTGAGATCATGCCACTGCACTCTGGCCTGGGTGACAGAGAGAGACTCTGTCTCCAAAAAAAAGGAAGAAGAAAAAGACAAAGCCTTAGCTGCTAAGCTACAGCGTTGGGCAGTCTCCATTGACCTCCCCAGAAGGAGCCTAGAGCAATCAACTTTGAGCTTGCAAAGCCTTTTAACTGCTCAAGATAATTTTTAGAGCTAACTATGACATGAATTCCCCAAATTCCCACCCTCCAAATGGCAGAAACCAAGAGACAGTACTGCCACATGTTTACAAAGTCAAGCTCCCAAGGACATAAAACTAGATGAGAGGGAAACCTCATCCAGTTTTTGTTTCAGGGACCCGCAGCAGCAAAGTTTATAGCTGATCAGTGCTGGGTCAGCTCAAATAGCAGACTTATAGGGGTCCTAGGCCTGCATTATATCCTGTGGCACACCTTTTAATGACAGAATGACACACAAAGACAAATTCATAGCACAAAGTTCACCCAGATTCGCTACAGCCTAAGACTAGCCTCACAAGTCCTTTTTCCCCTCAATCAAAACTTTGCAGAGGAGACAATGATTTTTACCATTCCTTTAACCAGTTTGCACAGAGAGAGACTGGAGCCTGACTGGTAAGAAACTCTTGCCCTTTTGCCAGTGTGCCAGGTTTCTGGGTTCCCCTTCTCTGAGTGGCTTTGGTGGCCCTGCTTGCTGTGCCGTAGCTATGAGGGCCAAGCCATGTTACAAACAACAACAACAACAACAACAACAACAAAACATCTTTTTCACTTTTATGGAAGCAGAGGCAAAAACCTCTCAATTTTGCAAGATGCCACACCAGGGGCTGCGTGGGGGAACTGAATCAACATTTTCCAGTTTGACCAGAGCAAAATATGCATGACAAAACACAGACATTGGCCACCCAGCTCAGTGTCCAGTATCCACCTGGCAAGGCCCAAATTCACTTCCGTTGACCCCTGTTATCTTTAATCCATTCAAAGTGGAGTGTAGTGACCTCCGACCAGGAGTTTCAACATGTGGTTTCTGGGAAAGATGGAAAAGTGGACAGTTGCCCTGAGTGACAGAAAAGATAGGAAAGGGAAAGGAGAGAAAGACAGAGAAAAGTATTGCCTGCAGCGGGGTGAGGAAGGCAAGGAACTCATGGAGGCCAGAGAAAGACCTACCCATCGTATCAACACGGAATCAAAAGTTCAGCCAGTCACTCGTCAGTCACCAAAGGATCTTTTCCAGCAGTCCCATCAGCTCTCAAGTTTCCACCTTTGGGGAGAAAAAAAAGCTCCCCATGTCCCGTGATCCTGTGCATACATAATCCTATCACCCACAGACGACAGCAAAGAGCGCAAGGCAGATTAATCCCAAGAGAATAGCAGCTAACTGCTAAATCCAGTTTTCCTTACCAAGGAACTTCACCAAGGGGACCTCTCGTCCCCTGTGTCTCAGGAGTCCCAGCTCGATTCCATCCTTTCCCCAGGATAAAATACCTCTAACTCAATTCCGCCCTTTCCCCAGGGTAGAATATCCAACCACTTACCCAAAGTTGGCCAATTGGTACTGCAGTCGATTTCCTTTGAGTCAGGGGTCCCCTCAGTATCGCCCCTTCACGGTTTGCCAGGAAGGTGTTACTGGAGAAAGGGGCCCCAGTTCAGACCCCAAGGGAGAGTTCTTGGATCTCATGCAAGAAAGACTTCAGGGTGAGTTCATTGAGTAAAGTGAAGCAAGTTTATTAAGAAAGTAAAGGAAAAAGGCCTGGCATGGTGGCTCACGCCTGTAATCCCAGCACTTTGGGAGGCCAAGGTGGGTGGATCGCTTGAGCTCAGGTGTTCGAGACCATCCTGGGCCACATGGCAAATCCCCATCTCTAAAAAAAATACAAAAATTAGCCAGGCATGGTGGCACGCGCCTGTAATCCCAGCTACTCAGGAGGCTGAGGCAGGAGAATCACTTGAGCCTGGGAGGCAGAGGTTCCAATGAGCCGACGTCACGCCATTGCACCGCAGCCTAGGTGATGAGAGTGAAACCATTTCAGAAAGAAAGTAAAGGAATAAACAAATGGCTACTCCAACGGGCAGTGCGGTCCAGAGGACTGCGGGTTGGCGATTTTTATGGTTATTTATTTATTATATACTAAAGAAGGGGTGGATGGTTTATGAGTTTTCAGGAAAGTGTGGGCAGTTTCCGGAACTGAGGGTTCCTCCCCTTTTTAGACCATATAGGGTAACTTCCAGATGTTGTCTTGGCATTTGTAAACTGTCATGGCGCTGGTGGGAGTGTCTTGTAGCATACTAATGCATTATAATTAGCATCTAATGAGCAGTCAGGACGACCAAAGGCCACTTCCCTTGTCATTTTAGTTTGGGGAGGTTTTGGCCAGCCTCTTGACAGCGTCCTGTTATCAGTGGGATCTTTGTGACCGGTATCTTGTGCCGGCCTCCTATCTTATCCTGTGGCTAAGAATGCCTAACCTCAGGGGAATACAGCCTAGTAGGTCTCAGCCTAATTTTACCCAGCCCCTATTCAAGATGGAGTTGCTCTGGTTTGAAGGCCTCTGACACGTATCTTCATACCAGACTGCAAGTGCCCTGAGTCTGGGAATTTTGTCTGTGTCATCGGTGAGATGCCTGTCTTGGGTGTATGTATCCCCAGGGCTAGATCACTATCTAGCCCACAGTAGAGGTCAGTAAATATTTGTTGAAGGAATGAGTAACTATATTTTTTTCTTTTTCGAGACAGAGTGTTGCTCTGTCATCAGGCTGGAGTGCAGTGGCGCTATCTCGGCTCACTGCAACCTCTGCCCCCCCAGGTTCAAGCGATTCTCCTGCCTCAGCCTCCTGAGTAGCTGGGACTACAGGCGCCCGCCACCACGCCCAGCTAATTTTTGTATTTTTAGTAGAGATGGGGTTTCACCATGTTGGCCAGGATGGTCTCGATCTCTTGACCTGGTGATCCGCCCACTTTGGCCTCCCGAAGTGCTGGGATTACAGGCGTGAGCCACTGCACTCGGCCATGACTATCATATAATAAAACTGCAAGGAATAAAACACACGCAGGAATGAGAAGGCAGTCAGGGTCTCCCCTTCAACGAGCCACACAGGGTTTAGAGATGTTCTTACGAGGCAGTGTGCAGGGTGTGAGCTTTGGGGATGCTTCCCTTCTATCTGGTGATGAGGGCCAGGTGCCAGGAACCTGATGGGGAGTGATACCTGTGGCTGTGCTGGGCAGAGGGATCGCAGCTCTCCAGGGCTGTGTTTGCTACTTGACCACAGTTAACATGATGACAGCTGACACTCGACAGCCTGTGGCTGCTGTGCCCAGGCAGGGCTGGTAGTAAGAATACCTCCTGACTTCATGTGCTGGATGCCACGTAGCCCTGGGAAGTTCATAACGTATGGTTAGACCATATGCGGTCTGATGGGGAAAGGGAAAAGACAGGCATTTCCAAGCAGAGCAATGGAAACAAAAACCAGAGGAGAGACAGGGGACTCTGGGTGTGCAGAGACCTCATGGCTAAACACGTTCGGGAGAAACCAAGTGGGAGCAAAGAAAGTAACAGGGGAAGGTCTGGATGGCAAATTAGGGGAAGGAAAATGGTAATAGCTGAGAAATATAAAAATCACAATAAAACATGGGAAACCTATTGATAAGTCAGAACCCAGGTACTGATGCTGAGAACTACATAGGTAAAGGACTTGTTCTTTTTTTAACAACCGGAGGGGATGCCAGGTTTAAAATCAGACAGCTGAGTTGAGCATGACCCAGCACTGTGAGTTTCCAAGGGCAGGCTGCACTGGCTGGGAGGAGGGTGTGGTAGATCTGAATGAGGTTCATGAGGATCATGTACAATGGGTTTATCTATAGGATTGGCTTTGGCAAGCAGGGAGGCCTTAAGAGTGTATAGCTTTTATTGTTGACCTAAAGTGTGTCATCAAAGTGGAGACACTCAGGCACGGAAGGGCAGAGGGCAGGCTTTGCAGAGCTATAGGTGAAATACTCACTCACATTCACCCACCTTCTTTCTTCACCTCTCCTAATGGCGGGGGTAAGATACTCAAGGTTATTAAATTCCCTGGACGTTGCTGCAGGGACCGGGTGCAGAATAAGTCTGTGGTTATTATGGCACCATCGCAAGCACTGATGAGCCTTTCAGGGCCTTTCCTGAACGTGGCTTATTGCATTGGGAGTAGTGTTTATTTAGGGGTGAGCCCGCCTCAGGTTGGAGTGTTAGGCCCTATCAGATGACGGAAGTTGGCTGTGCAGCATCATAAGTGAACTATAGCCTCATAAACTCCTCCTTCTCCTTCTCCTCCCTGTGAGGAATCCTCCAGGGTAGGAGTGAATAGGGAGGAGCCCTTCTTGTTGTGGGGCCTCTGGAGAGGGGTGGGTAGTGGATCCATTGACTCACCCCAGGTCTGGCCTCTGAGAAGCAGGAATCTCCCCAGAGCGGTCCTGGGCCAGACAGTCCAACTCTCCACACTGTCGCCTCTAAGCCTTCTGAACATCCTCTGGGGCTTCTCACCTCCTGGTATCTCTTTCTGGAATGTTCTTTCCATCACAATTTGCAGGACTGACTCATCCTCACTGTCCAGGGATCAGCCCTTTAGAGCAGGCTAAATATTGTGTTGGGGTGGGTGTAGGCACGCATATGCATTTTGTTCATAGAAGTCTTAAATATTTCATTAAGGACTCACACAACCACTACTGCATTGTTTGCGTTGGGGAAGGGAAAGTGGCCGGCTGCAGAGACGGATGGAAGGGAGACATCACTGCTTTCCCTTTTATTACAGTTTTGGAATTTTGAACCATGCAAATGTTTGTCTATCCAAAAATAATAAATGAACAAGGGAGGTTTTCAATATCTTGGCCCCAGCGTTTTCCCTTGGAGGCCATAGGAACAACTTACAATTATTTTATTAATCAGCTTGAGTTTGGTCTTCCTTCTGTCCCACTACACCGTGAACTCCATGCAGGCAGGAGCCAGGCTCACCTTGCTTCTTAGCATCTAGTCAAGAGCTTGGCACACAGCTGGACTCAACTGTTGGTTAAATTAAGGAAGAATGAAGCACTCACAACATATGGCTGCTGTATTGTCGTACTAAATGTGAATCTATATCCAAACGTCAAACTCTGAACGTTACTCCAGATGTCACAATTGTCCAGTGAGTTCACTGCCTGAATGCTCGAGATTCCAGGCCCCTGGCATAGGGCCTGGTGCGTAGTAGGTGTGCAGGACAGATCTGTTGAGCATGTGGATGAATGGCTGACTTCATCTCTGGGTGTTCTGGAACTTCTCTCCCACCCCATTCTGTTCCCAGTGAGGTTTGGGGCTTATCTGTTACAGCAGCCAGGATCCCTCTAATACTCTCCTCATCCTCTTCCTGGAGTGCCCTCCTCCCCTCTCCCCTTCCAGCTCCCAGCCCACACCCTCCTGGCAGACCCCTACTCCGGCTCACTGTCCGCCTTTCTCCAGAGCCTGCTCCAGCCTTCCACTTGTCCTTCTTCCATTTTGCCACCAGCAGGCTGAGGGCCTCCCCCTACCTACGGACGAAACCTCTTGTACGCTCTGGCATTTTTCTTTTCACATTTTTTCCATTCAAATGTTATATTTTTCTCTGGGACAGGATGCATGCCCATCAACAGGAGAAGGGATAGATTAATTGCATAATAGTCACACTGTGGAATAATTCATAGCAATACAAAGACCAGCCTGTTAATACACACAGTAACACAGATGAGTCTCAAAATTGTTAATGGAGCAAAACCGACAGACACAAACTGTGTGATTCTGTGTATATGAAGTTCGGGAACAGGTACATTTAATCTATGATGATAGAAGTCAAAATAGTGCATATCTTTGGTAGGCACAGGGTGGAGACAGACTGGAAAGAGGCAAAGAGAACATTCTGGGGTGATGCAGATATTCTGTATTCTTGATCTGATGGTAGTTATGCTGATAGATATACAGGCTAAAATTCATTGAGCGAGACACTTAACTTTCACACGTTTTACAGCACTGAGTCATGCCTCAACTCAGGGAAACTAAAAAGACAGGACTTATACCGTACCCACTACTCTGTTCCCTTGTCCTTTTACTTTATTTAAACCTGCTGCCAGTTGGTAGATCTGCGTGGTAATTTTAGTGGCTGCGTAGTATTTCATTCTGTGGTCATCATTTGTATCTTCAGACCAACGTTGTTCCCTGGTAGAAAATCCTTCTGAAGTGAGGTAAAAGGAGAGGGGACCCCAGGACCTTTGGTGCTGTCTTTGTGGCTTCAGGCATGTGGCCTCACTAGACAGGTCGGGAGAACACAGCTGCTGTTCTGGGACTGAATTGTTCAGAATAATTTGGCTTATCAGGAATAGTTGAATCAGGTTTCATCAAAATTAAAAACTCTTGTGCTTCAAAGGATACCATCACGAAAGTAAAATGATAACCCACAGACTGAGAGAAAATATTTGCAAAATGTGTATCTGATAAGGGACTGTATCCAGAATGTATAAAGAACGCTTGCATCTCCATAGTAGATAAACAACCCAGTTTAAAAATGGGCAAAGGATTTGAGTAGATATTTCTTCGAAGAAGATACGCAAATAACCAGTAAGCATACGAAAAATGTTGAACGTCATTAGTCATCATGGAAATGAAATCCCACTTAATAATGATATGCCATTTCACAACCGCAAATAATGGCTAAAATAAAAAAGACCATTACAAGTGTTGTCAAGGATGTGGAAAAATTAGAACCCCAGTGCACCGCTAGAGGGAATATAAAACAGTTTCTTTTAGAAAACAGTCTGTCCGTTTCTCAAAATGCCACACATACCGTTACCATAGAATCCAGAAATTCTACTCCTAGGTGTGTATACCCAGGAGAAATGAAAACAGACCTCCATGTTAAAAAAAAAAAAAATGTAGGCAAGTGTTTATAGCAGCATGACAAAATTATTCATAGTAGCCAAAATGTGGATGCAGCCCAATATCTATCAACTGGTGAATGAATAAAGAAACTGTGGTATATTCATGCTGTGGAATATTATTCTGCAGTAAAAAGAAATGAAGTACTGATGCATGCTATAACATGGATAAACCTTGAAAACATCCTATAACATGGATGAACCTTGAAAACATGATGCTAAAAGAAGCCAGTTCAAAAAGCCACATATTGTATGATTCCATTTCTCTGAAATGTTCCAGATCAATGGAGCTAGAAGGTATATTAGTGTTTGCCTGAAGCTGCTGAGTGGAAGGTGGAGAATGGAGAATGACTGCTAGTGGCTAATCAAATATATTTTTGGTGAATGTGTTCTAAAATTAGATTGTGGTGTAGTTATACAACTCTGTGCATAGACTAGAAACCACTGAGCTATGGACTTTAAATAGGTATATTATGTTGCATGTGAATTATATCTTGAAAAAATGAGTGAGACACTTGGCTTGGGAAATAAGTTATTTTTAATTGAATTGCCTTTAAAACATGGAATGAGGTGATGGATGGGGAGATGGTCAACAAAGACAGCTTGAAGTGGACCATAGCTTGGCAGGCAGACGTGGCACATCGTGGGAGGAGATTCCCTGCTGAGTGCACGAGACCTGGCTTTGGCTCTTCCGCTCCCTGGCTGGCTGACTCTGGCCAAGCCGTCCTACCTTCTTAGGTTCTGTTTTCTTATTCCTAAAATGGAATTGTGTTGTTAAGGGAGCGCTAGCAGAGTCTCCGAATCGCAGTGGTTTAACATAGTAGAAGTTAATTTTCTCACTCATGAAGCCCCCTGCAGGGACATGCAGGGACACGCACCAACCTCCAGCCTGTGGCTTGGGGTGGGGGAAGAGCTCATGTGAGGTGCAGGGGCCAGGCTGGAGAGGACACACACCCCTGATCTCCCATTCCAGGGTCCAGAATTCATCATGTGACCCACCTAGAGTCAGGGCCCTGGAGATACGGTTACCTCCCAGCAATGTCTCCATACTGTGCGGGGCAGCGGGAGCCTTTGGGGCCAGGCAGCGGGGTCAGCCAGACTGATGCTGGGGCTTGGGCATCCAGGAGGGAGCCTGGCGGGGTTCAGGTTGGCAGAGCCTATGGGCCCAACCAAGGGGTCAATTACCGCCAAGCAGGAGTCCATTGAGACTCGAAAGGCCAAATATGAACACAAAGCACAGTGACCTTATCACAGCTCACGAGTTGGGGAAAGCCCTTTCAGCTGTGACTTGGGTGTGGCCATCTGACCACCTTTCCGTAGATCTACCAGTCAGAGGTGAAGCATATTATTTTCCCATTTGAAGAACAATGATATTATACTCGTATTGAATATCATGTAAAAAATAAATGAGGTAAAGATAGAAATGCGAAAATACATAAAGATATTTTACATGTAATTTTTTAATACATTCATGTATAATGCAGTAGAAATCATAAAATAAGATTTTTTTATTGTAATACTCATAAAGCATTAAGAATACAAAAAGGATGTTATGTCTGACAGTAATTAAAACTAAATATAAGCACAGGCATATATTTGATTAATGTCTAGGTGGATGAAGAATTTTTATTATTTTTAACCTTTCATTTTGAGATTATTGTTGATTTACATATGGTTTTAAGACATAGCTGGTGCGGTGGCTTACACTTATAATCCCAGCACTTTGGGAGGCCGAGGCGGGGGGAGCACAAGGTCAGGAGTTCAAGACCAGCCTGGCCAATATGGTGAAACCCGTCTCTACTAAAAATGCAAAAATTAGCACATGCCTGTAGTCCCAGCTACTCGGGAGGCTGAGGCAGGAGAATCACTTGAATCTAGGAGGCGGAGGTTGCAGTGAGCCGAGATTGTGCCACTGCACTGCAGCCTGGGCAACAGAACGAGACTCTGTCAAAAAAAGGAAAAAAAAAAAAGAGAGAGAGAGAGAGAGAAAGAGGTCCTAGTATACCCTCACTAGTTTCCCCAGTGGTAACCTCTTTCATAGCTACAGTGCAGTATCACAGCCAGGAGAAAGAAGTGGACACAATCCCTCAAGCTCGTTCAGATGTCACCGGCTGCATATGGGCTCATCTGTGTGTTTGTGTATTTAGTTCTAGGAAATCTTAGCACCTGTATAGATTTGTGTGACCACTATGGCAGTCAAGGTGAAGAAAGTTCCATCAAAAGGATTAGTTGTGGTTCCCTTTTATAGCCATACCCCGGCCCTTCCTTCTTAGTCACTACCCCCAGCAACTCCGAGTCCACTTTCCACCTCCAGAATTCTGTCGTTTCACGAATGTTGTATCAGTAAGAATCATCGTGGTGTAATCATTTGAGATTGGCTTTTTAAAATATAGCATAATTCCCTTCAGATACATCCAAGGTATTGCACATACAAATAGTTCATTTATTCTTTTTACAAAATTGTTACATAAACGATACACATATTTTCATGGTATGTGCAATATTTTGATATATTCATATAATGTATACTGATCAAACCAGGGCGATTGGGGTATCCATCACCTCAAACATTTATCTTCTCTTCATGCTTCACATTTTTCTCTTCTAGCTAGTTTGAAATAGACAAGAGATTATTATCAACCATAGTCACTGTACTGAACTATTGAACACTAAGTCTTATTCATTTTATCTAACTGAATTTTTATACCCATTAATCAACTTCTCTTCATCCCCTCTCCCCTCTCTGCTTCCTGGCCTCTGATAACCATAAATTCATTTTCTATTTTCATGAAAACCTTTTTTAGCTCCCACACATGAGTGAGAATATGTGATATTTGTATTTTTATGCCTGGTTGTTTAACTTAACATAATGACCTCCAGTTTCATCCATATTGCTGCAAGCGACAGGATTTCTTTTTTTATGGCTGAATAATATTCCATTGTGTGTATATACAGCACATTTTCTTTTCTTTCTTTCTTTTTTTTTTTTTTTTTTTTTTTTTTTGAGACAGAGTCGTGCTCTCTTGCCCAGGCTGGAGTGCAGTGGCGCAATCTTGGCTCACTGCAAGCTCCACCTCCCAGGTTGATGCCATTCTCCTGCCTCAGCCTCCCAAGTAGCTGGGACTACAGGCGCCTGCCACCACGCCCGGCTAATTTTTTGTATTTTTAGTAGAGACGGGCTTTCACCGTGTTAGCCAGGATAGTCTCGATCTCCTGGCCTCTTGATCTGCCCGCCTCGGCCTCCCAAAGTGCTGGGATTATAGGCGTGAGCATATAGCACATTGTCTTTATTCATTATCTGCGGATAGGCACTTAGGTTGATTCCATATTTTGGCTATTGTGAATAGTGCTGAAATAAATATGAGTGTAGATATTTCTTTGATACATTGGTCTCCATTGTTTTGGATATTTACCCAGTTGTGGGATTGCTGGATCATAAGGTAGTTCTATTTTCAGTTTTTTGAGGAATCTCCCTACTGTTCTTTATAGTGGCTGTGTTAATTTACATTCTACCAACAGCGTATGAGAGTTCCCCTTTCTCCACATTCTCACCAGCATCCATTATTTCCTGTCTTTCAATTAAGAGCCATTTTAACTGGGGTGAGATGATATCTCATTGTGATTTTCCCTGATGATTAGTGATGTTGAGCATCTTATTCATGTACCTGTTGGCCATTTGTATGTATTCTTTTAAGAAATGTCTACTTAAAAGAATGTAGTTGGATTACTTGGAGGGTTTCTTTTTCTATTGAGGTGTTTGACTTCCTTGCATATTCTTGTTATTAATCCCTTATCAGATGGATGGTTTGCAAATATTTTCGCCCATTCTGTATGTCGTCTCTTCACTTTGTTGATTGTTTCCTTTGCTGTGAAGAAGCTTTTTCGCTTGATGTAACCCCATTTGTTTATTTTTGCTTTTGTTCCCTGTGCTTTTAAGGTCTTACTCAAAAAGCCTTTGCCCAAACCGATGCCCTGGAGCATTTCTTCAGTGTTTTCTTTTAGTAGGTTCATAGTTTCAGGTCTTGAAGTCTTTAGTTCATTTTGATTTGATTTTTGTGTGCTCAGAGATAGGAGTCTAGCTTTATTCTTTGGCATATGGTTATGCAATTTTCCCAGCACCACTTATAAAAGAGACTGCCCTTCCCCCATTTTGGCCTCTTTGTCAGAAATAAGTTGGCTGTAAATTCATGATTTATTTCTGGGTTCTCTATTTTGTTTCATTGGTCTTTGTGTCTTTTTTTATGCCAGTACCATGCTGTTTTAGTTACTTGGCTTTGTACTGTATTTTGAAGTCAGATAGTGTGATGGCTCCAACCGTGTTCTTTTTTGCTTAAGATTGCATTGGCTATTCAGGGTCTTTTGTGAATTTTTAGAAATTTTAGAATTTTTAAAAATATTTCCATGAAGAAAGTCATTGGTATTTTGATAGGGATTGCATTGAGTCTGTTAATCACTTTGGGTAGTCTTGACATTTTAATATATTAATTCTTCCAATCCATGAACATGGAATATCTTTCCATTGTTTTGTCTTCTTCAGTTTCTTTCATCAGTGTTTTATAGTTTTCCTTGTAGCCATCTTTCACTTGGTAAAATGTGTACCTACATATTTTATATTTTTATAGCTATTGTAAATGGGATTGCTTTCTTGGTTTCTTTTTCAGATTGTTTGCTTTTGTCATATAAATGCTACTGATTTTTGTATGTTGGTTTTGTATTCTACAACTTTACTGAATTTATCAGTTCTAATTTGGTGGAGTCTTTAGGTTTTTCTAAATGCAAGATTATGTTCTTTTATATTTAAAGACAAGGATAATTTGACTTTCTTTTCCATTTAGATGCCCTTCATTTCTTTCTCTTGCCTAATTACTCTGGCTAGGACTTCCAGTACTACACTGAATAAAAGCAGTGACAGTGGGCATCCTTGTCTCGTTCCAGATCTTAGAGGAAAGACTTTCAATTCAGGGGAAGCATGCTTTTAGATAAGCATTTGTAAATTCCCAAATCAAAGGACTATGGCACTACCTGCTTACTCCCACTCAAATCTAAAGCTGATGACCAGGTGGGGTAGTCCCATCCTCCAGCATCTTGTGCCTCGACGGCAGCTTCTCCAGTGGCTCGCGTGTGAGATGTCCGGTTTCATCAGGAGATGGCTGGTTGTTGCAGCTGCCAAGAGGATTGTGTTGTGGAGCTGTTGCTATAGAGAAAATCTGATTACATTCAAACTCAAGCTCATTAAATCAGAATTTTCTTTTTCCTCAAGGCTGGAGAATGTCACTAGGAGGCCCTTCCTCTTTCTACCTTCTTCAGGAAGGTAAATGTTCAACAGGGCTCTGTCTGAGCATGAAAAGAATGCCTTGTTCCTTCTGATCCCAGCTAGCTGCTCGGAATATGACTCACCAGGAAGTGAGAGTGAGAAATTGATATGGTTGGGGCAAGTGCAAATACTCGCAGACAGTCTGATTCACAGGTAGTGCCTTCTCCTTTTTGTAGCACTCTCTGTGCCACGAGTCATACCTATGCATATTAGTCAGGGGTCTCCAGAGAAATAGCCAAGAGGATGAGTCTACATACAGAGAAAGACACTTATTTTAGGGAACTGGTTTATGCAATTGTGGAGTTTGGCGAGATCAAAGTCAGTAAGGTAGGTCAGCAGGCTGGAGACCCAAGGGAGAGTCGCAGTTTAAGTCTGAAGGCCACCTGCTGGCAGAATTCCTTCTTGCTCAGAGGAGGTCAGGCTTTGTTCTGTTAAGACTTTAACTGATTAGATGGGACCCACCCACATTTGATGGAGGGCAGTCTGTTTTACTCAAAGTCAGCTGGGGAATTTTTTTTTTTTTTTTTTTTTTTTGAGACAGAGTCTCACTCTTTCACCCAGGCTGCAGTGCAGTGACGCAGTCTTGGCTCACTGCAACCTCTGCCTCCCAGGCTGAGATCCTCTTGGCCTCAGCCTCCCAGAGCAGCTGGGACTACAGGCATGCACCACCATGCCTGGCTAATTTTTGTATTTTTTTGTAGAGACAGGGTTTTGGCATGTGGTGGTCTCAAACTCATGGGCTCAAGCAGTCCTCCTGCCTTGCACTCCCAAAGTGCTAGGATTATAGGCATGAGCCACCACAACCACACCAGGCTAATATTTATCTATCTGTCTGTCTGTCTGTCTGTTTGTCTGTCTATCTATCTGTCTATTTTGGTAGAGACGGGGTTTCACCATGTTGCCCAGACTGGTCTCAAACTCCTGGATTCAAGTGACCCTCCTGCCTTGCTCTCGCAGAGCTGGGATTATAGGTGTGAGCCGCTGCGCCCAGCCTTCAAAGTGTGATTTAGATGTTAATCTTACCTAAAAAACGACTTCACAGAAACATCTAGAATAATGTTTGACCAAATCTCTGGGTGTCATGGACTGGTCACGTCAACACATAAAAATAACCTTCACACTGTGTTTATTCTAAACATGCTCACAGCGGTGGGGGCTTTCGTGTGAAGGGCATGGACCCTGGGAGGCCTGGATGTGAGTCTTTCCTCCTTCATTTTCTAGGAGTGTAACCTTAGCTTCTGCATGCCTCTGTGGTCTTGTAAACACACTAGCCATTTATTGAGCCCTCTGTCTGTACTGAGCATGGTGGATTTGTGATTCTCCCGGAGCTTAAAGACAGGATGTTTTATGGGACTAACCCAGGGTTGTACAGCTGCTAAGTGGGGCCTTGAATCCAGTTCTGGCCCTCCGAGGTCACAAGGCTGGCTGAGGATTTATTAAAATAAGATGCAGGGGTCCGGCACACTGGCTCATGCCTGGAATCTCAGCATTTTGGGAGGCCGAGGCAGGCAGATCGCATGAGCCCAAGAGTTCCAGACCAGCCTGGGCAACATAGTGAAACCCCAGCTCTACAAAAAATACAAAAATTAACCAGGTGTATTGATGCATGCGTGTAGTTCCAGCTACTCAGGAGGCTAAGGTGGGAGGATCGCTGGAGCCCAGGAGGTCAGGGCTGTAGTGTGAGTTGAGATGGTGCCACTGCAGTCCAGCTTGGGTGACAGAGTGAGACTGTGTCTCAAATAAATAAATAAATAAGGTGCAGGTGTGTTGAATACCAAGTTGGGAATGGTGGTAATGAATCCGGACTCAGAGGGTCTAAGGTCATGATGATGGTAGTGACAATGACCATAATCGACACTCACTGGGCATTTGCTGTGCCAGTCAGTTGTCTGAGTTCTTCACAGGCACTAACTCATTTAATCCTCACAACAACCCCCCAAGGTGGGCACTGCTGTTATCCTCATTTTCCTGAAAATTGAGGCACAACTTACAAAATGTATCCGAGGTTTCCTTTCTTCTCCCAGCCACCCCCACCTCATCTCTTTGGCTGCTCTAGGCTCTGCAAAGCCTGTCTCATGCCCTTCCAGCTGGAATATCCATTTATGCTCCCTGTGAGTTCATATTCCAAGTAAGGTTTAGGGTTCCATGGCCAAACTCCTGCACTGAGGTGAAGTGGGCAAATACCTCCCTCTCCTTTTCCTGGGTCACATCAGAACCCTTTTGCTGGGTGGTTGTGGATACTTCATTGTCTCATCAGCGTCTGGATCTTTCAGGCTTGTAGGGGCCAGGCCACAATGAGCGATATGGTTTGGCTGCGTCCCCACCCAAATCTCATCTTGATTTGTAGTTCCCATAATCCCCAGGTGTTGTGGGACGAACTTGGCAAGAGGTAATTGAATCATGGGAGCAGTTACCCCCATGCTGTTCTCCTGATAGTGAGTGAGTTCTCATGAGATCTGATGGTTTTATAAGGGGGTCTTTTACCCTTTGTTTGGTACTTCTCCTTGCTGCCGCCATGTGAAGAAGGACATGTTTGCCTCTCATTCATCTTCCACCATGATTGTAAGTTTCCTGAGGCCTCCCCAGCCATGCTGAACTGTGAGTCAATTAAACTTATTTCATTTATAAATTACCCAGTCTTGGGTATGTCTTTATTAGCAGCATGAGAACGGACTAATACGGGGAGCCACACATGCACTGGGCAGTTGGTTTGGGTGGCACAGGCTGAGCCTGGGAGCCGCAGTCACTGCATGGTGGTTAAGAGTTGTGCTCTGAGACCATGGCCTAGTTTTGCTCCCCCCTCCCAGAGGAGCAAGATGCGTGACCTTGGACACATGACTTGACTCTCTGAGGCCACCTTTCTCGTCCAGAAAATGGGGAGGCTGGGCACGATAGCTCATGCCTGAAACCCCAGTACTTCGGAGGTCAAGGCGGGAGGATTGCTTGAATCCAGGAGTTTGAGACCAACCTGGGCAACAGAGGGAGACCCTGTTTCTAGAAAAAACACAAAAATTAGCTGGGCATGGTGGCACATACCTATAGTCCCAGCTACTTGGAAGGCTGAGGTGGAAGGATCACTTGAGCCTGGAGAGGTTGAGGCTGCAGTAGGCCATGATCACACCACTGCACTCCAGCCTGGACAACAGAGTAAGATCCTGTCTCGAAAATAAATAAATAAATAAATAAATAAATAAATAGGGAAAAGAGTAGGCCCTACCTTGAACTTACCAAGATTGGATAAGATACTGTCTCTGAAGCCCTAAGCACAGTGCCTGCCTGACACATAACCAGTGCTCCAAAAATGGTAGCTATTTTTATTAGGCATTTCATAAATGCCACATGGATATCTTTTGGTTGACTCTTTGCTTGTTCTAGATTATTTTTCAGGTTGCTGCTTGCTGAGTTGTCCTCTGGTCACTGGGAATATATTTATCTTGTTGTTCTTCCGTTGAACAGAACAGCTGGCAGAATGGTTTTCAGTAGCCACGCCAAAAACTCAGTGAACGCCAGCACAGGTACAGGGCTCTGAGAATGTCGGCTCAGAGAGAGTCCCCTGGAGCCCAGCTCTGAGAATAGCATTAATGCTTTTGAACAGGCGATGACATTGGGTTGCTGGCTCTCCAAACGATGTGGGGAGACACGTGGAGAGTTCAGATGGATTTGCCAAGATGTTTGGGAGCATTTGGGAACACAGGCGCGGACGCTGGCCCAGCCCCACCGCCTGTCAGCCAGGCACAGCCAGGCCTTTGATGCAGGCCCTCCTGAGCCCAGAGCCAAGCTGCCGCTTGGAGGAGAAATTCCCAGGACAGGCATCTGGGGGAGAAAGCTGCTCGCAGGTTGTCAGGACTCATTCCCTCTGAGTGAGACTGATGGATACTCATGGAGGCCAGGGACACA
Organism: Macaca thibetana thibetana; assembly: GCF_024542745.1. Lineage (NCBI taxonomy): Eukaryota > Metazoa > Chordata > Mammalia > Primates > Cercopithecidae > Macaca > Macaca thibetana. The sequence goes on from NC_065584.1 coordinate 12,294,646, forward strand.
GAAGCCGGTGATGACTTCCAGGTTCTTGCTGCAGGGAGGCATGGGCTGTGGGGATCTCCATGTCGTCTGGGGCGCAACTGCCCAGTGGGCAGATGGGAGGAGCGGGTGGACCTGCAGGCAGCTTGGGAAGGCCAGGCTTGGAAGAGCCACCCTGCCCGACAGCAGTTGTGTGATCTCCGCGTCGCAATGCAGAGGCACAGGTCCTCTAAGACTGGTGACTCTCACACTGTTGAGAGGGACTGTCCATTCCATTCCATTCCCTGACACGTGTATTTTCTCTGCAGGGAATATCGCAGCCTTTCTGCCCTTCAGCACTATACCTGAGGGCCGTTTTAGATAGCAAGATGACCGGGAGAAACTACAAAAACGCAAAAACCATGGCAGTAACGTGACATTTGTAGCTACAAATCCATTTTAGAGAGTAGAGCAGTTCACAAAGACAGAATCCGGGAATTCACCCACTCTCTGAAATGTATTTGTATGTCCAGAATCAGTGCTCGTCTTTCGTGGAGGTGCCCAAAGCGGCATCAAGTCTGAGCAGCCCGACGCGCACGTTCCCAGCGGAGGTGAAACGAGGCAATGGGTCTCGGCCTTCTGCTTCAGCTCTCAAACTATAAATAAGTGTCCTTTCCGCAGCCTACTTAGTGTCCCTTTTTTTTTTTTTTTGCATTTGTGTGCTTTCTCTCAGTGATCTTGCCGTTTAAAACAGCCTCCAAGCAGAGTCTGGAAGTGCAGAAAGGCTGTGATGTTCCTTGCGGAGAAAGTACGTGTGTTCAGTAAGCTTCGTTCGGGGATGAGTTACAGCGCTGTTGGCTATGAGTTCAGTGTTAGTGAGTCATCAGTGCCTATTCAGTAAAATGTCCTTAGACAGAAACACACATGAAACAAGGGTCAAGGGTATGTATTGGTTGGTTGGCAAAAATTTGTAACCAGAGGTTTGCAGGAACCTAACCCTATTTCCCCAAAAAGCAGTGATTCAGTATTCACTAATTCAGTGTTGACCACAACTTCATAGAATATCATACTGTGAATGATGAGAATCAACTGTATTTCGTTTGGACAATGGGGATAAACTGGGTTGTGTAGTCACTCAAGACCTGACTCAAAGACACTTCCACCAGGAAGCCTCCCGTGGTCACACCAGCCTCCAAGGATCATTTCCCACGCATACCACCTCACCCCACAATATGTATTGTGTTTACCATTGGTTTCACATTTGACATGGACTGCAAGATATTTGTCACACTTCCCATAGGCCTTCTGTTATTGTGTGTCAATACCACAAGCTCCTTGAAGACTGAGGATGTGTCTAAGATAATGTCTCCACTCATAGCAGGCAATATTGTAAGTGCTTGATTCTTTGAACAAACATTTTATTCAGTAATGTGTTTGTTGGATCATTCTTTTTTTTTTTTTTTTGAGACAGAGTCTGGCTCTGTTGCCCAGGCTGGAGTGCAGTGCCACCATCTCAGCTCACTGCAAGCTCCGCTTCCTGGATTCATGCCATTCTCCTGCCTCAGCCTCCTGAGTAGCTGGGACTACAGGCGCCCGCCACCACGCCCAGCTAATTTTTTTTTTTAGATGGAGTCTCGCTCTGTCGCCCAGGCTGGAGTGCAGTGGCGCGATCTGGGCTCACTGCAAGCTCTTTCTCCCGGGTTCACGCCATCCTCCTGCCTCAGCCTCCCGAGTAGCTGGGACTACAGATGCATGCCGCCACGCCGCTAATTTTTTGTGTTGTTAGTAGAGATGTGGTTTCACCGTGTTAGCCAGGATGGTCTCGATCTCCTGACCTCGTAATCCGCCTGCCTCGGCCTCCCAAAGTGCTGGGATTACAGGTGTGAGCCACCGCACCCGGCTGTTGGATCCATTCTTTTAGTGAACCAATATGCAGGACTGAATGAATGAATGAATGATGTGCTTACTGAACACCTGCCATGTGCCAGATGCCCACAGGAGGATGCAGAGTTGTGGGTGCTGCAATAGCAGGGAGTGGAAAGGAGGTGCCACCCCTATCTTAGGGAGGGAAGCCAGAGGAATTTGACGAGCAGTTGGAAAAGTGCAGGGAGAGCATGCCAGGCAGCAGGAATAGCGCGTGCAAAGGCCTGGAGCCACAGGCAAGCAGGCATATTCAGGAGCCAAGTGGCTAGCCGTCCAGGTGGGTGTAGGGAGAGGAAACACAGGTGCAGCTGGCCATGCATTTTCATGCTGAAGAGTCCCGAGTGAAGAAGAACCTTTGAGGGGGTTATGCATGCCGTGGTTTTGAGTTTGCACTTCATACTTTTGTGCTCAGTGAACTCAACAGCAGATGCCCGTAGTTCAGAACAGGTATCTGCTCTGTGCTGGCCCCGCCTGGGAGTGAGGGTGGGCCCTGTGCAAGTGATCTCCTCTCCCAGCCCCCAGCCAGGCACAAAACAGGATTCCCAAACAGATCAACCTCTCGTTTTCCTGGCCTGCTCCCAGCAGCTCTGTGGGAACTACAGTCTGTCTCGTTTCCTCCCAGATATTTCTTGAAACTCCAGGAGGGGCCCAGGAAGAGGTGGGTGGGGGTGTCCTCCGTGTCCTCGTAAAGTGCACATTCTGTCACCCCGGAGGTTTGTCCATGCACATTTCCTCCTCTGCTCTGGCGCCCAAGGTCATCCCTGGTGATGGGGAGCCAGTGGACTTCCAGGGTCCAGTCTGCTGTCAGCTCTGTTGCGTCTCCCAACCAAACAAATGTGTTCACCCCTCCATTGCCGCTGACACTGGGGAGGAGCAGTGGTTGTCTGTGCCACTGACGCTAGGAGGCCAGCCCACCGCTTTCCCAGCCTTGCTGGCCGGCGCAGCCCCCGCTCCAACCTGCCATGCAGCACCAACCCCCTGAGTGCACACCCCACACACAGATGCATACAGCACACCACACCACACATAAACACACACAACACATCACACATACATACAAATACACTCTCCACACACACATACCACACCACACACCATACACACAAACACACCCTCCACACACTCACAAACCACACATACACACATATCCTCCACATACACATGCACCCTCCAGACACACACCACACACCACACATAAACACACACAACACATCACACATACATACAAATACACTCTCCACACACACACACACCACACACCATACACACAAACATATCCTCCACATACAAACCATATATACACACATATCCTCCACATACACATACACCCTCCAGACACACACCACACACCACACATAAACACACACAACACATCACACATACATACAAATACACTCTCCACACACACACACACCACACACCATACACACAAACATATCCTCCACACACTCACAAACCACACATACACACATATCCTCCACATACACATACACCCTCCAGACACCACACACCACACATAAACACACACAACACATCACACATACATACAAATACACTCTCCACACACACACACACCACACACCATACACACAATCATATCCTCCACATACAAACCACACATACACACATATCCTCCACATACACATACACCCTCCAGACACACACCACACACCACACGTATATACCCTCCACACACAAACCACAGATACACACATATACCACACACACACTCTCCACACACAAACACATCCAAACCACACAGACCACCACACACACCACACATACACATACACACCCTTCACACACACCACAGATACACACATATACCACACACAAACTCTCCACACACAACCACACCACACATACAAACACATCCACACCACACAGACCACACACATACATAGACACCCTCCACACACACACCACACACCACACATACACACACACTCTCCACAAACACACCACATACCACACAGACCACATACACATACACACCCTCCACACACACCACACCTACACACACACTCTCCACACACACACACCACACCCCATACACACAAACACACCCTCCACACACTCACAAACCACACATACACACATATCCTCCACGTACACGTGCACCCTCCACACACACACCACACACCACACACACTCTCCACACACAAACACCACACCACACACCATACACACAAACACACCCTCCACACACTCACAAACCACACATACACACATATCTTCCACATCCACATACACTCTCCACACACCACACACCACACATACATGCACACTCTCCACGCACACTCTCCACACACACATCATAGATACACACATACACCACACACACACTCTCCACACACAACCACACCACACATACAAACACATCCACACCACACAGACCACACACACATACCACATGTACACATACACACACCCCTACACACACACCACAGATACACACCTATACCACACACAAACACACTCTCCACACACAACCACACCACACATACAAACACATCCATACCACACAGACCACAAACACATACCACACATACACATACACACACCCCTACACAAACATACCATACACCACACACCACACATATCCTCCACACAAACGCACACCACATACCACACAGACCACATACACATACACACCCTCCACACCACACACCACACATACACACACACTCTCCACACACAAACACACCACACATACAAACACACCCTCCACACACCACATATACACATACACACCCTCCACACACACCACATACCACACACACACACACACTCTCCACACACACACACATACCACACATACATACAAACACACCCTCCACACACACATCATCCACCATACATTCACACACACCCTCTGCACACAAACACAACATACACCATACAGAGCACCCACATATACCACGCATACACATACACCCCACACACAAACACATATACCACACACACACCACACATACACACACCCCACATATCACAAATACATACATATACATCATACATATACACCCACCATGCACACCACACACACCACACATACACACACCCCATATATCACAAATACATACATATACATCATACATATACACCCACCATGTACACCACACACACCACATCATATGCACTATGCATGCATATACACACACCCCACATATACACAACACTACGTGCATATCATGTCCCCACACAAACACACATACACACTGCACATGTGCTGCACAGACATTCCCCACACCCCACATAAGCACACACACCTCACTCATACCACCTAGTCTGCACACTTGCACCACACTCATGCACACGGCCCCCACATGTACACACACCACACACACACACACACCACACCCCCGTGCCCAGCACGTGGCCTGCACACTCACAGGAGGTGTGCTCTGCTGCCGGGCTGTCACGCACCCCCGTGCTCCTCATGGCAGAGCGGTCTCCTGGCAGGGCTGTCTTTTTGGCTCCTGCCCTCTTTGCCAGAGGTCACTTGGCCTGAGGCTCAGGGTCAGGCCGGAGGAGGTCCTGACCAGCGCTGGTGGATGTCAGCCACACGGGCAACCTCCATGTTCTCAGTCTCCCCTTCCCTCCACACTGGGCTCTTCCAGGGGGTCCGGTGAACCAAGCCCACTTCCATTCCCTCTTCTCTTGGGGGCGCCGATGCCTGGGAGCCTCTCAGTTCCTGGCCTGCAGAGACCTGGGTGGCTTCTCCACCGGCCTGTCAGACAGGGCTTTCCTGTGGGTGGAACAGTCTGTTAGGGAAAATGGAGTCATGTCATCTGCCCTTGGAAGAGGGTTTTTGGGAGACAGCGGGCTTCCGGGAGGGACGAGCAGAGAGCGGAGATGCCTCTGCAGGTCTTGGGCAGCGTGGTGGTGAGGACACGTGAAGCGGCTGTCACGGAAGGCAGGCCGATGGCTCTGTGGTCCCGTTCTCACCGCAGCGCCTCGGGCCACGGGCATCGCCGCATTCTGCGGGTGAGAAGAGGGAGTGCCAGGCCGCCTCTTCGTGTACCGGAGCTGCTGTGGCCGAGCACCCCAGACTGGGGGCTTTCTTGGCAGATGTTGACTTCCTCCCGGTTCTGGAGGCTGGAAGTCTGAAATCAAGGTGTTGGCAGGGTTGCTTTTTTCTGAGGCTGTGAGGGAAGGACCTGTCCCGGGCCTCTCTCCGTGGCATGTAGCTGGCCGCCTTCTCTCTGTCTTCACTTGGACTTTCCCCTGGGTGTGTCTGTGTCCTATTCTCTTCTTACAAGAACACCAGTCCTATTGGGTAGGACCCACCCTGATGACCCCGCTTTGACTTGATCACCTCCGTAAAGACTCTGTCTCCTCACAGTCTGAGGCTCTGTGGGTTAGAGCTTCAGCATATGAATTCTGGCAGGGTGGAGGGGGCATGATTCAGTGCGCAACAGAGAGGTCAAGTGATTTACCATTGACTGCACAGCTGGATGGTGGAGCTGAGAGAAGAGCCGACTTCTGCAGGACTCCAAAGAGTGAGGAGGGCCAGGGCAGCCTCCCATCTGCAGCCTCCTGGGAGGGGTTGTCTCCATGGCCTTTTGCTCCTGTAGGGGTGGTTGTGAGGAGGCACTTGATGGGAAAGGATGGGATAGAGCGGAACCCTCCCATCCCTGCAGATTCCATTTATCCTTAGCTCCGGGAACACTCCATGTTCCAATCAGAAGGACCGGCAGTGCCAGGGAGACTATTCTTTCTGCTAAACATACTTGAAGATTGATGTTGAAAACAAAGAAATTTGGGAGTCAAGTTCTAGTTCTGAAACTTCTTAGCAGTATGGTCCTCAGCACATGCCCCGAACCTCTTTTTTTTTATGGTGAGATGGGAAAAATAATGCCTGTCTGTTGGGCTTCGCGGTGGCAAGTGACAGAACCTAACTGGAACTAACCTTAGCACAGAGGGGACTAAGCTGCTTATGGCCTTCAAGGAAGAGATATGGAACACGCCGCTGGCTGGTCAGGAATGCAGCTGGCCCCAGTGGTAAAAAAAAGTAATAATAATAATAACCAGGGCCTTGGGCACTGCTGACTCTTGTACTCTTGCCTCTGCCCCTCTCTACAGTCTGTCCAGTTCTTTCTTATTCTCTGAACCTACTTTCTCTACCAAGTGGGAAATGAGGCCTCCTTTAACCGCCAAGTTCTCGTCTCGTGGCTTCAGTCGTGGGAGAGATTCCTGCGTCCAGATCTCTCAGGGAAGGAGCTCATTGGCTCAGCATGGGTCCTGCCTCCTCTAAGTCAGTCCAGCTGGGACTGGGAGGGCCGGGGGGCTGAGATGCGGCAGAGACAAGGCCTAGGACTTGGAAGTCTTACTAGGACATGGTAGCTCCACATCCCAGACAGCCACGTGGGAGCAAAGAGGCAGGCTGCAAGAGGAAGGGAGTTTGAACACGCTATCATTGAAAGAATTAAACCAGGTGTGTGCCTGAGCACCTGCAGCTGGCTTCAGAAATGCAAGCTTCCTTGCCCTCCCACCCACGCCTTTAAAGAATACAAGTTAATTGAAAGAGATTAATTTGAATTAATGAGATTCTATTAAAATATTTTTAACAGTTAAGTAGATAATTATTCTACGAACAAAACAAATGGCTCCTGCAGGGTCTATGTCAATGAATAGACACCTTCATTTACAGTTGGGATCCTTCACCTCCAAGAGAATGATGTAAATCTATTATTTGCAGAGGATTAATTAAGAGGGAAATGAATAAAAACAGTAACAAACAGGTCCTCGTCTAGATGCAGCAGGCAGTTGACAGCAGGCACTGGACAGTTGTTTCGATGCAAAGTGTAAATAATGTATTTTGCCCTTGCCTTTGCCTTCTCAGACTCTAACGCGTGCAAACATCAACCCAGGATGAAAGATCACACATTCTGATTTAACGGAGCTTTATGAATAATGACCTCATTGTATTAAATATATTTGGTCCGAAGAAACCGCTGGGCGACATTTAAGGCTCTCTCATCAAAGCGCCCCTCCCCCATCTGTGTCCCCTTTCTCTCTGTCAAGGAGCCTGGGCTTAACCAGCCTCAGAACACATCATTCATCATTAGATGCCCCCCAGCCTTTGCCCTTGCTGTTCCCAACATGGAGAATGCTCTCTCTCCCCTTCCCTGTCTGCTAACACCGCACGGGGCCTTCAGGCTCCTGCTCCGATTCTGCCCTTGACCCAGGAGGCTTAGTGGCTCTGTCCACTGACAGCCCTTCTCCTGCCATCCCCAGTTTTCCCATGTCTGTTTTCCCAGCACGATGTGAACCAGGGCCCTACATTTGGCAATTTCTCTCCCATCCCAGCCTAGACACGCGCCATGTTCAGTTCCGTTTTGAAATGAGCAAATGAAGGGCTCTAGCCAGGAGTCACCTGGTCTTCTGGCCAGGTAAGTGTCTTGCACGGTTCCACGTGGGGTGGATATTGACGAGATGGTTGTGCAGAGCCTCACTCAGCATGCTGGTGGCAGTTACCCTGGCGTGGGCCCAGCAGCAGGTGGGAGGTACTCCAGGAGGCCAGCTCCTTCACAGGGAGCAAACTGTGTCAAAACGTGTTCACAAAGAAGGTGTTACAGTGCTTCTTAGTGTCAAGCACTGCAATTATCTCTTGAGTCACAGAGTCGCTGGTAGCAATTTCCTCAGCCAAGATTCATTGTTGCTGACAAAACAAGGAGGATTCCATCCCATTAAACATTCATGAAGCCTGATCAGTCTGTGCTCTTTTGTGAATAGAACTGGGTTTTAAATGACGCAGGGAGTGCTGTGAAGTCCTTCCCAACTGGGGGCCCAGGAGTGGGTGGCGGGCCTCGGTTGGGTGTGCCCATGGTGAGGACAGTGTGGGGGCTTTGTTTCCCATATGCTCACCCATATAACTACCCTGCTCAAATTACCCCAGTTCTGAACTTACCCATATTCTGCCCACTTCTAGCTGTATGACTGCAGACAAGTTCCTTAACCTTTCTGTGCCTCAGTTTCTTCATTTGTAAAATGAGGATAAGGATAGTAGCTGCCTCATAGGGTTAAAAGAATGTGGATAAAAGGAATTAATTTAGGCAAAGAGCTTATACTGGTACTGTCAGTTCTGCTCTAACATGGCACGTGTGCTCCTAAACATCGCCACACTCATACACAAAAATAAGAGAAAATAGCACTGGAGTGCAGTACTCAAAAACTTCATGAGGGACGCATTAAAAAAAGATGGGAACCTAGTAAAAACAATAGAACTGTTGAGTGGTTAAGAAATGCATCAGTACTACACTAAAAACGGCACTGACTTGAGGAAGGGCCTGAAGCTTGCTCCTGAAGTGGGCGTGGGAGGGGTGTGGCTTGTGAATTGTGAAAGGGTGGAAGGAAGGTAACCCGATAGAAATCAGACAGAAAGCTGTGTATTCATTTGCTAAGGCTGCTGGAACAAGTACCATACTGCCTCCTTCTCTGCAGGGGATACGTTCCAAGAGCCCCCAGGGATGCCTGAAACTGCAGATAGTGCAGAACCCTATATATACTATGCTTTTTCCTGTATACATATGTATGATAAAGTTTAATTTATAAATTAGGCACAGTGAGAGATTAACAGCAATGACTAATGAAATCAAACAATGATAACAAGACACTGTACTAAAAGTCAGGTGAATGTGCTCACCCTCTCTCTCAGAACATCTTCTTGTACCATACCTAGTTACAGACCCCGGATGACTGCTAGCAACTAAAATCATAGAAATAGAAACTGCAGGTGGGAGGAACTACCGTACCCCCGTTTGGGTGGCTTAAACAACAGAAATGTATTTTCCCATAGCGCTGGAGGCTGGAAGTCCAAAATCAAGGTGACAGCAGGAGGCTTCCTCTGGAGTGCTCTCCTTGGCTTGCAGATGGCCTTCCCCTGCCCCTCCTCTCATGGTCATCCCTCTCTGTGCACGCACCCCTGGTGTTTCCTTGCGTGTTCAGTTGTCCTCTTCTTATAAGAACACTGTCAGGTTGAATTAGAGCAACTGTGAAAGGCCTCGTTTTAACTGAATCACTTCTTTAAAGATTCTATCTCCAGGCCAGGTGGGGTGGCTCCATCCCAGCACTTTGGGAGGCCAAGGTGGGAGGATCACTTGAGCCCAGGAGTTCAAAACCAGCCTAGTCAACATAGCGAGACCCTGTCTCTACAAAAGAAAATATTTTAAATTAGCCAGGCATAGTGGCACACACCTGGCTACTGGGGAGGCTGAGTCCAGAGGATCACTTGAGCCCTGGGAAGTTGAGGCTGCAGTGAGCCGTAATCGCACCACTGCACTCCAGCCTGAGTGACAGAGCAAGACTCCATCTCAAAAAATTTTTACAAAGATCCTATCTTGAGTAGTATTGTCACATTCTGGCTCCTTGGGTTAGGACTTGAACATCTGGATTGTGGGAGGGTGGGGGAGGGCACCGTTCAGCCCATAACACGTCACAGAATTTGATGTGGATGGAGTGCCTCATAATACACACAAGGAACCAAGGGGGCTGGTGGACGTGCAAGTGTGTGTACACGAAGCTGTGGTGTGTTAGGAGCAGGTGTATTCCTACACAGCTCCACTCTGCTCATCAGCTGGGTGCAGAGCTTTATGAATTCTATGCCCATCTAGTGTTTCTCAGGGATGAAATTGTACATCAGCAAATGCCAAGTTTATGTCATGCTTAAATTTTTCGCTACTATGTCAGTTGCTTTGGAACCAATTTGCATTTTCTTTTTTTTTTTTTCTTTTTTTTTGAGACGGAGTCTTGCTCTGTTGCCTAGGCTAGAGTGCAGTGGTGTGATCTCGGCTCACTGCAAGCTCCACCTCCCAGGTTCACGCCATTCTCCCGCCTCAGCCTCCCGAGTAGCTGGGACTACAGGCGCCCGCCACCACACCCAGCTAATTTTTTGTATTTTTAGTAGAGATGGGGTTTCACTGTGTTAGCCAGGATGGTCTTCATCTCCTGACCTCGTGATCCACCCGTCTCGGCCTCCCAAAGTGCTGGGATTACAGGCGTGAACCACCGCACTGGGCTGCAATTTGCGTTTTCTACCAAGTGTCCTAGCAGAACTGGCTGTGCCCGCTGCCTAGTGAGTGCTGTACACTGCTGATCTTGCGGGGTGGCCTTGGCTCCTGGGTCACAGGTGGGGCTGGGTCTGCCCCAAGCACATCATCCTCACAGCGGCACGATGGGTGAGAAAGGACAGCTGGGATCATGACCCCCATTGCGTAGATGGGGACAAAGGTCCAGACCTGAGACTCTGAGACTCAGAGACTCACACAACAGTGCTGCTGCTAGGAGGGGACCCCAGGCCCTTTCCATCTTGACAGGGGTTCTCAGATCTGCCCGTGGGTAGAAATGGCCCACAGTGAGCTATTAACATACAGATTCCCAGGCTTCTCCAGTTGGCCTTTGGATCTTGTCAGTCAGGGCCTGGGCCTCAAAAACTGTGTTAATGAGCCCCCCAGGTCATTCTTATGACATGACTGGGCCGTGTTAGGTGACATTGTCCTCCGTCTCCCTGCATGCGAGACTTGATCCATATACGTAATTGTGATGCTAAAGATGTATAAAATGTGATTTCCTGTGTGAATGAGCCATCCTTCCTGAGGGGGGAATGTCTCACCACCAAGCTGACCTTAGCCCCTGGCAGGTTATGTGGACCGTGCACAGTGCTTGGGCCGTGGAGTGAAACTCTGTACTCTTGCTCCCTGACTGTGAGATCTTGGGCAAGTCACAACCTGGAAGGGTAAGAGCTTTGAGTCCCATTTTACAGATGTGTAAACCGAGGCATCCATGAGCTAATTTATAGAAAGCACTCCACTTCGTGCAGGCGCAAGCTTCCTTCCTCAATCCCTTTGTCCTTTCCAATGTGGGTGGTCAGGGGCCACAGTGGGCATGGAGCTCAGGAGGGCTTTTGGAGGGGAAGTTGCCTGGAGTTTGCCAAACTGCCAAAGTCCACACGAGACCACTCTTGTTTCTGGCACCAACTGCAAGTTCAGGGGGTTCCTAAAATCACCCTCAGGTTCGATCCTTCCATCAGAAGTACTCAGTGAACTCACTGTTATACTTCACAGTTACGGCTTATTCCAGGGCACGGATTCAGATTAAAATCAATGCAAGCAAGGGATGCGTAGGGCGAGACTGGGAGGGTTCCCGATGCAAAGCTCCCTTTGTGTCCTCCCCATGGGGGCAGGATGCATTACCCTCCTGGCATCGCACGTGACAGCACTCACTGAATATTGCCAACTGGGGAGGCTCCCTTGGGTTTCCACTGGAGCTTCATTGCAGAGGCATGACTGATGATTGATTGATTGCGTGGGTGGTTGAACTCAGTCTCCAGGACTCCTGAGACTGTGTGACCTTAAAACGTCCACCCTAAATCACAGGGCAGGTCTTTCTGGACTGGCGGCCGGTTCCCACCCTAAGCCTGTTGGGTGTAGCCATTCCCACACTAAGGTCCTTTGTAGTCAGAACTCTTCTCAGATATGACATAAATGACCCCCCAGAAGCCAAGGGCACAGACCAGATGTCTGTCAGCTACTCGTAAGCAGTAAGACCTGCTTGGACTAATGAGTGAACGTTCAAGGTGATCATTCGGCTGCAGGGCTGGCACCGTCCTATCTCTGTTCACTGCCACGTGTCAGATTCCAAGCACTTTGTAAATACCAGCTCTCATTTTTATCTTCAAGGCAACCCTGCAATGCTGTGGGCTCTCTTTATCCCCGCTTTCTGTATGGGGACAGTGAGGGGGAGCAACTTGCCCACCCTCTCAGAGCTGGTGAGTGGTCGAGGCCAGGCAGCCTGGTTCGGAGGGCCTGCACTTGACCCCTGGCTGCTTGGGTTTTTTAACATTTAAAACATTAATTAGTTGCTGCCTGACTTCAGTTGGCACACTCGGCACCCCCTGGTGCTCCTTTGGTAATTTCCGGCCCGTTGAAGAAGGAAGGACCACCCCGAGTCCACGGTCTTGGGCCCAGACCCAGCAGGACTGGAAGGAAGAGGCGCAGAGCCATAAAGTGGTCTGCAGGGAAGTTATTTTTCAATCAAGTTGGGCTTTGCCTCGCTAATCCATCTCCTTCACGGGGGCTGAGGGCAGAAAACTCATCTCCGAATAAAGAGACCCCAGGCCTGGCTCGGGTCCTTGGACCCGAGTTTAGAATCTGTGCCTGGAGCTATGAGAATAAGTAAAAGGAAGGGAATGTGTCTCAGAAAACTACAAGGCTCTGAGGAGCTCCGGCACTCCTACAAAAGAGACAGTTGAACAATGGGAAGAAGGGCTGTTCACCGCACAGTTCTCCCTGTGACCCTGCCTGCTCCCAGAATTTGAGCCAATCTTTTAAGACATTTAGAATATCAGTGTTGTGTGTGTGACCCTGAGCCTAAAATTCCTTTCCATTTCTGAGCCTCAGTTTCCTCCTCTACAAAACAGAGATAATAATACCTATCTCTCAAGTGCCCAGAGCCATGCACAGAACTCAATAAATGCAGGTTCCTAGTTTTCACACTCAAGGGTATACAATGACCTTTTTGTTTCAGATGCTAGGTTCTCCTTGTTCTGTAACAAAATAATTGTATTTATACAATTGAAGACATTCAGAATCAGACAAGTAGGGAACAAATGTGTTTTAAAGAGTGCAAAGACCACTTGACTAGGAGACGAGTCCCTTTTACTACATCTCTGATTTTATAGGGTTGGCCGGTGAGAATATGGGATTCGATTCACAGCCAGAATGATTGGCTCCCATCCACAAAACGAATATCACATGCAGAGGCACAAAGCTTTCTCAGAATGCAGGATGGTGGGTGGTGGTTTTATCATCATCGTCTAAGAACCAAGAAGATGGACGTTGCCTTTGGCCCTGCGACACCCACCCCCCATTACACACACACATGAGATCATTGAGTGCAGACGCCAAATGCATGTTCCATACCACATGGGAAATAAAAAGAGCACTCAGGAAATCCAGAGGTTAGAGGAGGTGATGTTTGGCTCCAGGTGGTCCCTGGAGCAGATTTCCTGTACTGTCGTTAAGAACCAGCCCTCTCCTAATACCTTTGCAAGATCTCCTAGTCCTTGCCACCTTTTCTAGGGCTTGTCCTTTCCATTCTCCTCCCCTCGGAGGTCCCACATGCAAACATGTAGCTTGTCATCTTGAGGCTTTGGGCCAGTCCCCCTATGTTTTTCAGAGTCCCCAAGCAATATACAGTATTCACGAGCCCTTGTTTATGCTTTAGTCACCTGCATTCGTTCATCCTTTGTACCTGAAGTAAGAGACAGGCTTCCTGACTTAACCGGGTGACCTCCAATAGAGTTAATCTGCAGGGTTTTAGAACCTGGATGACACGCTCTGTAGCTCTTCAGGATGTGTAATTGTTTTGCATTTCTTGCTTTTGGCTCAGCAGCCAATATTTATTAACGCTGCATGGCTTTTAATGCAGAAGTTAGATGTGGGGCAACATAACAGAGGGAAGAACACATCCCGGAGAGCCTGTTGCCTGTGATTTGTCTGCAGAGCCATCTTATTTTGAATTGTTTTCCTCTCACTTCATGAGAGAATGGAGTTGGAAGAGTTTTGCAGATTGTAAAGTGCTATAGAATTGCAAGTACCCACGGGCATTTATGCATAAAATGCTTATTACTGAAGTATGTATAGCAGCAGGAAAAAAACATTGGAACTGGCTGAAATATCCAACAATTGGGATATGGTTGAGTAAGCATTCTGTTTACCGTCACACATGATGGGTTTGTAATAATACAAGGATGTCTATTTTATCTGTTAGGATTGTGTTCAGCTGCAAGTAACAAAAACTTGACTTACAATGGCTTCATCAAAAAGGATTTATTGATCATATACAAATAAGCCCAGAGACAGACAGCCTGACCCAGTTCTGGGGCCCAGCAGGGCCATTCAGGAACCAGCTACTTCTGTTCACTGCTCAGTCATTCTTAGCAGTGGCAGTTGTGTAGTCCAGCTTTGCACCTTTGTTTCAGGAAGGCAGAAGATTAAAGGAATGGGAACAGGGACACACACCAGCGTTGTCTGCCCCTTTTTGAAAAGCATTCCTGGAACCCCCACTCCCTGAGTTCCATTCCCCCTTCCTTGGCCAAACTTTGTTACATGGCTACCTCTGACTGCAAGAAGGCTGGGAAATGCTTGTTTTTAAACCAGGAAGATTGCAAACTTGAAATTGGGATTCTGGGTGGGCAGATCACGAAGTCGGGAGATCAAAACCATCCTGGCTCACACAGTGAAACCCTGTCTTTAATAAAAATGCAAAAACAAATTAGCTGGGCATGATGGCATGAGCCTGTAGTCCTAGCTACTCAGGAGGCTGAGGCAGGAGAATTGCTTGAATCCAGAAGGCGGAGGATGCAGTGAGCCAAAATTGCACCACTACACTCCAGCCTGGGTGACAGAGGGAGACTCTGTCTCAAAAAAAAAAAAAAAAAAAAAAAAAGAAAAAGAAATTGGGATTCTGTTAGTTAGAAAGAAGGGGAAAATGGATATTGGGGAGGCAACCAGCAGCATCTGTCTCCATCCACCCCATTAGCTTCCCGAGATATTTGTACATACCCTTTTCCAATACACAGACGTGGCTCACCTTCTTCCCAAGGGAGAGGACTACAAAGTTTCATTGTGTCATTGCAGCTGGGGTGCAAAGTCCAGGATTGGGCAGGACTATGCCAGTTTCCCACCAGGTTTGAATGTGTCTGGTTCCTTGTGCTAATAAACTAAAAGACATGCTATCTGCCCAACATGCAGTGATGAAGAGGAAGCAAGATAAATAGCAGTGACAACAGCTACCATTCAGGAGAGGCAAGAAAAGATATTGGGCAGGCAGCCAGCCATGTCCACTATGTAGCGTACCACACTGGTGCACACACAGTGTGGTCAAAATAGTGTTAAGCCATCAAAAATTCAACCAACATAGAAGGAAGAATGAAAGGAAATCATTTGTCGTAGAATAATTTAATCCATGTGGCTTTTTTTTCTGTTGTAATTTTCAATTTTGTTCTACCGTAGATACCCATTTGTTTTGTACAAAGAAAATGTCTTTGTCAAATATAGCATTTGTAAATATTTCCCCCAATTGGTATTGAAGAAAGAAGATCGGAAATGCTGCACTGTGTACAGGGTACATAGTAATTTTTCGTAAACAAAACATAACATTTTTATCAAATATATACCCATGGTAGAAAAAATATACAGGCAAGCTTATGATAAAAAGAAGTTGTTTCCTATTCCAGTTCCCCCCACTGCAGGCTTGTTTATGCAGGGAAGCCCTTGTATGGCATTTAGACTTTGAAGACAGGATTCTTCCCTTGCAGAAGGGAAGAACGGACTGAAATATTTGAAATTGCAAATAACCACCAAAAGCACGCATCAGTCTGCAGAGGAACCCTCCAAGGTGGCAGGCAGCATTGCAGGGGGTGGTGACGTAATTTGGAAGGACATGGAATACTTCTGCTAATGATTTCCTCCTGGTTTACTGGGACGTGCTGTGAGTGACATCTGGTGTCCTGGTCAGGGATGAGGTCAGCGGACAGTACTGTGTGATGGTTAGGGATGTGAGCTCTGGGGCCAGGTCTGGGGTTCAAACCTGGCTCTGTCATTTCTTCGATGGGTAACCTAACTTCTCTCTGCCTTGGTTAGCACAGCTGCAAGATGGGGATCAGAAATATTTGAGCCAAGGACTCTATGTTGCTGTTTTTAACATTCATTGGTTTATTTAAAATTTCCCAATTCTTCTTGCCCTAATTTTGGCATTTTGTATTTTCTTAAGAATTTTAGTTATGTTTTCAAACTTTCAGAATACAGTGATTTTTTAAAATATTTTTAAAAAATTGTCCAAATCAAAGCCCATACATTGCAATGAGCTGGTGTGTCTCTTAAGCCTCTCTTGACAAGTTTCTTTTCCCCTCTTTCCTCTTTTTTTGTTTTTTCACTTGCAGTTTGCTTGTTGAAGAGATTAGTTGGGATGCTTTTAATTGTAACCAACAGAAACACATAAGAGCACCGCTGAAAAGTTGGATTTACTTTAAGAGTAGCAGAGTTGCATAAACCCAAGGGTTAGGGTATAGTGGGGCCCCAGGAACTGGCCAGAACAGGCCTCTCTTTTGCATGCTTTCTCTCTCTCACCTTCTTTCTCTTTTTCTCTCCTCATCTCTCATCTCTGTGTCTTGCTCTTTCTTACTTCCTCACTGGTCTTTGCTGTCCAGTCCATGTAGCAGCTAATGGCCTCCACACCACCCCTTTGATTCAAAGGACCAGTCAGTTGGAGGCCAGAATCATAGTCCCATTCTGAATTTCCAAGGAATGGATTCGGGTACAACCCTGATCCATTGACCACGTTGTTGGCTGCCAGGGTCCCAGTGCCCTTACCACGTGGATCAGTGGTAAGGGAGGAGACATCCCCATACAAAAGTGGGTCTGCAGACCCTTCTGGTGTGCACACCATAATGATAGTGCCCGTCTCCTGGGTTGGCTGGGTCAGAGTAAGGGATGAAACGTGCACAGTGCAGAGCAAAGAGGTAGCCCAAAATACATGGAGCTGTGAAGCAGAGATCCGACAACCAACAACCTGTGGACTCAGGGAGGTTCCTTCATGCCTGATGGCACCATGCGGCATAGCACCTCTTTTCTTCCCAGGGGTCAATCAGATGCAGCACCTTAATCGACCATTTAAGTGCCAAGATGGCTGAACCCTGGCCAAGCGTGTGTGCATCTGCTGCTCATTATGTAGCCAGGGAAGTCCCGTGGATACCTGAACTTAGGCATAGAAAATGCTGGCCTGGGTGAAATCCTTTCACAGTGGCTCAGCGCCAGAACAGCACCATGTATGGGCTTCATTCCAGATTAGAATTCCACCGATATAGCCATGGTGACCCATCCAATCAAGGATGGATGTCCAGAAGGCGGCTTGGGCCGGCACACTGCAGAGCTGGGTCCCACACTGATTCCTGAGTACCTTCACCTAGGCTGTCATGGTTCTGTCCTGTGAATTCTGTCTGGTGATGTCACTCACATTAACAGCCTGATCAGTACTGTGAACAGCAACTCTAGGGGTCCAGGGGGCAGGTGCAAAGTGGGAGAAGACCTAGATTTTGTTCCTAGAATTGATGAGGTTAGATTCACGGAGTAGCAGTTAAGGTTGCAGCTGGGAAGTGAGTGATCCAAGCTCTATAAGAATTTGGGAGCAGGGATATTTTAAAATGTGGGTTTTATTATAATTCAGGTATGGTGAGGCCCACAGATCAGGAGAAAACTTCCATTTAAAAAAAAATAGTTTGTGGCCAGGTGCGGTGGCTCATGCCTGTAGTCCCAGCACTTCGGGTGGCTGAGGCAGGAGGATCACGAGGTCAGGAGATCGAGACCATCCTGGCTAACACAGTGAAACCCCGTCTCTACTGAAAATACAAAAAATTGGCTAGGTGTGGTGGCGGGCACCTGTAGTCCCAGCTACTCAGGAGACTGAGGCAGGAGAATGACGTGAACCCGGGAGGTGGAGCTTGCAGTGAGCCGAGATGGCGCCACTGTACTCCAGCCTGGACAACAGAGCGAGACTCCGTCTCAAAAAAAAATAGTTTGTTACTTACAGTTCTCAAGAGGAAGGGGGTGCCACACCATGCAGGGCCCCATGGGAAGCCCCAGGGCCCATCAAGTGGCAAAAGGAGAGAGAGGAAACATGGACAAGAACCTTTCCTGTGGTTTTCACAGGAAGGAATGGGAGAGGCAGGATCAGCAGGTTTAGGATTGGTAGTTTGAGTAATTTCAGCAGGCTCTGAGCATAGGGCTGTCCCTAGTTTCCTGGCCTGGCCCTGAGGTAATCAGGGCAGGAAACATTGTCTCGAAGTGTAATAACCTGATAGAGGAAGGGAACAGGGTGGGCTCTGGATTGTTTGGTTTTCATATGAAAAGCATGTTCCTTGTGAGTTGTGTGCTATCGCTAGGAATCAGCCAGCTCTGCGAGCAGCAGCATCTTTAGTATCAGCAGAGTCCCAGATGTCACAACGTAGAATATGCAGAAAATAAAAAGTCATGATTAATACAAGGGAATATCATCATGGGCGTGGTGGGTTTGGAAGCTA